>NW_026782196.1:2955000-3305267 GCF_031769215.1 Ylistrum balloti
CAGCAGTTATCCGTAACAAATGATATCTAACAATCCCAGCAGTTACCCGTAACATGTTATCTCTAACAATCCCAGCAGTTACCCGTAACATGTTATCTCTAACAATCCCAGCAGTTACCCGTAACATGTAATCTCAAACAATCCAAATGTATTGTAATATTTTCACTCTGGTTGGTCTCCCAGTGATTTCATTTCAACTTTAAACAATCAAATGTTTAAAATAATTTTCCTTCTTTTGACACATCTATGGAGAAATTAAGGTCATTCTTATATAATTTACTTGTCATTTTTACAGACGCATTTCTTTTTCCTACGTGCCCAAGAATCACTCGGTACCATTAACCATTAAAGATGCATATGTTCTTCTATGAAACCCAACAGTTACCCGTAACAGTAATCTCTAAGAATCCCAGCAGTTACCCGTAACAAATGATATCTAACAATCCCAGCAGTTACCCGTAACAAATGATATCTAACAATCCCAGCAGTTACCCGTAACAAATAATATCTAACAATCCCAGCAGTTACCCGTAACAAATAATATCTAACAATCCCAGCAGTTACCCGTAACAAATAATATCTAACAATCCCAGCAGTTACCCGTAACAAATAATATCTAACAATCCCAGCAGTTACCCGTAACAAATGATATCTAACAATCCCAGCAGTTACCCGTAACAAATGATATCTAACAATCCCAGCAGTTACCCGTAACAAATGATATCTAACAATCCCAGCAGTTACCCGTAACAAATGATATCTAACAATCCCAGCAGTTACCCGTAACAAATAATATCTAACAATCCCAGCAGTTACCCGTAACAAATGATATCTAACAATCCCAGCAGTTACCCGTAACAAATGATATCTAACAATCCCAGCAGTTACCCGTAACAAATGATATCTAACAATCCCAGCAGCTACCCGTAACAAATGATATCTAACAATCCCAGCAGTTACCCGTAACAAATGATATCTAACAATCCCAGCAGTTACCCGTAACAAATGATATCTAACAATCCCAGCAGTTACCCGTAACATGTTATCTCTAACAATCCCAGCAGTTACCCGTAACATGTAATCTCAAACAATCCAAATGTATTGTAATATTTTCACTCTGGTTGGTCTCTCAGTGATTTCATTTCAACTTTAAACAATCAAATGTTTAAAATAATTTTCCTTCTTTTGACACATCTAATGGAGAAATTAAGGTCATTCTAATATAATTTACTTGTCATTTTTACAGACGCATTTCCTTTTCCTACGCCACTTCCGCGTACAAATATCGACAAATGCGTTTTTTCCGACAAAGTGGGATTTTAAATTTGAAATTATTTTGCAATTTAAGGGTTGAGTTTCTTACTCTGTCAGCATCCATATAATCATAATAACGTGAAGGAAAGTAAAAATGATTAATCCTATAAATAATCTAATGCTGGAGACAATCGGACCCTGTGGCTCCCCCGTAACATGTTATCTCTAACAATCACATTGTCCTGTCCATTTTTCGGTCTCATTAATTACATAAATATGACTGTGTCGATATTGAAACGGGAAACATTTGTACATGAATCATGAGCTATGTACATGCCTTTATAAAATTACAACTTTAAACAATCATAATTGATGTCATCAATGGTAAATATTGTAGTTGTTTGTCAGTAATAACCCCGAAGCACTAAGCAACTCATCTTTAATATTCAAATGACACCAGTGGTTATCATAACATAATAACATATTATTTATATATATATATAAGTTCGATATGTTTAAATATAATTTCATGTTTTCTTTTTACTTTTCATTTTCCTTGCATACAAGACCAGTTATATTTTTCAAAAATAAGATATCATGTTTTTTTCCGAACAGTGGGATTTTAAATTTGAAATTATATTGTTTTGTTTGTTTTTTCTTTTTTTTTTTCTTTTTTACAAAAATACAATATAATCATAATAACGTGAAGGAAAGTAAAAATGATTAATCCTATAAATAATCTAATGCTGGAGACAATCGGACCCTGTGGCTCCCTTTCTATTCGTCGAGACTCAAGTCGATCACATTGTCCTGTCCATTTTTCGGTCTCATTAATTACATAAATATGACTGTGTCGATATTGAAACGGGAAACATTTGTACATGAATCATGAGCTATGTACATGCCTTTATAAAATTACTTACCTACCTTACGAGAATTGGCTGATATCGTCCATAATTGATGTCATCAATGGTAAATATTGTAGTTGTTTGTCAGTAATAACCCCGAAGCACTAAGCAACTCATCTTTAATATTCAAATGACACCAGTGGTTATCATAACATAATAACATATTATATATATATAAGTTCGATATGTTTAAATACTTCCAATTTCATGTTTTCTTTTTACTTTTCATTTTCCTTGCATACAAGACCAGTTATATTTTTTAAAAATAAGATATCATGTTTTTTTTTCTAGAACAGCTGGTGTTTTACTGCATTAAGGAAATACAGTATATTGTTTTGTTCTGTTTTTTCTTTTTTTTTCTTTTTTACAAAAATACAATACAATAGTTATAAGTTATATGATCTAAGATCAGCTGATATACATTCCTGATTTCTTGTCATAATCAATCGTTTCGTACTTTTTTTTTTCTCACATGACTGTAATTATCTTACTCCTATCAGTTATATCTATACTGGACCATACCATGGGGATTACTTACTAGAGTATATCTATACTGGACCATACCATGGGGATTACTTACTAGAGTATATCTATACTGGACCATACCATGGGGATTACTTACTAGAGTATATCTATACTGGACCATACCATGGGGATTACTTACTAGAGTATATCTATACTGGACCATACCATGGGGATTACTTACTAGAGTATATCTATACTGGACCATACCATGGGGATTACTTACTAGAGTATATCTATACTGGACCATACCATGGGGATTACTTACTAGAGTATATCTATACTGGACCATACCATGGGGATTACTTACTAGAGTATATCTATTATGCTGAACAATACTCACTATAACCTAATCTACATACCTTGTTATCAGGTAAATCCAAATTGCTGCTTGCTGTTTGTGTGTACATTATTTTCAGGTGTCTCCATGAAAATCCTTCTTTTGTTCATAATTTGCCATAGTTTTATTGAACTTTAGTTTGGATTATGTTGACATGTTTTTCGTTTCTGTCTTTGACCGTACCTGTGTCGTCTCTATTAGGCTTGTATTTGTTTCATGTTCTAAGTATGTGATGTAACTCGTGTGATATCTTTTGTCTTCGTAAATTTGGTATTATTTGTCAGTACTGTCGTTATTTTTTCGTTAATCATAATTTCATTTAATGTTCAGGACACAGTGCTGATTTTGGGCCGTGCTGTCGATATCTATATATATCTACAATGTATGATGTTTATATATACAATGTATAATGTTTATATATGCAATGTATACTGTTTGTATATATGTATACGATGTATAATGTGTGTATGTTGTTGTTGTAAAAGTAGCAGTAGAAGAGGAAGTAGCAGCAGTAGTAGTAGTAGTAGTAGTAGTAGTAGTAGTAGTAGTAGTAGTAGTAGTAGTAGTAGTAGAAAGTAGTAGTAGTAGTAGTAGTAGTAGTAGTAGTAGTAGTAGTAGTAGTAGTAGTAGTAGTAGTAGTAGTGGTGGTGGTGGTAGTAGCAGTAGTAGTAGTAGTAGTAGTAGTAGTAGTAGTAGTAGCAGTAGTAGTAGTAGTAGTAGTAGTAGTAGTAGTAGTGGTGGTGGTGGTAGTAGTAGTAGTAGTAGTAGTGGTAGTGGTAGTGGTGGTAGTAGTAGTAGTGGTAGTAGTAGTAGTAGTAGTAGTAGTAGTAGTAGTAGTAGTAGTAGTAGTAGTAGTAGTAGTAGAAGTAGTAGTAGTAGTAGTAGTGGTAGTAGTAGTAGTAGTAGTAGTAGTAGTAGTAGTAGTAGTAGTAGTAGTAGTAGTAGTAGTAGTAGTAGCAGCAGTAGTAGTAGTAGTAGTAGTAGTAGTGTAGTAGTAGTGGGAGTAGTGAGAGTAGTAGTATTCGTAGTAGCAGCAGCAGCGATAGTAGAGTAGTAGTAGCAGTAGTAGTAGCAGTAGTAGTAGAAGTAGTAGTAGTAATGATGCCTCTGTAGTAGTAGTAGTAGTAGTAGTAGAAATAGTAGTAGTAGTAGTAGTAGTAGTAGTAGTAGTAGTAGTAGTAGTAGAAATAGTAGTAGTACCGGCGATATCGTTGCCGAATTAGTCTCATTAATCAACACCAGGATATGAATATTGATGAGGAAAAGTTACGTGATACGTTCAGACGCGGTCAGAACCAAAACAAAAATGGAGGAAGAGGTGAGTAGTACGTCCATGTGACATCGCTTGTAAAGAGATTTTACCGATAAATGCAATCAATACTCTACATGTCCTGTATGGAAATCTTTCAATGCTTAGATATGACACAAAAACGTGCAGATTACGAGAAAAACTACGATTAATTGCAAAGAGGCTCTCACATAGGGGCTACGATACGGTAACGAGCATATAGAACATCGCGAAATGGATCTATCTAAAGCGAATATTCGATGATAAGAGTATTTATGAATATGATTTTAGAGTGATACTACACGAGAGAGCCAAACAGGGAGCGATACAGAGTATGAATCAGCTATCTCCCTTCTTTTCGCCTCAGAGTCCTTCAAAACACGTTTTCTTCCCCGCTTCCCTCGCACGTTTTCTGCCATGTTGGAAGACGGCAGATTTATTTATAGTTCTTTGCACATGCATCAGAGAGCAGGGCTTCTCGCACAATTATGAATCAGCTTTAAAATTGCGGTATTACAGGGTTAGTCAGACCTTTTTTGCTACCCGAGAAAAATAGAAAAACATGATTTTTTTTAATATAAAATAATATCGGTCGAGGAGTAGGTCTGGCTCTTTAAATAATATTGGTTGATAAAACGTTTTTAATACATATTATTTAGGGACTACTGCTGTAATTTCGACCGTCAATACAGGAACATTAGTTGATTAACTGCTATCGAGACGTTTCGATGGACTTGTTCCGTGCACGGTACAATACTTAACTTATGCAAACACCTGCTAACCCAATTTACTTAGTGTTACAGTTTGTTTTTTTATTGTCATAATGAGATACCATCTCCCATTTGTGGAGCTTAATGGTTCTAATGCTCTCAACGTGCCCAAAATATAAACATTTGAAACATTTGAGATGTATGAACAAACTAAATAGTTTTGCTGATAAATGTGATTAATTATTTTTGATGTAGAATACCGTTTGTAAACATGACCAGTCAAGCATGCTGGTGATCATTGGTGATACGGCACGCCTTCTTTAGAGGTGTTGTTTAAAGGTGTTTTCAGGACAAGTCGTCGACGTTTGTTTTAAAGCATTAAATTTTTATATAAAGGAAAGGTCAGATTTAGTCAATGGTTACTATATGTAAATACTGTGTGTTATCAATCCTTACGAAACACCGTCATTGCACTTGCACTAAAAGGGATAGACAGAATACAGCCAATTGAACCCACACTTCACATTTGTCACGTTTGCACTGGTCTATGTTGTTTGTTTTTCTTCAATTTAACAACGTAGATGAAGTCAACAAGGCTGGTTATTTGAACTCTTTGATAACTCGTGTTTGAGCAAGCAGATTATATCATAAACGTTTCTGACATATAATTAAAGCACTGGACAAACAAAGCCGCGAACAGTCGTACAGCTAAAACGTATTTGTGTTTTGAAAAGCACATTACAGTGATGTAGTACATGTATATATCTGCTGTGCAATTTTGTAAAACGTACGGAAGCTTATAGGGGACATCAGTTCCCATGCGTAAAAACGTGACTATTTAAAATAAAAATAAATATGATACTTCAATCAACTGAATCAATAAAAGTCGACATTTTGAACTTGGAATTAATTTAAATCTAAAGTGATACATCATACAGTTATACTCTTTCAAATGTCATAATTCAAAATGTAATTTGTCTTTTTTTAAATGATGTGTTTTTTTAGCTTTCCGCTCAAGTCATTGATTGAAAACTTCAGACAATTTTTATTATAAATGATACCCTAAATTGTTGCTATATCGTGTAAGCACAACACAACGGTCGTAAGTAATCAATGTATTACCATAAGCAATTGTAGGAAACTTATTATTTCCTCGGTGATCTTGTACTGTTATATATGTTCAACATCTAAACATTTTAACAAAACTGTTTACGTCATGATGCACCGAAACCGACCTTTGCGTATTTTACAATTTTGATAACTATATATATATTTCATAGTGGCAAAAGATGAAATGACATTCATTCATTATATATACTAACAGGATGGCCGTCATACTTGACGATGTGCATTCTCGGGTCATTATTATGGTAACAACTGAATATATTATAAACAACATGTGAAATAAGATATTTCTTCTAAATAGTTTTATCAAAGCAAATCTATAAGATATATATTGATATTGTGATGTGTTGACAAGGATACAGGAACACAACAAATTGATAAGATTTACGAAAGGTGCGTCATTCTTAAACCTATATATTGTCTCGTGGCCTAGCGTTGGCTGTATTACAATGTGACCCCTACACCAACAACGTTAAGGAAAGCGTTTTACTAAGGATTCACTCAAAACTCGTATTCTACGGAGATACTGAAGAAGACATATGAATCACTTTGACGATTAAGCTGTTGGCTTCAGCTTGTTCCACGAGGAAATGCCTGTCAGGCTTTAATACTGATTCGAATTATGATAGACGTATCAAATCACGTCTTCTATTCGACTTTTTTAAGAGTAGGAATGTTTTGAAGCTTCAACTGATTTCATAATCGAAATCCACACAAAACAGGTTTTGAAATCAAAATGAAATATACATATAACGTGTGCCTGTTGTGCGAGAAGCAGTAAGGAATTAATATTGATCAGACACTGATGCGGTAGAATACGAGTGAGAAATAAAATGGTTTAACGCTATGAGAACAATATAAGACACATTATACAAAATATTCAGTTAGTGTGTATTTTTAGCAATTTGCCTTTGTTTTGTATTGTGTATTGATGATACATGACATGAACCACTATTAGAAAATGAAGATCATCAGTCACACAGGTGAAGAAGACCATTCAATTTCTTTTATTTTTTATTTTATAATGAAACAAGCCGATTCAAGTTTGAAATAAACCGGTATTAAAACCGTTTAATATATATCAGCGAACTCTTGAACGTACTAGAGTTTGATAATAGGCTTGAAAACAAGACAATGCTGTATAGAGCTGTTTTTTGTGATACTCATCATTATATATTGTTATCTGATTAATATACCAAAATTATTTTTAAAAAAAATATCTCAAATGAATTAGTTATGCAGAGAAAAGAGTTGATGAAAACTGATTTAACAACACATTCATTTACGTTTGAACGGAAAATTCATTGAAATTAATGCAGTGAATAGAAAGTACCGCTCTGATTGGTCGAAACTACAAACGTTAGGTCATTATCGGAAACATTACATCATCACTAGTTTTTATCAAAATGATAAATTGTTATATTTCACTCACAAATATATCACTCATGCTTTTGTATACAGTAGCTGTTTGCCATAATGTCAGTCTGACACCTGCTCTCTACAATAACGGATTTATTCACGGCAGCAACAGCTCTATAACTGCGTTCCATATCAAAAGACAGAGATAACTTTATATACTTCCTTATCGTTGAATAAGGAGACATCGTGATCGTTTACTTCGCATCTACTAGGAATAAGGTGATGAATTTTGGTAAAATATTGAAAAGCCAAAATATTTATTAGATACATCAAAAGACGTTTATTGTCCTCATTCTGAAATAATTAAAGTAACAAACAGATAAAGTTGATCGGACTGTCTCATTGCAATGACCAACAATGCGGTCTCCGCCCGTCAATTAGATTTCAGATTTTGCCATGGTATGAACCACTGTCTTTAAGTGAAAATGAAAGAAAAAGAGCATTTGTCCATTGTTTAATATTCCTCCGTCATAAACCTGTCTGTGTGGAATAAATATTTAAAAAAGAAAGAAAATGAGTAAATCGATTTTAAATAGTGACCTAAATGACATTTATGCTGGTAATTGCGTCTACTTTCCGTTTCGCCTGATAATTTGAATTTCCCTATTTCTTATTTTCCATTTCTGGATAGCAACCTTTCTGCTTCCTCGGTCTATAATTTTTACATGTCGGAGTTGATTTGATATCCAAAGGATTATTTCCAATCTCATAATTTTCGTGAAAGATGTCGTCGACAGATAAACTCAGATATACTGGTGAATGAAAATTATGGGACAATGTTACAGCCTTCATATAACTGGAAGACAATCTGCTTCCTTGTACTGTACACATTTTGACGTGCTTGATGCTCGATAGCATTTTCCTGTTTCTATGGTACCTAAACACGCCTTCACTCTAGTTCATTAATGTCGAAGATAACATGTAAATGTACCATCACCATTATCATGCTGTTTAAATGTTGCAATTGATTAGATTTTTAACGCCGTGCTGCCAACATCAAGGTATAAGGAGAGATGTCTAAAGACGACAACAAAGAAGTAACACATTCCTTTGAAAAATGATCAATCTGTGGATTTTTTTCATGTTTATGATGCAATCAGTGATATATTTCGCTGGTAGCTTTTTCTTTAAGAATTACCTACGTAATCTACGACCAAACAGCACAGAACATTTATACATTACAGGAACGATATTTTAACGTTAATATCCCCCAATATCCATTCCACGTTGTTCAAGTGTTATCATTTTGCTATTTCTATTGAGAGTCTTTACCTTTTCTTAATACTAATACCCCCTTCTTCCCTTCTATGTTGTTTAAATGTCACAGTTTAGTCCATATTCAAGGTACCACCAAACGGATAAAGACGGGACAAGTATCTTTTCGCCAACATAAACTTCTACTTCCTTAAGTAATTAAATGTAAGTTACAATATTGTGGATATGTTCAATGTAAGGCGACCCACATTTTAGATCGTGAAATTACTTACTCGAATCGATGTAGATCGTGTAAATGTTGCTTTTTTCACAATATTCCATATATACAGCGCTTTACCTGGCTCATCTATCTGTTTACCAAACTTTTGTTCAAGCTTCTTACTAACATTTGGAGTACTGCGAAACCAGATTTGTTTTCTTATTGTGATATTTTTTGCTCAAGAAGTGGACTTAATTGTATGTAGATTTAAAAAAAAAAAAAAAAACTCCACAGAGCTTTTGATCAACATACAGGAACGGCTTTTAATTAACATTCTTAAACAAGAGCAATTGATTTTTTTCACTCTTTACATCACCAAATCTCATACTAAACTAAAAGAATGACTTTGTTTCTTGTTATCCAATAACGATAAACTGGGGTACAGATATGATTATGGTTGTGATCTTAACTGACGCGTCTTTCGTGACAGCTACATTCAAATCAAAGTAGAGTTATTGAGAGGACGAAATCCTAAACATGATCGAATTTTTATATCCGTCGTTCAAAGGCTTGTTAGAGACAGCCAGTAGTAGGTGATTGTTTTAAACAAATCAAACAAGACTGAAACATTCTTTATCATGTCCTAGTACATACAGATTTGTTGAGGGATCCCAGATTGATTGATTTTGACTGTTAATTTTGCCTTTATTGTTCTTTTGAATTTTTCCCAAACTGCTGGTTAATTTCAAATAACCTTTAAGCAACCGAAGACGAATTGACAATATCTTCGTCACGTATGCCTGTAGAATTTTCCAGCAGATTATTGACATATAACGTACCTATGAGAACTAACTGTGACCATCAGTCGGCTCACTTGTTTCTGATTTCATACGAAATTTATCAACGGGCTTAACAAAACGGATCACATGGGACCCTGCAACGTCCTTCAATTTCACTTTCACATATGTTGATATCGCATTGTCTTTAAATATAATTTATTATCAATGACCACGCCCATTGTCAACCAGACATGGAGATCAAGGACACGGAGACTCTTCCACAACAGCCGTTTTCCTCGATTTTTACAGTCGCCATAGGGATCCTGATGAAAATGATCCATTCAGTTTGATGCTCAATAGCTAGACTTTGGGTTCTGTTATTTTATACCTTGTTCTCATTTTGGAACATGACGCTACTTAATTGAATTAGCAAAAATCTCTCTTCCGAAACACTTGATCTCCTCCTTATGTGTTTACAGGAGACGTTGTTTCAAACTCTCTTTTTTGCCATAATTTCACTGAATTTGAATTTGGTTAAAATTTGTGTTTACATCTTGGCATTTTCTTTGTTGTTCTTTTGATTCGTTAAATCAATTTTGGTTTGATTTGATTTGCATACATGAAAATATATATTTCGCTCTCGAGTCATCGTTTAAAGTTAGTTCTCCAAACTGATCTTTACAACGAATCGAAATCTTCACTATCCTTCCAATGCGGGATACCTGTTTCCTTATCATACTATTTACATACACATAAACACGTATCATGTGAACCTATTGAAATCCCTCCTTATTCACTTTTCCAGATTGATATTCATTCTTTATATGGTTAAGTAAAAGACACCAGGGCCTTTGCGATTGAACATTTTATAAAATAATTTTTCGTTCTCTTCATTTATGACATGTATATGTGTGTAGTTCTCCTGAAAAAAGCTGTGAAGTGTGCAGAATACACAGGAGTAAATTTTCTTGCTAATATTCATCGGAAAATCACAAAAAGCGAGGACTATTTGACATAGGTGCCTTATTTTTGTTCTACGATGTCGTCCGTCAGTGTAAAAAGGAAAGGCCTGGAATGATACGTAATTTAGCTCGGTTCAAACATAATTACAGTCCTTGTCTGATTCACACTTTCAGGTTGTTGCATTCGAATTATTTATGTTCTCGACAAACGTTCACTGTCTTTTCAGGTGTCAGGACATCGATCGGAGATTTGACTTCAGATCAACTACTCCCTTCACACGCCGTCAAACAAATCAATCTGATTGGTAGATATAAAGATACGTACCACACCATCACTTCATGCTCTCTTAATTGGATAAAGGAACACAGACAAACTGTATATTTTACAAGTCTCAGAACTTAAGCTTGGGTTTTCAATGACGAAACAACCGGAAGAGTCACAACCATAGGTCATTCAGATGTCAAACAACCTTTGGTTTCAGATCTTGTTACTATCACGCTGTTAAATGCCATTTATTTTGTCACGCAAACTGCCGTTTATAAGACGCTTTCCGATCTTTGTTGTCCGATTACAACTCTCTCCATCCAAATGACATTTGTGTAAGCAGGACTTGCATTAATTTTCTACTGTTTCACACCTTAGTATCTGATAACAATGAAATGTTAAAGGTCAATATTCTCCGTGGAGTCCCTTGCCAATACTCCTTGCTACAGACTTGTCTTGTCCAAACTTTATTTCATGATACATGGTTTGTAATGGGAATACCATTCGACAGATCGTCATATTAGAACTATTTCACAGTAGAGATCACAATGACATCTGTATTATCACTGATCCTTATGAAACGTTTTTCCAAGTTTACATGATAACCCCTATCAAGATGGCCGCTTCATACAACAAACCATCATACATTGTGTTGGCTCAATTCTTACGCAGTTCAAGTTCCTTCAGATTCAACATTCAACTTCAAATCAAGATGGCAGCATTTATAACTAATGCAAGGAGTCATACTTTTTTCTTGACAAATTGCTGGCCCCATAGGACCTTGAAGGACCGGATGTTAAAGTCCTTAATGGTCACATTGTTTATTTACCATTTTGATTCTGATAAACGTCTTCTAGCTGACCACTTGTGTGAATTTTGATTAAGTATTGAAACAATAACCTTAAATAGGTAAAGGAGGGAACTTTTTGTGGACATGATTGCTTCATAGGATGGTTTGGAATATATAACACACCAGATAGAATGAATGCCAATAATCCTAAAAGTAAAATATGGTTGTTATGTCAGTCATTCTTATTTCTGTACTTTCACCTAAAGGTTACCTGTAACCGTTCTATAAGTTACATGTAACTGTCCTATATGTTACCTGTACTTTCACCTAAAGGTTACCTGTAACCGTTCTATAAGTTACATGTAACTGCCCTATATGTTACCTGTAATCGTCCTATAAGTTATATGTAAATGTCACATATGATACCTGTAACTGTCCTATATTTTACCTGTAACTGTCTTATATGCTACCTGTAACTATCCTATACGTTACCTGTAACTGTCCTATATGCAACCTGTAACTGTCCTATATGTTACCTGTAACTGTCCTATATGTTACCTGTAACTGTCTTATATGCTACCTGTATATGTCTTATATGTTACCTGTAACTATCCTATACGTTACCTGTAACTGTCCTATATGTTACCTGTAACTGTCCTATATGTTACCTGTAACTGTTCTATGTGTTACCTGTGACTGTTCTCTATGTCACCTGTAATTGTCCTATATTCTACTTGTAACCGTCCTATCTGTTACCTGGAACTGTTCTATGAGTTACCTGTAAAAGTTCTATATGTTATCTGTAACTGTCCTATATGTTACCTGTAACTGTTGTATATGTTACCTGTAACCGTCCTATATGTTACCTGTAATCTTCCCATATGTTACCTGTAACCGTCCTATATGTTACCTGTAACTGTTGTATATGTTACCTATAATTGTCAAATATGTTACCTGTAACCGTCCTATATGTTACCTGTTACCGTCCTATATGTTACCTGTAATTGTCCAATGTGTTACTGATAACCGTCCTATATGTTACCTGTAACCGTCTTATATGTTACCTGTGATTGTTCTCTATGTAACCTGTAATTGTCCAATATGTTACCTGTAACCGTTCTATATGTTACCTGTAACCGTCCTATATGTTATCTGTAACTGTTGTATATGTTACCTGTAATTGTCCAATATGTTACCTGTAACCGTTCTATATGTTACCTGTAACCGTCCTATATGTTATCTGTAACTGTTGTATATGTTACCTGTAACTGTCCTATATGTTAACCTGTAACTGTCCTATATGTTACATATAACCATCTTTAATGTTACCTGTAACCGTCCTATATGTTACCTGTAACCAACCTATATGTTACCTGTAACTGTTGTATATGTTACCTGTAACTGTTCTATATGTTACCTGTAACTGTCCTACATGTTACCTGTAACCATCTTTGATTTTACCTGTAACCGTCCTATATGTTACCTGTAACTGTCCTATATGTTACCTGTAACTGTCCAATATGTCTCATATAACCGTCCTGTATGTAATCTGTTACCTGTAACCGTCCTATATGTTACCTGTAACTGTCCTATATGTTACCTGTAACTATTCTATGTGTTAACTGTAAACCTCCTATATGTTACCTGTAACCGTCCTATATGTTACCTGTTACCTGTATATATGTTACCTGTAATCTATATGTTACCTGTAACTATATGTTACCTGTAATTGTTCTATATGTTACCTGTATATGTTACCTGTAACGTTCTATATGTTACCTGTAACCGTCCTATATGTTACCTATAACCGTCCTATATGTTACCTGTAATTATCCTAGATGTTACCTGTAATCGTCCCATATGTTACCTGTAACCGTCCTATATGTTACCTGTAACTGTTGTATATGTTACCTATAATTGTCCAATATGTTACCTGTAACCGTTCTATATGTTACCTGTAATCGTCCTATATGTTACCTGTAACTATTCTATGTGTTACCTGTAAACCTCCTATATGTTACCTGTAACTGCCCTATATGTCACCTGGAACTATTCTATGTGTTAACTGTAAACCTCCTATATGTTACCTGTAACCGTCCTATATGGTACCTGTAACTATCTTATATGTTACCTGTAACCTTCCTATATGTTACCTGTAACCGTCCTATATGTTACCTGTAACTTTCCTATATGTTACCTGTAACTGTCCAATATGTCTCATATAACCGTCCTGTATGTAATCTGTAACCGTGCTATATGTTAACCTGTAATTGTCCTATATGTTACCTATACTGTCCTATATGTTCCTATATATTACCTGTAACTGTCCTATATATTACCTGGAACTATTCTATGTGTTACCTGTAAACCTCCTATATGTTACCTGTAACTGTCCTATATGTTACCTGTAACTGTCCTACATGTTACACGTAACCGTTCTTTATCTTACCTGTAATTGTCGTATATGTTACCTGTAACTGTCCTATATGTTACCTGTAACCGTCCTATATGTTACCTGTAACCGTCCTATATGTTACCTGTAACTGTAACCAACTTATATGTTACCTGTAACCGGCCTATATGTTACCTGTAACCAACCTATATGTTACCTGTAACCATGTCCTATATGTTATGTAACCGTCCTATATGTTACCTGTAACTGTCCTATATGTTATGTTACCTGTAACCTGTAACTGTCCTATATGTTACCTGTAACCTGTGTCCTATATGTTACCTGTAACTGTCCTATATGTTACCTGTAATTTCCTATATGTTACCTGTAATTGTCTATATGTTACCTGTAACTGTCCTATATGTTACCTGTAACTGCCCTATATGTCACCTGGAACTATTCCTATATGTTACCTGTAACTGTCCTATATTTTACCTGTAACCTTCCTATATGTTACCTGTAACCGTCCTATATGTTACCTGTAACCAACCTATATGTTACCTGTAACCGGCCTATATGTTACCTGTAACCAACCTATATGTTACCTGTAACCGTCCTATATGTTACCTGTAACCGTCCTATATGTTACCTGGAACTATTCTATGTGTTACCTGTAAACCTCCTATATGTTACCTGTAACTGCCCTATATGTCACCTGGAACTATTCTATGTGTTAACTGTAACCTATATGTTACCTGTTGTTATATGTTACCTGTAACTGTCCTATATGTTACCTGTAACTGTCCTATATGTTACCTGTAACTGTTCCTATATGTTGTCCTATATGTTACCTGTAACCGTCCTATATGGTACCTGTAACTATATGTTACCTGTAACTGTCCTATATGTTACCTGTAACCGTCCTATATGTTACCTGTAACCGTCCTATATGTTACCTGTAACTGTCCTATATGTTACCTGTAACTGTCCTATATGTTACCTGTAACCGTCCTATATGTTACCTGTAACCGTCCTATATGTTACCTGGAACTATTCTATGTGTTACCTGTAAACCTCCTATATGTTGCCTATCACCGTCCTATATCTTACTTGTAATTGCCATATATGTTACCTGTAACCGTCCTACATGTCACCTGTAACTGTCCTAGATGTTACCTGTAACCGTCCTATATGTTACCTGTAATTGTCCAATATGTTACCTGTAACCGTTCTATATGTTACCTGTAACCGTCCTATATGTTACCTTTAACCGTCCACTATATTACCTATAACCGTACCTATATGTTACCTATAACCGTCCTATATGCTACCTGTTCCCGTCCTATATGTTACCTGTAACTGTTCCATGTGTTACCTGTGACTCTTCTCTATGTTATATGTTACCTGTAACTGTTGTATATGTTACCTATAATTGTCAAATATGTTACCTGTAACCGTCCTATATGTTACCATTAACCGTTCACTATATTACCTGTAACCGTCCTATATGTTACCTGTTACCGTCCTATATGTTACCTGTAATTGTCCTATATGTTACCTATAACCGTTCTATATCTTACCTTTAATTGTCATATATGTTACCTGTAACTGTCCTATATGTTACCTGTAACCGTCCTATATGTTACCTATAACCGTCCTATATGTTACCTGTAATTATCCTAGATGTTACCTGTAATCGTCCCATATGTTACCTGTAACCGTCCTATATGTTACCTGTAACTGTCTTATATGTTACCTGGAACTATTCTATTTGTTAACTGTAAACCTCCTATATGTTACCTGTAACCGTCCTATATGTTACCTGTAACCAACCTATATATTACCTGTAACTGTTGTATATGTTACCTTGTCCTATATGTTACCTGTCCTATATGTTATCTGTAACTGTTGTATATGTTACCTGTAATTGTCCAATATGTTACCCGTAACCGTCCTATATGTTACCTGTAACTGTTGTATATGTTACCTGTAATTGTCCAATATGTTACCCGCAACCGTTCTATATGTTACCTGTAACCGTCCTATATGTTATCTGTAACTGTTGTATATGTTACCTGTAACTGTCCTATATGTTAACCTGTAACTGTCCTATATGTTACATATAACCATCTTTAATGTTACCTGTAACCGTTCTATATGTTACCCGTAACCAACCTATATGTTATCTGTAACTGTTGTATATGTTATCTGTAACTGTTGTATATGTTACCTGTAATTGTCCAATATGTTACCCGTAACCGTTCTTTATCTTACCTGTAATTGTCGTATATGTTACCTGTAACTGTCCTATATGTTACCTGTAACCGTCCTATATGTTACCTGTAACCGTCCTATATGTTACCTGGAACTATTCTATGTGTTACCTGTAACTGTCCTATATGTTTAACCGTCCTATATGTTACCCTCCTATATGTTACCTGTAACTGCCCTATATGTCACCTGGAACTATTCTATGTGTTAACTGTAAACCTCCTATATGTTACCTGTAACCGTCCTATATGGTACCTGTAACTATCTTATATGTTACCTGTAACCGTCCTATATGTTACCTGTAACCAACCTATATGTTACCTGTAACTGTTGTATATGTTACCTGTAACTGTTCTATATGTTACCTGTAACTGTCCTATATGTTACCTTTAACCGTCCACTATATTACCTATAACCGTACCTATATGTTACCTGTAACCGTCCTATATGCTACCTGTTCTCGTCCTATATGTTACCTGTAACTGTCCTATATTTTACCTGTAACCTTCCTATATGTTACCTGTAACCGTCCTATATGTTACCTGTAAATGTCCAATGTGTTACAGATAACCGTCCTATATGTTACCTGTAATAACCGTCCTATATGTTACCTGTAACTGTTGTATTTTTTACCTATTTTTGTCCAATATGTTACCTGTAACCGTTCTATATGTTACCCGTAACCTATATGTTACCTGTAATTGTCCTATATGTTACCTGTCTATATGTTACCTGTATATGTTACCTGTAACTGTCCTATATGTTACCTGTAACCTGTCCTATATGTTACCTGTAACTATATGTCCTATATGTTACCTGTAACTGTCCTATATGTTACCTGTAACTGTCCAATATGTCTCATATAACCGTCCTGTATGTAATCTGTAACCGTGCTATATGTTAACCTGTAATTGTCCTATATGTTACCTATAACCGTTCTATATCTTACCTTTAATTGTCATATATGTTACCTGTAACTGTCCTATATGTTACCTGTAACCGTCCTATATGTTACCTGTAATTGTCCTAGATGTTACCTGTAACCGTCCTATATGCCACCTGTAACTGTCCTATATGTTACTTGTAACCGTCCTATATGTTACCTGTAATTGTCTCATATGTTACCTGTAACCGTCCTCTATGTTACCTGTAATTGATCTGTATTACCTGTAATTGTCCTATATGTTAGATAAATTGAGTCGACATATCGAAGAATTTTCGTCGATAACATACACGTATATATGTACATGTTTGTAAATCCATTGTTTGCACGGCGTTCATGACATATATATTTGGCAGTACAGCTTACTGCAACATGGCTTGCATTTAACAGATCAAACTGCACTTAGCTAAAAAAGTTTAGTTTAGAATTATAAAATTTACAAAATGATGTATGAAATATGATAAACGTTTGATCGTTTTTATTTTAGATGAACCTAATTGTTAGTGTTAATAACAAAAAAAACCCAAATAAGGATGATCTCTAAAACCTTATTAAAGATAAACGCAACACTCGAAAATTCTGGAAACATTTTATTGTCCAATGATTCGAAAATATTCTTTTCAAAACAATTGTAATACAATACCTTAAATTGATAGCAATTTTAGTGTTCGAAATTAAAGTGTAGGTCTAAAATGGTTTAATAGAGTAACACATAGAGCAGATATGGATTCATTCCAAGGTTTTTACTGTGAGAGATTATATTCCACCCAATCAACTTTGATATTCTGTACTTGATGTATTATCTTTGCTAATCAATTTCTTGCTTTGTAGGTGCGAGTCTGGGTAAACACAATATTGTTTGTTATTTAGTGAAAAGGGAATCGATTGCAATTCGCACGGGAAATTAAAATAACAAGAAAATCGAATTGCCTTGATATGGTGTTTTCTTTGATTTCATGAACATTTGCAGACATGTTTCATAGATGTCATAGTGGCGATACTTTCCAATTAAATATTAACATGTGATGAACCTTATCAGAACTTATGACAACGGCTTCGTGATAACGAATATATCATGCTGTACGTTGAATGATTAAGTATAAGTTTTACTTCAGACGAGGAAATGGTGAACATAACTAGCATGTGTTTGGTTTTGATGATGAGAATGTTATGAAACCATAGCACGGATATGCGACTTTTCTCATCTGGTTTGCTTTCCTTTCGCTCCAATTATTCTGACGCCCTATCGACATTTCATATTGGTCTGGAGTCGATGAACGTATCCAGAACGATATGAAAGGTCGATAGAATGGCATAATGATTCGAACGCGTCTGTTATTATCTCCCCGTTTTACATTCACCATATGTTATCAATACATTATTTATATCTTATTGTTGTGAACTTACTCAAACATGTACCTGTAGAATGTCCAAGGGAAAATTTTAAAGATAGTATCAGAAATAAAATGAGGATCTTGTCGTAATCAGAATAGTTACTCATCTCAGGTTTTGAGTGGATTTCCTCTGACTTTGGCACTTTACCCTTTTTACTTTCCGCCAAAATGTGTTCATGAATTCAGCAGTAAAATGATACATGTTATAAATGAAAAAAAATCTGTTTAACGTTCACATTTTTCTACTGATTGTCGACACATACTGCCTTCTCACAAATACATCATGTCACAAAGCACTTCATATGTCGCTGTGAGATGATTGTAATTGCTCAATTAATTGTCGACACCTCCCTTAGAGAAAAGGAGAGAAATCCTTTGTCCTATTTATAATAAATAATAAATCAACATGACAACAGATACGATGTGCCTTGATTTTGAATATTACATTAATTAAGAATCAAAGTTATGGTCTAGAAGTCCTGTTCATGGTGGTGACTAATTTGCTGTTTGTAGAACAAAAAACCATAGAGAACATTTGTTTCCTTCATTATTTAAAAGTTAGATACAACTGTAACCATTCCGATGTTGACACATCATCGAGCCTATTCAGACACAGGAGGATGATTTTAAGACACGATGCTAAATGGAAAGCAGCAACTGACTTATCAAAGTAACACTAAAAAATAAATCGAGGAAAGATAATTTCTTATTGTTCCGCCAAATTTGTCTGGTCAAGGTAGTTCAAAGCAGTATTTTTATCCACAAAAGCACTCCAAAGACACTGTAGGAAACCGCATTACTTTGGAAAATATATGTAAAATAATATCAATCCATATAGAAAAATATTGAGATTAATTTAATTGTCCCTATTTACTGTACATGTCAATAACGTTGACCGCACTGTCGGAATTCTGTTCTTCAGATCATTGGCGATTCTGCATCAAACAGGGCAGCTCGGTTTCATCTCCGTTGTTTTAGAAGTTTTACTAACGATCTCCTCTTTCTTTTTCCTGCAAAAAGGAAAATGGCATGTATTCTAAAACCGAATATTGATTACATGGACCATACTGTAGAAGCATATATTTTCGTGGTTGGTTTGATTTTCGTGTTTTTTTTCCAAAAGATCAAAATTTCATGAACATTTTATTTTATGGATAGGTATAGCCCAATAACTGTTTTAAAATTTATCATAGCAGTTCGCAACAATAGGAATTATTTGATTACCCAAGAAATCAACGATAAAATATCTACATGGAAAATTTCAATTTCGGTATTCATATCTTCTAATCATATCGTCTGTCCGATAACATGGCACGAAGGAATAACAGACTATGACACGGAAGGCTTATGAATGGAATGGCGACCAACACAGTGTTTTACAGGTCGCTTACAAATGACCTTTGTTAAGATCTAAAAAGCATTTTAAAACTGAAACTATAACCCGATCTTGATGATGAAATATAAACCTTGTATGAACTCCCAAAAAACACAGCTGACAATACAAAATATCGGTTTAAGCGTCTCTACATTAACATCTAATACAACCAATAAGTTTTCACTGATAATGTAACATGTAACACCACAAGCTTGCTCGAAAATGTCGAAGAATGTATCACATGATGGTGAAGCATACTTTATCAAGGTTAAATAGCAAGGAGAGTTGTTGTATTCAACATGGTAAAAGCAAACAGTAGTTTAATGTACAGTGATATGTACTTTTAAATAGGTATCAGGTGCTTAAATATTACTAAAGCCATCCTGTGTTTACCCCTGCTGACGTCATCAGATGTTGTATGTTTAAAACAAACGTGTCTTGTACCTCGCAAATCAAGTAAAACAGACAATGATATACAATCAAACTGTCGGAATTGTCCTTAGTCTGAAGTTATCAGATCAAATGTACAATTAAGAATGAAAGTTAACGTAAAAAACTTCAGTATTAGACATGTAAATAGCACGTTCCCCATGGTTTAACATATAGCGTATTTATCATTGTACCAGAGATCATGTTACATAACATGTTTTCCAACGGAGTAAGGACCATTGTTAAGTGACAGAGGTGTGACCTGATTGATCTACCACCTCTGCCTTCTTAAATGATACCCTTATTTTATCTTGTCCTGTATCAGTGAATTACAAGTTGATACTTGGCGAAAATTTACAGATTATATTGCGAGGAGTGTCTGATGCATTGCAGGAACCACTATACTCAAACCTTTCATATACTAGTTTTTCCAAGGAACAGGTAAATGTTCATTAAACTAAGGGTTTAACATCATAGAGAAACGCGTAAAACAGGTATCGAGATAACGAGGTAAGCAGGTTACTGAAGACACCATTCTCATCACTTATTTGGACATATATTTACGTAGCGGATGTTGATGACGATTACCCTTCCGGGTTACATTGTTTTTGTCTTTTAGTTTCTCTTTAATGTTTTAAAAGGTCTCCTGTAAATATTTCCTTTCCTCATATGTTAACTTCGTTTTACCGAGTTTGAATTGACATCGCTGCGTGATCAATTGCATGGTTCTGTTGTAGTTTCTCTTTTAACGTGCAATATTCAGACAATGACGGATTTATACATAGACGTGCGGCCCTCTTGTCAATTTTACTGATAACATAGAGACAAGCAGTCAGACAGCGCTTCGCAGGAATGATTAACGACAGATATGATGAAAATTGGAATGATACTTAGAGTGTTTTCTTGTGTTTTCCATTACGATATACCGGGGATTATTAGACATGTCTGTTGGCTATTGATAATATGCATGTTTCATGTGATTTGTGACCTTGGAGTTTTGACAAGTAACGCTTAAAGGTCATTGGTTTGATTATTTATTATTTTTATTAAAATGGATTATTTAGATAAACAGTTTCTTATCAAATTGAAATTCAATAAAAAGTCAAATAACCTAGGAAAAACGATGTTATGATTAGAAGGAAGGTAAATCGACTCCTGTTTAATACAGCTTGGAGTCTACAAGGCGGCATTCTAGTAGATTTGAATATCCCTTATTTAAAGAATAAGTGGTCTTTATAAAGACAAATACTTGAGGTGTATCAGTTGGTGGAAATAATAATCGTCTATATTTCAAAACTGAAGGCAAATGATGATGTCTATTTTCGTTTTAAATTAAAAAAAAAAAAAACACGTGACAGTGTTTCAATTAGATTTGTTGAAAACGTTACTTCATTTCCAAAATTTCAAATTCTATCACTTTGGAATGATATTCGCTATGACACGCACAGTTTTCACAACTTTCAATTTGACAACACAATTTTGAAGTTAAAGCAATCAAACTATTATGTCATAGTCTTTGTCCATCATTTATAACCATTTCAAAAATAGACATTGTAACCCAATTTTCAAATGATCAATAATCTAGTACTGGTCTTATCACAGATATAAAAACAAAAAGTGTAGAAATTGATAAAGATGTCCTTTTGGCATTTATTCATTTTTGAATAAAACACGAGAAGACACAATGAGGAATGTCACCAGATTTTACTATTATATGTCATTGCTTTTTGTAGTTGCTCAACAAGTCAAATATAGTCATTAAGTCAACCCCTTTAAACAACTTTTGAGAACACATCTTGATATTGAAGTACTATTAAAGTAATGAAACACTGGCTTCTAAGGGGTCAACATCTTGTTGTGCTGAACGTTTTGATATGACGGCTTGATTTGGATTGTGCTCTGTGAAAATAAATGTTTCACTCTAAGATACGAAATACAGTGTTATATATAGACCTCTTATACGCATGCCTAGAAGCGATTATTCTGTATTAATACACATTGGGACTTTCAGGAAAATCGTGACAAATTACCATGTCGATTTTGTTGCTGCAATAACAGTATATGATATGTGAAAATGCCGCTGGTTTTCTTGCTTGGGGTAATTCAGCAATTATCAGTTCAAACTTGAAACATTGTCTTCACAGGATTCCGTAACTATAAATTGCCTAAACATGATGAATTAACAAATAATTACTATGATAATATTTGTGTTTTTATGTATAACACGTTTTCTGTTGAACAAAAATCCCTGAAGAGTGGATTTGTAACCATTAATGTGTATTAGACTGGTACAGTTCCAAAGTCTCCACTTCATGATTTATCGCAATGCTCATGTAATACATATCGTATGGATTGTGTTTGATATTTCAAATTCAACATTTGATTTTTGTTTGTATGGTAAAACTTAAATCAATTGACGTTAAATGAAAGGATTCAGATTGTCGTTGATATGTAATTGATATATCTAATATCGGTTATATAACATGGATGAAATAACCACATCCCCCATCCCCATCCTGTGTACGCATAACTAGTATATGACAAAACAACCTGCTTTTCAACATTGGTTTTGTTAAGTTAATCGATTTTTGTTTTGTCAAATGTAGTTTATACTGTTTACCAGTTATTTGACCTAAGCCAAGAAAACAATGTTTCGACCAAACGTATGAAAGTATGAGTATGAAAGACAGATCTTTGTAAGCGTTTAAAGCAAACAAAGAATTGTAACTTGTTCCTACACTTCCAGCAATCAGTTGACAAAGTCATATCCGATGGAATTATTTTGCATAAAGAGATCCTTTTCATATGATGACAATAATTCAGGATAATTTCATTTTATTTCTTATCGAGAAAGAAAAGTGAAAGGTAGACAACAATTTGATTATGATTTTTGTTGTTGTTGACATATTTCACTTTAACAAACACATTTTCAGGGGTTTCCTATTTCTTCTTGTTTTGGAAATATTAAGCAACATATGCTGACCTGTGATTGAAATTTGTTCACTTATTTCTAAATGTATGTCCGAAAAGACTTCTTTTGTTACAATAACAAACAAAAGTCCAGAACTAAAAGTAACTGAGGACGGGCTACGGATATACTATATCGTATTTAGAAAAAAATAATATGAAGTCCGGAGACGCTTTAGAAAATCAGACTGTCGTCATTTTGTGTTTTTTTTATATCAAAGCGGTCTATATATACAGGAAATACCTTAATGATTCCGGCACAAATTTCTTTGTCCAAAGATAAAAAAAAAATGCCTTATAACTTTTTTAGGGTCTATTCTTACCTGGATTGCAATGGTCATCGTTCATGCAGTCTTCAATAAGTTTGGCTATATATCGCTCTATAGAAGCTCGTCCTGCCCTTTCCGCCATGTGGGTGTATACACAAGGAAATCCAACACATCCTCGTTTCTTGGGGACATTTGTTCCCCCGTCGTCTAGTAGCTCATTCCTGGAAAATATTAAATAATTTATTGATCATTTGGAAAATTTTACCAGACAAGGAGAGATTTAAAGAACAGGTACGACACAGGCATAACAACGGAAATAAGGAGACAAATGTATAAAAAGGAACGACGATGGCACAAAATAAAACAAGGTAAGATATAGATCAAAGGGTACGACTCGAAAAATAAGTAGGACAACAGGTAGGACACGGTCACAAAATAGAAACAAAGCGGCAAATGTATCAACAGGTAGGACACAGTCACTAAATAGAAACAAGGCGGCAAATGTATCAACAGGTAGGACACGGTCACAAAATAGAAACAAGGCGGCAAATGTATCAACAGGAAGGACACGGTCACAAAATAGAAACAAGGCGGCAAATGTATCAACAGGTAGGACGCAGTCACAAACTAGAAAAGAGACAAATGTATCAACAGGTAGGACGCAGTCACAAAAGAGAAACAAGGCGACAAATGTATCAACAGGTAGGACACAGTCACAAAATAGAAAAGAGACAAATGTATCAACAGGTAGGACGCAGTCACAAAATAGAAAAGAGACAAATGTATCAACAGGTAGGACGCAGTCACAAAAGAGAAACAAGGCGGCAAATGTATCAACAGGTAGGACACAGTCACAAAATAGAAAAGAGACAAATGTATCAACAGGTAGGACACAGTCACAAAAGAGAAACAAGGCGGCAAATGTATCAACAGGTAGGACACGGTCACAAAATAGAAACAAGGCGGCAAATGTATCAACAGGTAGGACACAGTCACAAAAGAGAAACAAGGCGGCAAATGTATCAACAGGTAGGACACAGTCACAAAATAGAAACAAGGCGGCAAATGTATCAACAGGAAGGACACGGTCACTAAATAGAAAAGAGACAAATGTATCAACAGGTAGGACGCAGTCACAAAATAGAAAAGAGACAAATGTATCAACAGGTAGGACGCAGTCACAAAATAGAAAAGAGACAAATGTATCAACAGGTAGGACGCAGTCACAAAAGAAAAACAAGGCGGCAAATGTATCAACAGGTAGGACGCAGTCACAAAATAGAAAAGAGACAAATGTATCAACAGGTAGGACGCAGTCACAAAATAGAAAAGAGACAAATGTATCAACAGGTAGGACGCAGTCACAAAATAGAAAAGAGACAAATGTATCAACAGGTAGGACGCAGTCACAAAATAGAAACAAGGCGGCAAATGTATCAACAGGTAGGACACGGTCACAAAATAGAAACAAGGCGGCAAATGTATCAACAGGTAGGACGCAGTCACAAAATAGAAAAGAGACAAATGTATCAACAGGTAGGACGCAGTCACAAAAGAGAAACAAGGCGGCAAATGTATCAACAGGTAGGACGCAGTCACAAAATAGAAACAAGGCGGCAAATGTATCAACAGGTAGGACACGGTCACAAAATAGAAACAAGGCGGCAAATGTATCAACAGGTAGGACACAGTCACAAAAGAGAAACAAGGCGGCAAATGTATCAACAGGTAGGACACGGTCACAAAATAGAAACAAGGCGGCAAATGTATCAACAGGTAGGACACAGTCACAAAAGAGAAACAAGGCGGCAAATGTATCAACAGGTAGGACGCAGTCACAAAATAGAAACAAGGCGGCAAATGTATCAACAGGTAGGACACGGTCACAAAATAGAAACAAGGCGAGGCGGCAAATGTATCAACAGGTAGGACACGGTCACAAAATAGAAACAAGGCGACAAATGTATCAACAGGTAGGACACGGTCACAAAATAGAAACAAGGCGGCAAATGTATCAACAGGTAGGACACGGTCACAAAATAGAAACAAGGCGGCAAATGTATCAACAGGTAGGACACAGTCACAAAAGAGAAACAAGGCGGCAAATGTATCAACAGGTAGGACGCAGTCACAAAATAGAAACAAGGCGGCAAATGTATCAACAGGTAGGACACGGTCACAAAATAGAAACAAGACGGCAAATGTATCAACAGGTAGGACGCAGTCACAAAATAGAAAAGAGACAAATGTATCAACAGGTAGGACGCAGTCACAAAATAGAAAAGAGACAAATGTATCAACAGGTAGGACGCAGTCACAAAAGAGAAACAAGGCGGCAAATGTATCAACAGGTAGGACACAGTCACAAAATAGAAAAGAGACAAATGTATCAACAGGTAGGACGCAGTCACAAAATAGAAAAGAGACAAATGTATCAACAGGTAGGACGCAGTCACAAAATAGAAAAGAGACAAATGTATCAACAGGTAGGACACAGTCACAAAAGAGAAACAAGGCGGCAAATGTATCAACAGGTAGGACGCGGTCACAAAATAGAAACAAGGCGGCAAATGTATCAACAGGTAGGACACGGTCACAAAATAGAAACAAGGCGGCAAATGTATCAACAGGTAGGACACAGTCACAAAAGAGAAACAAGGCGGCAAATGTATCAACAGGTAGGACACGGTCACAAAATAGAAACAAGGCGACAAATGTAGGTAGGACACGGTCACAAAATAGAAACAAGGCGACAAATGTAGGTAGGACGCGGTCACAAAATAGAAACAAGGCGACAAATGTATCAACAGGTAGGAGACGGTCACAAAATAGAAACAAGGCGGCAAATGTATCAACAGGTAGGACACGGTCACAAAATAGAAACAAGGCGGCAAATGTATCAACAGGTAGGACACGGTCACAAAATAGAAACAAGGCGACAAATGTAGGTAGGACACGGTCACAAAATAGAAACAAGGCGACAAATGTATCAACAGGTAGGACAAGGTCACAAAATAGAAACAAGGCGACAAATGTATCAACAGTTAGGACGTAGTCACAAAATAGAAACAAGGCGATAAATGTATCAACAGGTAGGACACGGTCACAAAATAGAAACAAGGCGACAAATGTATCAACAGGTAGGACAAGGTCACAAAATAGAAACAAGGCGACAAATGTATCAACAGTTAGGACGTAGTCACAAAATAGAAACAAGGCGATAAATGTATCAACAGTTAGGACGTAGTCACAAAATAGAAACAAGGCGATAAATGTATCAACAGGTAGGACACGGTCACAAAATAGAAACAAGGCGACAAATGTATCAACAGGTAGGACAAGGTCACAAAATAGAAACAAGGCGACAAATGTATCAACAGTTAGGACGTAGTCACAAAATAGAAACAAGGCGATAAATGTATCAACAGGTAGGACGCAGTCACAAAATAGAAACAAGGCGGCAAATGTATCAACAGTTAGGACGCAGTCACAAAATAGAAAAGAGGAGACAAATGTAGGTAGGACGCGGTCACAAAATAGAAACAAGGCGACAAATGTAGGTAGGACGCGGTCACAAGATATAAACAAGGAGTAGGACAACAGGAAACAAAGATACGTAGAAACGAGGTGGTTCATCACGATAGCAACCGGGAACGAGGAGCCACAGAGAATGCAGATTGTTGGTACCCGAAATAAACATCAATGAGAACATTTTCCTAATTCCTGGTACAGCCAGATTATCATAACAGCTGTAGTATACTAGATTTATCATACACTAGTTTTAAGTATACTTTAAGATACAGTCGAATCTCGAAGTTGGCAGAGCTTATTAAAACTTCGAGTTATCCGAGTACAAGATCTAAGCAAGTAGGAATATTCAGTGTGAAGGTTTGTCGGGACAGACGAAATATTTCGAATTAAACGAGGCTTTGAGTTATATGAAATCGAGATAACGTTCTACTGTAGTTTTATCTAGTTGTTTTTAAAAATAGTGTCTGTATACAATAAGCTGCTATCTAGGTTTGCACTATGATGACCTTAACGCACGTAAAATTCTTGTCAATACATACTATTATGATAAAACTTTCTATGTATGTTTATTTTTTGCAGGTAATTAATATAACCACGTATAGTTGATGGATATAATGGAATTATTGATGAGGATACAGATGTTGAAAATCAACCTTAGGTACAGTAGCGTTTTGTATAGATATATGTGCGTACATCTCGAAAGACATCGACCAAAACACATCAATATTAGATGTCTCTACAACCTATTAAGATGTTATCTACTGATTCACCACATCCTGTACACGAGTTTTTTTTAATCGTGATCATCATTAGGGATCATGAGGACGAAAAGTTGTTCACGCATTCTATATATAGAATCTATTCCTGGTGTTTCTTTTTCTGAAACGATTAATACCTACCCCTAATCAAGGATGGTAAAAAATGCACGCAAATCCTGTTATGATAAAATTAAGTTCTCTAAAGGCTGTTCAATGTGTACGTTGCCCCAAAAACAATGCAACGAGGAGAGACAAAAAGAAATAAAAACAAAACCAATTTGTCTTCAAAGACGATAGAAAATGGAAAGGAGTAATATCTATAATGTACATGTATATACTGTTTTGTATTATTATAATTAAAAAAGGGGAAAAAAGACATAAAAATGTGTTTATCCTAAGCTTGTATTAATTAAACTCTGGACTGTTACATCTCATTTGTTTTGATTTCGGCGTCACACAACCTTGATAAAAGAAAATAGTAAAACGATCAGAACAGTTTAATTATAACACCCTGCCTTATACACATTCTTGTTGTAGAATAAAGAAAATAAAATTAAGTCAGTTATTCAAAAAGAATTTGACCTTTATAACACTTAAGTACTTTAGAAAATTTGAAAGTGAGTCAATCGAAATGATGTCATGATTTCAAAAGAAGAACCGGGCTACAATATATAATTACAACAAATCAGCTCTTCGATAAATGTAGCCTTTCCATGAAAGTTCGACAAACATGTCACTAACATTTAGAAAACACTAGCCATCTCATTTATGTAATGATAAGATGTGAAATATTTTGTTAAGACGAGAAGACCTTGAATAAACTTATTTGCGTAAGTTTGTGTTACTTCTAGGACAGTGTTTGTATTGGGGTAGGTGTTTGGAAGAGGAGAGTGGGATTGGTTAGTGGTAAAACTGTGATTCTTTTCCCAGACAGCATTACTTTCCATGGAGATAGTCTGCATGTTATTAATACTCTTACCACGACAGCTAGGAAACGAACCTTGGAACTAGTTAGTAACCATTGCTAATCAGTAAATAATAATAATAAAAAATAATAAGATTTCACGTTGTAGGTCTGAGTATGGTGCTGATCCAAGTCTCTATCATAAGCCTCTCGCACAGTTCAAGTGTTAAGTCAATCATATTTGTCAGGTTAGGATTCAGACTTAGATTAGAATAACGAAATGAGGCTTAATATCTTCAGCTGTCATACATGTCTGAATTTACTTTAAAAAGAAGTGAAAAACTTGTAGACAAATCTAGTCCCGAAACTTATTCCAATGTACCTAAGTTAAGCTGGTACGAAATGTCATTTGGGATTCAACGTGGTGTAGAATCGAAAACGAGGCATCGGGCGACAAATGTTTATACATGCTTGCGATACAACGTGCTTTCATCCATATAACGTATACATTGGTGTGTTGTTTCTCAAATATGTGAATCTTTATATTATATGTTAATTATATCTTAATGAAAAAAAAACCCAGATATATTGTAATATTGTATCATCCATGTATATTCAATTTCCATCAAGCAAGAAACTCTGATAAACTGAAATATCTGATCAGTCGTATGACGTTGGGGAAATGACAAGCATTGCCTCACATTTCACGAAGGATACAAGGTCAGGGTCATCTCTAACACGTCATCATTAGTCCTACAGACATTTTCATTAGCATTCATAACACGCAACAACGTCGACAGGAAATCTAACTCACTTATTGAAGGGATTATTCACATCATTGAATATTGTATGTTGCATTTAGTAATCCATATCTACATACGTTAAGGATAATACATTTGGGTATCTATGTACCAATTTTTAGGATACGTTTTGGTTCATAGTTATATTTCTTCGGCTGTAGGGAAAACTGCTGCGTAATCGCGAAAAGAAATATGATTAAAAATGAGACTTTTACTTTAAAAAGTGGCTAATTTGGGTCATTGCATCGTTTACATGGTAAGTGTCATCGATGAAGCAGATAATGCATAGTCTCCGGAACAAATGTACATTTTACAACCTTTTAACGTCAAATTTATGTAATGAACAGACTAACACACTCTTTCAAACTGCAATAACATGCCAGATATTGTTTATCCTTGACATTTCTTGTTACAACTAAACAAGCAATAGGATAAACATGGAATGCTGGTAATAATAGTCTCTCTAAAATATGTTATATTCTGCCAAATTGTTCCTATTTAATATTAGCCTAGTTAAGACAACTCAAAATTACAATCAGCTGATATCATATCATGACGAACGTAATGATAATATCATACCTGTAATGGTAAGTGATTAATATCTTTTTCATCTGACAGGCGGTACCGGATTGCAATTAACGCTCTATAGTGTAAACACTGTTGTGGGATAGAGCTAAGCCTACCATGTCCCTCTGAAGTTTCTCGGTCACCGTTATTTCTGGTCCACGCCTATGTATTATTGATGTCTATCTGAAGTTAGTGTCAGGCGATATCTTATTTAGATAGTCTGTATAAAGGAGTAACTCAACATGCAACAAATGATTATCGTTTTTACATGATAGCCGTTGTGAAACCAATCATCACATGGTACATTTAATCACTCGGTATCAATCCAATGAAGCGAGAGCTGAGCTGTTATCCAATGAAGAAAAGACAAAAAAGCTAGATATATGAAACTCGTGCCGGAAATTCATGAAGTCGAAACAACGGATCGGTCTTTTTTTTCACACTATATTGGATACACAAATATGAAAATGAATATATCGCATTCTCAAAACAAACACAATAATACGTATAAAGGGAGATCATTCTACCGTTTTTGAGAGGATTTATGTTCTGAACAGTATTGCACAAATGTATGTTAAAAAAAAAAAAAAAAAAACACACTCAACAATGTCATGGTTAACCTTGTGGCTAGGAACAAAACAATGCGGCGATGTATCAGTTCTACATAATGACAAGGCCACATTAGATTGAACCAAAAACACGTGCTCCAAAGGGTAAACACCACGTTGAGATGTCATCTGCTAGAAAACATTATGGAAATCACAGCAATTGAAGGAGACAGACGTAATTACCAGTTAAATAAAGCCTTATTTAAGAATGTTTTTAAGTCGTTTAGAAGTGAGATGATAGTTCTTTGTTTTAATCCGTTTAAAGACATTTAAATGTACCCAGAATTCCACAGTCTAGCATATTAACTTACCAGACTTGAGGATATTTGATTTCATAAGCATAGTGATAGAACACAATTCCATTGGATGTATGACTTGAAAGCAGTATTTACAGCTGTTTTTCATTGCTTGTGTCAACCTGTCATTGGTTTTTTTTTCTGGGTTCGTCACGAGATCCCCCAGTTTATTATCTATGATAAAACTTTCGCTACACTGTTTCACAGCTCGGGCTATATGATGACTTGTCTCATTATTCTGTCTGCGTAGATTCCTAATTTCCACTTGTCATATGCTGGCAGGGGTTAATCATCTAGCAGGTCCTACTGCAATCTTGCCTTTGTCTGTGTATATGATAATGCTGTTACGTTCAAAGTCACTGACTAGATATAAAGATCAAACGCGTCATACAAGACCAATACCAGGCGAAAAAATAGTCTCATGATTAAACAGAGAATATATCGCTGTTCTAACGTTCTGCTCGGACAAGCCTCCAAGGTAATTGGTTTCTATACATTGGTTTTATCCTTGTTTAAGGAGTATGATTATTGGAATTTCGTAATGAACTATGTCGCATGTCACGTCATATTTGTAGTCAAACGTCAAACACATTAAGCAATGACGTTACTACGGAGCTCATAGATATTCAGTAGAAATGACTTCAACTTTGACGAGGAAAAAAGTTTTTGCAAACTTTACCGAAATTTATTGCGACTAATGGTCAGTGTTATGATGGATATGTACCATTTTAATTATCCATTATGCAGCTGTGGATTTATTGTAGTTTCAAACGGAATCTCGGCAAAATCAAGAAACTGATTGTACAAAAAGTAATTAATAGAAATACATTATTGTACAATTATCGAGAAAAAAAACCGGAAGGCAATAATATAAGAAGAAAATTTGAACTTTGCCATCCCTAGGGCCATGTAAATCAAACGCTGATCAAATTGAATCTTTCGGTAATGGATTTTTTAAGGAATTATTGAGATTTCTTGGTTAATTCTGAACGTTGATACTGATAACTAACTTCTTTATCGATCGATGATTTTTTAATTAAAAATAAAATGAAGGGTTATGTGCGAAGGTCTAGTTTAATCGTACAGTCAGTGACACATCACAACGTGAAGTAGATATTACTCTTCAAATTTACTGGTTCAAATATATGGCAGTGATTTATACTAAACCGTGTATTTGGAACAAATATGTTCAAATAAAGGGGAAATATTCGGAGGACGAAGTCTTAAAGATGATCCAGTTTCTAATTGACAACATCTTCGTCATGTTTTTTGGCAGGATCTTCTGACAGACAACAATATCAAAATGGGTAACTTCTTATCAATATGTGTAAAAACATGATGACTTCTAACACCCTGTCGTGAATTTTCCATTTTTAGGTGAGAACATTCCTGAATCTAAAACTATGGAAAATAAATGATTCGATATTCATGGGTCAGTTTCCAAAAGCATGTTTTTCGGGCAAAATGTCGTCAACTGACAGACAAACCCATAACGCTGAGTTTAAAGTGATGCTGGTTGATGAAAATTACGGAGACGTGTAGTCGATGAAGTAGAAGACTTTCACTTTTCCGGAACACCTGGTCATATTTTCGTTGTATGTCTATAGAATTGGAGTTAAGATTATGATTTTATATCAATGTTGGTATTTTTTTTTTTTTTTTTTTATCTTTCAATAGTGTTCACGATATTTCCGGGTGACACTTCTACTGGTTCCCATGCTGTATTGGTCAACCATAGTCACTCGACAAGGCTATGCTCGCGTATTCAAAACCTCTAAGATCGGAGAAAACTTCACCAATTGATCCAGATAATGTAAATCCTAACCACCAAGTTTTGATAGCAATGTAATTATACACGTTAAAGTTGATTAAATAGAATCTGGATCGTCTCTTACAAGGAAACATCTAAAGATAGAATTGATGTAACATAATAATTGACAGCGTTGTTTGTGTTGTAAAGATTTGTCTATCTGAACGCCATCGATACATTCCTACAAATACGTTAACTGGCGACTACAGTACATTCCGATATCCCACTCCTACATTGGCTTATGTTTCACATCTTTCCAACATTATTGATAGAGACAAATGTGGAACAATTCTATGTAAGTGAAGATCCAATACAAATCTGGTGATGCTTAGCGCTGATGGATGATAGCATTCCTCCAATACGTTAGGGTCCAAGACTGATAAAAAGTCGGAGGTGTTAGTAACCCACGCCGACGACAATTAAGACTAAAAGCAGGTCTTTTTATGAGGTATATACATTCTAAACTGATCGTGGCTCTTCTAGTTTATCGGTGTCAGCTAGCAATCCCTTCATTTGTTGAAACATGGAAATGACAAGTTAATCAAAATATTGAGAGCTATAACTCCCGGTATGTTAAAAAAATATATGTCACGGAAGTACATTGTGTAGTATATATATCATTCGACGGCAAATCAGGAAAAAATAAAGATTCCCGAATTCTAAGGGGAATGCTACTGTTCTCCTGTAGTTTTGGTCTCATAAATATATATATATATTCAATTTTAGTGAAAACGCAAAACTTTGATAACTATTACAAATAAAGAGAATTGAAGACATTATGGCTTTTCATGGAGGTTTCGATCAGATAAAATAGTAACTCATTTTTTCCTTAATTTTACTGGTTCAGTTTATAAACGTCCTAGCTACTCCAATGCTGTCGTTTACATATTGCTAAAATTTTATTCTCTTTCTTTTGCAGTGGAAGCAGTTTGAATTTTTCACTTACAACCAATCAGCTTCAACTAACCTTTGAACTTACAACTTCCCTATAAACGTGATCAACCTGTATCTCTTGAGGATTTTTTTCCCTGTCGGCAGTCGATACTTTGCACGAAAATAGTTACACGTTTCTCTCATTTTTCTTTATATATATATGTATAAGAAGACACGATTTTTAACGTTCCAAACAATTAAATGATACATTGACTGAATCTTTATATCACTTCCAAACCTGTAAAACTTTGATTGAACCTTTTCGCTTTTACGGCATTTGATAACGAAATGACCCCAGTTGTTCAAAGGTTAGTTAGTGTTAACCAGCGGTTGCAGAAAATGTTTAATTGTTGGCACTAAAAATACAATAGCTTTCAAGGCCAAATTAACGCTCAGAATATATCAATCTGACTTGTCGCACCAAACCAACAGCTGCTAAATGATAAAGGATGTTCCGAAATATTGAATAATTCATTATTGAAAATGTTCATTAATCACTTGTTATCTCTTACCAGTATTGAACTTTCGGGGCCAGGAGGTCCAGTTCAGACTATCTCTATATTGATTAAAGCCACCTTTAAATTTATTTTATAATCAAATTTCTTATAATGACTTAATGGTTGATTTATGTGTTAAGAACTACGATTACTATTGATAACCTGGTCCTAGATCAAGGAATCTGCGAGAGATGGTTGTAGTAGATATAGTACCATTAAGTATCAAAGGGATACATGGGATGACGAACATGATCCAATTTTTATCGTTATACTTGTTTTTATGTGTAATACAAGTTAACATGAAATCCCCGTAACCAATAAAGAACTTGAAAGTACTGTTTTAATTCTATAATATCCCAACGATAGGAGAAACTTAGTTAGTATTAACGGCATATCAAAGCGTATCAACTACCAACTCCTGCAATCATATCCAGATAGTTGAAACATCACTTCCTGGGGGCACAGAACAAATCGAAAACACAATTAAAAGGTTCACAATATAACTTTTATTGACAAAATGTGTTATCATGGAACATAAAATTAAACTTAATAGCACAAGGAATCGGATATGATACTCCCACAGGGAAGAGAAAGAAACTAACCAACTCTAACAATCACGCGAAATTTTACGTTTACATTATGTCACGAATGGTTATTACATTTAATGAAGGAATTAGAGATTTATGTAGATCTTCAATCACAGCTCTTATTTTCTAATTTGAGTTGAAAGAAGTACAAAAGACAAGCAATTGAATAACATGTTTCACTACAAATTCAAAGTAAGGTATAGTTGAGTCAAATAATGCATTAAACTGCATCATATGACTGTTTCGTCCTTTTAAATCTCCTTCTTAGTAAAGCTACAGGAATCATTTTTGAAACCCGAGACTCCGTTGTCATGTCGGAATTCCGTCGTCGTTTATTATAACAAGACAATGCTGACACGATAAGAAAATTCAAATTCATTTTTTTTTTTTGGAAATGTAACTTATTTACAAAAGATTTACAACATCATGTAATATCTCAAATAAGTGATTCTAATTGTGCATCGTACATCCAAATGAAGCCGATTAATTGTCAAGCAATCGGCAGGAAAATTCCTCCCGTGAACTGGCGAATGTAGAATGTCGAAAGTACAATGATACCTTACTTAAATTTAACTTTAATGTTAGATTTACTTAAAATCAAAGTGTGTACTTTTTAAAGGTCTACAACTCAAGACAAGGTCTGCTTTTAGAAGTATATCTATTACATAACCTTGTACATATACCACAAACACATCATTCAGAATATGAAAAACATGTTGTCAATATCGATGTCATCAGTATACTTGCACATAAATGCATGTTATTAAAAGACAGTATCATTAATATATCTAAACAAATATAGACTCTGTTCTCTTTTTCAAGCGCACGGTTTGATTCCATAAACACGCCAATATTCTGTTGTTAGACAGTGTTGATAAGTAATTCAATCATTTTCATGATTTCTACATCAGTTTATTTCTTCTTTGCTTTAAACTTAGCTATCATTGAATGAACTCAAAAAAGGTCCTAACTTTACATTTGTCCCGCCTTTTACATCGTAGATGTAAATGTTATCTATGATAACATTGTTCAGGAATTCCATGACATATTAATCGGCGCGAGCCATCACGACGTGAATTTAAGATAGAAAGTTAAATGAAACTGTTGTATACGTAGGACGAAGTTTGCTTGGTATTCAATAATGATGGTTGATGGTTTTGTGAGCTACATTTTGTAATCGAACATGCTTGATTATGTTTGTTAAAAGAGCACTTTCTCAGGTTTTGATATCAAAAGTTAAATATTAATCTGAGCATAACTCTGGATATTTGGTATGGATGAGAAGGTGACTACCTCTCACGTCTGATTACACAACATTAACACAGTGTTAACCATACATTGCTTTAGTAATTGTTCATCAATCCCGGATATCTCACAACGTGCCTGTCGGTATAGAATGACCAATGACTGCGTCAAACAGCAGGAGACTGTATGATCAGGAACAAATATTTGGACACATCAGGATCTGATCTCTTCATGATTTTTGGTTTTCTGGTTTATATATTTATATATCTGTTCATTATTTTATTAGTTTTGACTGTAACTACGATCACAATATTGTGACGTTATTCCAATTCTCAATTTAGTTATGATGTATACAACAATGCAAAACGTAAAGCAATATTTTTAACCTAACTTTCAAAAGTTGTCTTCTAGTATTTTGTAATAATTCTACTAATTAGAAAGATCTTCATTTTTTTATCATCTATCAACAGCAGTTATTACGATATTGCATCCAATTAGTCATTTGATGATGTCAATGTTTTAGCATGATATTATAAACATCAAAACCTTTTCAAGTATCATAATGTATGCTGTATTGAAGCCTTTTTATTGGCCATAAAATATTTTGTTTTCGTTTCATCTATTTTGATTTTGAATTGATATTCTTTTTAATCGGTAGTTTAATTCCCGTATCTGTAGTAGCAGCAAAAACCAAATTAAAAACAATACAAAATCAAGAACATTTATACATCGATTTACGTAATATTGAGGACACGATTCCTTTCTTCAGACCTGAGATTGCTTGTCATTTATATAAATCTACTCCGAAAACTCCTTTATTACAGGGTTTTGTAACGTTTGTTGCCAGTCGACCTTGTTAGTAGTAGCTCTTTTTTAGACCTAATGTCACAGTTTTGAAGCAAGTATCACCGAATTTCAATGTTTTATGTATTGTACATGGTGAAAGTGTGTTGACTCTTTTAACGGAATTGGATTAAGATGAAAAGTATTCTAATACACAATTGTAAACACTAGATTGACTTTCATAACTAACTCCTAAATATAATACGATTTAGATGAGGCCAAATTCGGGTTCACATCCAAATAATATACAAAACTAGGTATTTTTAGCAAGGCTATTGGCATTTTTATAGGAATACGATTTGTGATATGCATATTTTGCCATTATGTTGCCGCTTTTGGATGTTTGGTCATGTACTAAGAGCTGGAAAGTAATTATATAAGCATGTATATACTAGATATGGGTCATCATCAATATGTAATATGAGGTATGAAGAGTAACAACTCACCTTAATATCTAACAAATCTATAAGCATGACAATAAAATGGCACTATCTTTGTCGGAACACGCCCACCGTATATATTTTTGCCATATTCGGCAGTGACAGAAAGCAGTTGCGATAATTTGACAAAGTTACTTCCATAATTTACTCTAAAATTACGTTTATTTATATAAATAACTGATTTTATATGTTGTGGTAAGTGTCTGAAAATATATGTTTCATTTTGGCTCGGTACAGAAAAACAAAAGTGGCTCTCCATCTCTATTTTATGTTAGACGAATTACGTCATTACTTACTTGGATTTACCAAGATTTACTGGCTGGTGTCATCGATGCAGCGGAAGACGCTTCCGAAACTCCAACACCTCGTCTTATTTTACTTTTACATAAGTTTTGATTATGATTATGTTTATATGTTGATATTCTCTTGTTATGTTTCATTTAACTGTCACTGACTATTAACATGTTTTCCTGACATTTTTTAAATATAATTCATTACTATGCTACAAGGTAAGGACTAGCAAATTTTGCGGATGCTAATAATTCTTGACAAAAAGTAATAAGAGAACGTATAAAAAAGATTAAAAACCAATTCATATTTCTGTCATGTTCGTTTATTTTTTCATGTCATATGTCATCTAGAATGTTACTCTTTAGGAACACTTGGCGTAAGAATTGTACAATAGAAGCATAAGGAAATGGCAATATTTTTTACACAGATATAGAATTAGATAGAGTAAATTAATGAATCAGACTGCACCACAAAGCTAATTTGACATTCTTTTAAACGGAGATGGGTTGCATGAGCTCCATTGATAACTATTCACTTGCGTGTCTCCTGTACAATATCAGTTGAACGAACATTAATAGATCTTTGTAACATCTCAATTGACAAGTGCGTATGCTTTTCCTTACACATAAACTCGCTTTATCGAATTCGATTTTGAGTTACTCATTCCTAGAAAACACTAGTATTTTATCTTCAATAAATGATGAAATATACTAATACCTTTCAAAAGAGTTAAATTCGGCCATAGGTGCTACAACATGAATGTTTACTACAGCTTTTCTCAAGAAACCCTGTCAAGTTATTGTTTATCACATTTCAATAAATTTTTAAATTGTACAGTTAATGCATGTGAAGAAAATAAACATTGCCTACGACCATCCCAAACATCTGTATACTCTGAAGCAGGACCTGAGTTTATGTTGTCGGTCTCCTAAGGCCGGTATTTAAGATTTATAATATCTCTTATCACAAACTGTTTTATCATTTGCCTCATAGAAATGTGTTGTCAGATTTTCGGATATTCAAAGTGCTAATATCTTTAATGCACCAGTTAGATTTAATGTGTACTATATTAAGATGTTATCTCCTCGGCAAAGAAAGGAAGTAACGTAACAGAAACCAATCATCCAAGATAATTGATTTTCCAATCGAAGGAAAAGGATAATGTCAATTAAAGCAGTACGTTATTGTCACCTGTTTCCATTACCTGGAATAAGAACGAACATTTTGATACAAACAACGCCTTTTAAGCATGACTTAATGGATCAACAAAATATTCTGATACCAAAAGAACAGACCTCTTTGTTCCCAGATTGTACTGCGTTTGTAATGACTTGTCTTACATCTTGTTTTTATTGCCTGGCGATAACTGTTGCCAGAGAAATTGAACACGCACTGGTCTGTCACTGTAGAATACTATTTGTTAATTGACCATCAAAACATTAGCATTTTCTGTTGACGTTTGAGTTTTCAAAAATAGATCAGAAGTATACTATTTTTGTTTAAGTTCTCGTTATAGTAGAGTGGTTGGTTTCAAATAGAGCATCGTTCCATACAGCGATCTTACGTATATAACACACATTAAATACGTTCATTTTTGGTTTCCCATTATCTTCTCTATTCTTTCGTTTTTGGTAAACCTGTGCTTTAAACGGGGAAAACGATATTTTAGTTTGAAAAGGTTTCATTTAAATCTGCAGATTCATTAACTACTCGTGAAATTTCAAATTGCGCAAACAATCATTTAAGTTGGTTGATGGTGACTGAAATTGCAAAATTTATTGCAGTGGCGGCTTATGTCAGATAAAATGTATCATACGATCATATTACTAGACGATACTTATAAAGGTACAAAGCTTACAATGTATACAAAATAAGCAACATAATTGACCATCTTTTACATGAACACATTCTGTTTTTGATATTAAGATCATGTCAGCTATCTAAGTTGTTATCATGTCTATTCTAACTGTATTGTCGTTAACATATTCCGACAGACATCTTTGTACATTTTGAAGCATTTTGCATCTTAAATTTGGCATTAGTTGTACATCTGTCTTAACTAAATCAGTATTGCCTGATAAAAGAACGCACCCATTTTTGGTGTGCATTTAGTTTGTACATGTACTGAAACTAAGAGTGATCAGTACATACGATAAATCACAATACGTGTACCATTGATTTGCACAGAGATGTGTGTATCCCGTACTTTCTTAGGGTATGATTAACGAATATGTCATAAACACCTCTTTCATGATTTCACGAAATCACAAAAATCATGACCATTGCGTTGAAAGAAAGACTAATCACAATAGCATTTTTATAAAATACGGGCTTAAATGGTTTTACCGAGATATACAAACAGTAACGCCATGAAAAGACAACATGATTAGGACACAGGTTTAAAATTGCTATATTAACAAATATTTGGTATCAGATATGAAAAAGACATGTTGATGTATTGCACCATTCGGTATGATATCGTTACCGATACTGATATACGTCCACTAAGATATGCTAAATATCAGTTTCGTTCTTCTAGATCTGTTCAGTGACCTATGATTATACGTAACTAAATTACTTTGTGTTTATTTTATTGTCAGCAACTTCCTCAGGGAAAATCTTGACTTTACGTCAAAATAAAAACCGTCAAATACATACAGTGTTCTTCGTAATGCAAACTCCTGCTGGCACATTTTTCGTCACAAGTGCAGTTATAGTCGACACGCACTTATATGTTAAAGTGTTCCCAAGAGAGATCATTCAATGCACATTAACAAGGGATTTTAAAAAGACACACAACTTAATAGTATCCTTCAAACTAAATCGGTAATTAGACATATGAAAACAACATAATGAATTAAACAACCACATACATCTGTTCTGTCCTTTTTATGACTGGTCTGTAATGTTAAAGCCTAAAACTTGAAACCTCGGAGGCGACTGAGGAAAATCAAAACCGATCGAAAGAAATGTCAAAATCTAGACGAGGAGGTGCACTTACCCAATCGTTCAATTATTTTTGCAGTTTCTATATATCTGATAATTTCTAAAGAACATCCAGATCTTGAGTATATTCCGAATCGTACTACAATTCGAATGAATATATACGCAACATACAGGTTATGTCTGCCAGCGATTGTTAATAAGAAAGTTTATTTCATCACTATTTTATTTTTTATTGGACTATGAAGACTATAAATTATACATTTATAAGGACTTTATAATAGTTTTATGACAGCGCCATGTTCATATTCCATACATTTTCATATCATCTGTCATCCAATCTCTAGATAAGTGAAGCATTATATTTCCAATGCTCTCTCTAACAAAAGAAATCACCCTTTACAAATTGTTGGTTTATATAAGTCTGTACGTCATACATACTGCCATCAGTTATAAGAGAACTCAAATATGATATATATGTTGTTTAAAATCAATTGCGAAACAATGCTGCCGGCGACGTTCCGTGTTATTTGTTGATAGCGATTAGTTTTCATGTTTTGTCATCAACACAGAGCATACGGCATCGAAGGTCTTGCTATCTTTATTATCGAGTATTATATGCAAAAGACAATAGACAATCATATTAGTATTTCGATATGCATAATTTTATATACGTTTTAGAAAAAAATAAATGTCGTTAAAGCACCTTGCAGGTACATTGTCTGATAGTAGTCATTTTACTTACCAATACTCGCTCTGGTCTACAGCTGCTGGCTCCTTCGGTACCACGAAATTTTGAAGTCCAAAAGGATAGGCTAGTGTAACTCTGAGAGTAAGCAGAAGGAACAAAGATATAGTTAATATGTCTGTTATTTTCACTGACATCACTCGGTCCATTTAATTCAGACTTTGATATAAGGTTTAAAGATTAAGCGAATTCCACCTGTCCCTAGGTCAGCAAGACACATTCATCGAATGATCTCTTTAGTACCAGGTGATGTGTGCGTGAATAGTACCTCGTTGTTCAGTATATGGGTGTATGTAATAAGGTAACGAGGTATCTGTCCGATCAGTGTAGTAATCAATAGAAATAGCTGCTTGTTAAGGTCCAAAGTACTGAAGGCTGCCACAGTGCTTTGAATTATATATGCTTTGAATATCATGTGAATTTCAGACTTGTCGTTGAAGGCATGAGGGAGGAGCAAATTGCAATCCAATGCTGGATTGTGGCATCAATCATGCCAAAGGGGAGTGTTCTAAGTGAACTATGTATTAGTTCTAATGACACCACGTTTATGTGAGAGTCCGGATGTTTTACTGACGGACATTTGGGATGTGATGAAAGAATATATTCGGAAGTGTGGATAATTGCCAGGTGAATGTATTGCAATACCCGCCCACAGTTGATTATACTTTCTACTTAGTGTTACTCTCGTCAGAAATATAGGATTGGCGTAATACATTTCATTTTTACGTTTTGTTTGCTTTATATTTGGTAACACTTAATTTTTCAAATATGACGTAAATCATTCACACAAATCCATCGACATTTTGTATCGTTTTTCAGAATCCAAAATGTAGATGACAGAATCGTATGAATCGACTGAGAAAGTACTTATCACAATATCGGAATTATTTCTCTCTCAAAATAAAAGGGAAACACACTTCATTGCTTTGTCGGGATAACATCACTGACCATGATGGCATTTGTTACATATCTTTTTAAATATATACACACTCCACGAAACATTTGTCAATATTTTGGTCTAGTCTCATCACATTTGTGTTTAAAATAGACAATTTAACAGGTCGATATTTTCCTGGTTGTTTGTTATGTTCATGTTTATTTCATTTAAGGATTAAGTAAGTATAAATATCGTATCTATTCTGTGTTTTGTATATAAACCAACGTGAAAAATGCTTAATCAGTTACAAAACCAGGCATGCTGGCAAGGCACACCGTTTGTAAAAGTAATAATCCTGGCAATGTACACTGTTAATAAATGTCATCATACCTGGTGACTTATATTGTAAATAAAAAAAAATTTACCAAGTCTATGCACGGCGAATGAAATCGTTTCTTTGTTTAACTTGTACTTATTTTGTGTTATATGACATACCAGGTTTTTTCCTTCTAATCTACCTTTAAACCTTACTTATTTCTGTTTTAGTTTTTTGTAACGATTTATAGAAGAAAAGTATATCCCTGATGCAGCGATGTTATTATTTGATTAATTGCTGATTTTGTCTTATTGGTATATTTAGTTTGTTTGTGTGTTCGTTATCTATATGATGCTAATCTACACCTGATCGTCCTTACGTCATCTTATCCACAAGGCGCTGACAATGATAAGAACGAATCAAAGCTCTGTTAGAATTACATTCTGCTAGTGTGTTTTCACCGTAGGTCGATGACAAGTAAAGCATGGAAACATTGGGAATTCCTTATGTATGCCTGGTTAATTATTCATATAGCCAGGCTTGTTTTGGTGTTTATTTTTTAACATGACGTAGGTGTGATGGGTTGTTTCTGTCTAATTACAGGTATAATTTTGCATACCTTGGTATGCAATTAAACATACATCATTGTGTTATATTAATGTACACTGCTATCACTTTTTGATTGGGTACTTGAGAGTTCTTATCGTATTTAGGTATTGTTGATCTACTTATAGCACTGACATGCGATTTGTATTTGTTTCTATGGTGCTGTATTTGTTTCTGTTCAGCCCATCCTATATACGATCTGATCTCTAAAGCCTGAAGCAGCCAAAATTTCATCAGCACTCAACCACACAGCAGAGTCAGCTTTCTTCAGAAAAACAAATCCATGAATGCAATTGGTTTAAACTGGATTTGATCAGATTACATCTCCTAAATTGTACTATAATTTAAAGAAAAAAGTTAACACAATCAGCCAAAGAGAACACGTTGTGTTGTGGCGCTTAAAAAATTAATGTTTGCCAAGGCTCACTTATTCCAACCTATTGCATTGTTTTTTTCTATTTTAAAAGTTAATACAGAGCTGAAATATTTCACTTATTCTATCATCATTTGAGGATTTATACTTTATAAAAAAAGTACAGAAAACATATCATATCCCAACTATCTGATATTCTATCTTTTCTCGATAATGATTTACAAAACAATTGCATGGATATTTTTATACTAAACTGTTTGATATCTTTCGAAATTTTAAAAACAATTTTCTTTGCCACATATATTCAACAAGTTCATACTAAATTTGAAATAAAACTTGTACGTCTATTTTACGTGTGGTGCATTTACGATAAGTTTGCAAATTAATCGATCCATGCAGGAAAATACAAACCAGTAATTCAAAGAAAGCATATAATCAAATTGAATTAAATCTTAAGATAACTGGCATGATGTAGATAGTTTGTTTTGCACACTTCACATGATCGAGGTCATCATATATTTGCATATGGAATTCTCTACCCGAGGTTATATATTTGGATCAGAATCAAGATATTGCAGAAGTACAACGAGATTTAGACCAGGTGTTCCGGGAAGGTAAGCTTCTGAATAATAAAAGAAATACACTATGTTACTCCTAGTCAATCCAAGGAATTTCTTACATCAATGGAACCGCAAGACACTATCTCGAGCACGAAGCTGTAAACTTCAACCGCATGTCACTATGATACCTGTAAAACTTCCTCAAAATCTATATACAGCCATAATTGAAAGGATGAAAAAAGAAGTTCTGTATGTATACAATGAATTTAAAGTATTGTATTCTCTTTATAACAATCCTTTATAGCAAATCCTTTTAGTCATGCGACAGAATCAGTTGCTGTCGGCAAGATCGTTATAAGCAAACAAGAAATGTTTTGACTTCTGATTTGTAAAGTCAACATTTCACTCTAACTAAAACTAAAGGTCACTCAGTGCACCTATGTAGGATCCCACACGGATGTTCTACATGGGATAAAAGCATCATTCATATGCAGACATGAGGAAAACTCCACACGAGGTTAGTGGAACGACAGTTGGTCAGCTATACGACGCCCCATTGTGATGTCGATTTATCACCCCATGTAGCGTAACGATGCATGTTACAAGTGGAGGATGGCACTACTTAGACACACGCATAGACTTCACTTCAATCTAAAATAACTATCGGCATATCAATAAAGATATCAGTTAAAGAATAATCAATGAAATGATGGCCAGATACATACATAAAAATGATTAAAAAACAAGACTACAATCTTATATTGGTAAACGTGTTTTACTCGACGAAATATAAATATACCTATGTGTAACCAACAAGCAACACGTTATTGTACCACGGCATGATTCATATCATTTTTGTATTATTTGCTGTTTGTTTTTTGCTTTTGTTTTGTTTGTTTGGTTTCTTGTTTTATTCTTTTTTAATTGTTTGTTTCTTTCTTTCTTTTGAAGAATTTAAGAATATCAGACAACGAAAATTCCGAAGAAATATATTGATGTGATGAGAATCCTTTAAACTACTACATGTATTGTTTCGTGCCTGTGCCTAGAAATGAGGTGACATTGTATCATTACTATTGATCATTTTACGGTGTTCCGAGCCCTTTCATTATAATCTGCAGACCAGTCAGTCATGACAGTAGTCGTTATGGTAGGTTACAGGGAATCGCCTAGTACATCAAACTCATGCAATTAAACGGACGAAACATAACATCACACCCCAGGCATTTAACGAAACACTTCTGAACACATGATTACAGCCACTAAAAACAAAACAATGAAGACTTTGCGATATAAAATTGTACTCTGCAACAGATACATCGACGAATTAATTCAACATTTAGAGGATATGATAGCTAGGAGGTTGATATAAAATCTAATACATCTCAGAACATTTGGCTGTTAATGTGTAGCTGAGCCTTTTTTATCATTAAGTTTCCCTTTTCTAATTAAATGTATGTATATATGTAATCTATGACGTAATAGCGACAGTACGAACAAGCGAATGGTCAAAGTTTCGAGGCAATCTGACCCTTTATCAAGATACAAATATTACATAAATTACATCACATACATAGAACATAAAACAAATACAAAGTTAAGTTTAGGTGTCTCGCTGATCCCTTCGGCCGATTTACGCCGAAGACCCTTTATAGCGGTCAAAAAACCATCACAAGTTGTTGTATGGAAGATGGTGATTAAATATAAAAAATGGTTTAAATCAATCTCGGTATGTTTATGTGATCGCAACGAAAACAATTGCACATCACACTCCGAGGAAGGTAGTCTACCGGTTCATCTCGATCACATCCTTAATGAGGAATTGTGTGATTAAAAATAAGAAAATTTATTGTACAAAAATAATAAATGTATGTATATATATATATATATATATATTGTATAAGATGCATGAAATCAGTTTAAATTTCTCAGTACGATGGTACCATTAATACATCTTCATAGTAAGTATTGAAGGAATTCCCTTCTTTGTTTTCTTTCACTACAAATCAAATGTAGTTTTCAAGCTATTAAACAAATTATCAAAAAATATAGGAAAATTCAAATTTCATCTAAAGGAACAGTAGATCGACTCAATATATAAATAAAATTCACTCAACAACAAAAAAAAAAAACAAACAAACAAACAGCATGTCCCTTTATGCCTTTCACAGAAATCGTGACTTTTGTCCTTGACCGTGAACTTTCTAAAATTCAAATCTGTATGATAAGGAGGCAGCTAATGAATATTCAAAAAGCCAGGTTAAAAAAATCAAATAACAAGTATTTTGAAAATGGATTCATAGTTGAGATATATGGAGATAGTGATTGCTGAAGAAAACTGCATGACGTCAATATGAATAACAGGCCGATTTAGCAAGCAGTTTTGATGGGTTTTTTGCTTCGCATGGTTTTAAACGTAATCTGCAAAAAGTTATTTTCGTGGAGGCATATCAAATACTTCCAGATAGTGTGTCGTCATAAGGATTTCAAGAGTTTGTTTATGATATCCAGTGTTCTTGGTGAAATCTACAACTTGTATACATTAACCGAGATACAAATCAAAAGAGTTTTCACAAAGGAAGATAGCTTCATTGAAACCCGAGGAGAGTATGACACTGATAACACTATACATATTGTTTGGTTCTGTCTCCTAGGACGCCTAATGGTTGGAGGTAATTATCTACACAAGGATTATGTGTAAATGTACTTTGTTGTTGTAAAAGCTGCCATAGCGTATTTTACATCACATACACTTAAAACGGTCTAATTTGTCTCTGTTAAGATAACATAGTGGAGTTCAACGTAGGATTGACCTCTCTTAGGAGAGAATGTTATATAAGCTTAGATATATTGATTTGTATGAGTATACGTTTGAAATTTCCCGGTGAAGATGTCATTTATAATATAGTAACAATTCCTGTTTCAAGTTTTCAGTATAGATTCAATAATGATTAATTTTTGAAAATGATTTCGATAAAATTAACTTTTAAGTGTACAGTGGAAACACATTGTGATAAACCTGTAATTTCTATTTCACTAAAGATCTGGACGATGTGCTGTTTGCTTATACATTCTACTTGTGTTCTGTTGTGTCCTCCCCATCATCTCCGATACATTCTCGTGTTTGTTTCTGCTGTATCAGTTTCAATAGTAATTATGACTGTTATGACAACTTTTACATAAACTAGTCTTTAATACGTTATGTACATATCGTAAAATTTTCTGTAGACCTGATCATTTGAAAATATACATAACAATGTTTACTTAGTAATTGCTGTTTGAATACAATACATCAAATTTCGATATAATCTTATTTTCTAGTGCGAGTGACAGTTCATTTGGTTTCCAATTAGTGAACAATACACAACAAACTTGGTACAAACGTGATACAAAGTGGTAAAGTAACTACGGATCCTCAGGCAATACTGAATTAATTCTTTTGTGTTATGTATTTCCAGGATGCAATATTCCCTGGTGTATTTGTACAACAAACATATTTTACTTTAAAGTTCTTGTTTACTATTGTTTGTAAACAGTTACCTACAACGCGCGGAAATCACATGAATAATGATGACTATGCGTACCGTTATTGCTTTCTTTGTTTTCCCGATTTTTTAATTGTGTTAATGAAACGAAGCAATGACTCGTAAACACATTAGTGTGTAAACGTAATATATATTGCATGATGCCAATTAGATTCTCTGTTAAAGAGTTAATTACTGTAAAAGTCTACATGCGAACAGCGCACATATTTCAATGCGTATATTTATGAACTTAACTAGGTGTGGGAGTATATGTACGTTTACATGTGGGTGTGAATGTAATTACATATTGTTGTCTTCACCAAATTAATGGATCGTAGACATAGGATTTCGATCGTCATGATTACCATACTTTGTTTATTGCTGTGCAAATATATGCCTGTTTTTGTCGTTCATGATTAAATGAAACCAATAGTGTGAAAGTGCCTACAATGACAAACATCAATGAAGAGTATTGTCTAGGGAAAATCATAACAAGAAGTCTACATGACGAATTACATACATAGGTAAACACCTAATAATAGCATGTTGTTTGTTCAGCTTTTCTTAATAAAGATTTAACGTTAATCAGATATATATCATAACTCTACCTTTTCATGTACATATCGCTTAAATTTGGGACTATCTACTTGTGATATGAAAAGAAAATTATAATATTAAAACAGAAAAGATTTAACAAAGACTGAGACCAGTGGAACAGGAGAAATATTTGTAAACATCGATACCTAGCATAATGATACAGAACACTATTTCATATCGCACTGTACACTACCATATGATGATGGAATTTAAAGCGATACCAAACTGTTTAATATATATAGAGATCTCGCTAGCAGAAATAACATGTTGAAAAATATAAATATGAAAACGGCAATGATGAGTCAAAATGTGAAGATGGAAGACAATGCTGCATGTTCTAATGATAAACTAAAAACCAAACTATAGAAAGAAAAAAGGGACATAACTCTGAAAATACGGGTAAGTAAAAAAATATATGTCAAAACTCGTCGCTTCTTATATCAACGTGAGGAATTTGACACAGAATTAAAATTGAAAAGTTTTTGTCTTTTTTTTTATAATGCCCATATTTGTCAACAAAAGGTACATAACTCTGCTAAAGTTAATCTGTTTGAGCTATTTTGATCTTGAAAATGTGTAGCGAGTTTCATTTGAATAAGTCAAAAGATGAAGGTAAAAAGCGCTTATATGTAAAGTTAGGCGGATGGAGTGACTGACGGACACTGTATACCAATAATATGACCCGTCGTAACATGTTTAAGACAATTGACAACGTGTAAAGAAAGCAACACCGTTGGTTGACGACCTGTTAACAAAATCGCACAACCGGTTAACGACCATCAACAACAAATAACAAGGTAACAAGTTCACGCCCATTAAGAAGATGTTTATAAAGCAATATTCCAGGTTCACTACACGTTAATAAAGTAATATTCCTTGTTCACTACACGTTAATAAAGCAACATTCATGGTTCTCTATACGTTAATAAAGTAATATTCCTAATTCACTACAATTATAGTTATACTTGTTCCACAATAAAAGGAATTGATTCATTTAAACATTCACGACAATATCAAACTAACACTAAACGTAACTTGTTGATGGTCAGTGGTAAGGAACACTAGCTGTATATGTGCATTAAAAACACTTTTAGATAGCTTCGAACTTCCTATGTAAATTGTGCGTTAGTGTGTCAATATCATCCTGTTTAGAAACGAGTCTCCGTTCCTGTGACGTATCTTAACACCAGTGCCTTTATGCTACAGACAACACCTAGACAGCGTTTGAATACCACAGTAGCGTGGTTTCCGCCTTGCATGTGATGTAGTTATTTGTTATCCTATAACAGATAGGAAATGTCAATATGTATACAACACTTAGTACGAATGCAAACACACATCGCTAATGATCAATAGAATCCACTGTGCTTTTAACCGAAATCGGTATTTTTCCTTTTTTGTTTTTAAATCCCGTTGTTACATTTATATTTTATTTCTTGGAAACTAATTTATCAAAGTGTACGTAATTAATCTCAGAATGAGATATGAAGCAAAAATTAAAACTTCAAAGCAGAAATAGAAAATCTACACAAAACTGCAATTTTTAATTCAAAAGGAAGACAAGTTGTACGGCATGCCTTTAATCATTGAGGAAACAGACAATGTGTTTCAGAAATGCAGCATTTTCTAATTCTTTGACAATTGTCTAAAGCATAATACATCAATCAAATCCAGGTAATGTAACCCTATCAAAATTAGACACGGGTTAATACCTACTGCCTACTTCATACCGCATAGCAAAATATTATTCTTTTACAATGAGATTATGATGCCGCTCACTACTACTTGAACCAATAGAGACGATTAACAAATTCAGAAAATACTTCATTATTCATAGTTTCATGATAAACAACATCATTGGCAGTATAAGTAACCTCGCTATACTGAGGGAAAAGCCTTATACCGTGAAGTAATTAATTAAAAAAAAAAAAAAAAAAAACAGCCGAAAGAGCATTGTCAAGATCATTGTGACGTCACAACATAGAGGAACCAGTTAAAATCTTATCTTCAGCCGTCCACCGGTATTGTAATGTAGATATTCAATTGTCTTCTGCATCTTACTGTATATATCTACAAAACGGATCGAGTGCTAAATTACCTCTTGACATCTCTTCTGCTGTATAATGTGTTACTATATTAGTATGACACGATGCACGACATCAGGTAAATAAAAACTTAATTCCGTTTAATACATATTAATCAAATCCAAAGCGTATCATATTGCTTGGTTAAAAGTGTTCTGGTAAAGACACGGAAGTTATCTATCATGATAACGAGAATTAACAACACGTGCACAAATTGTTATATTTTCATTAAACTTCAAGAATTGTCAATCTGACTTGTAGAGCAGTTTAATAAAATGAAGTGCGTATGATGTTCCTCAGAGATCATTACATCGTTACAAAAAAAAACTTCTTCAGACCATTTTTGGATGAATGAGCCTGTTTAGGTATGGAATGCTTATAACAAGCAATTTAAAATATGATATTTAAAGGTCGTGTTGAAAGCTTTGTATATCAGAACAAAGGTTTACAAAAATAAACAGAAACATGAGTGAATAGCATTTTAAAAGCAAATTCAGAATTGAACAAAGAAGAGCCAAAAAATGAATCAAACTGCATCACACAGCTGTTTCGTCCTCCTAGAACTCGTCAGTGATGCTACATCATACAGCTGTTTCGTCCTTCTAGGACTCGTCAGTGATGCTACAACATACAGCTGTTTCGTCCTTCTAGGACTCGTCAGTGATGCTACATCATACAGCTGTTTCGTCCTCCTGGGACTCGTCAGTGATGCTACATCATACAGCTGTTTCGTCCTTCTAGGACTCGTCAGTGAAAGATATCATACAGTTGTTTCGTCCTTTAGGACTCATCAGTGATGCTACATCATGCAGATGTTTCGTCCTTCTAGGACTCGTCAGTGATGCTAATGGCCTAAATCTCGAAGGCTAGATGGCGATTGACGAAAATCCAAAGTGATTGAAAGAAAAGTAAATATCTGGACGACGAGGTGCTCCATAACCAAATATGTTGATTAAATAATTAATATCATTCATTCAATGGAACTTATTGTGAACATCAAACTTGTATTACCTGTCTAATTTGTATTGTACACCTAAAAACCTTAGATTGCGGCTTGCTTATTACAACTAGGATCTGAAACCTGGAACTTTTCGCGAGATGTTCCGAGATATTGTAGATATTATGCGATTCGTGAAGTAAGCTCGTCACTAACACCCATGAAATTGAACAACTGTACGGAAACATTGTCGAGTATAAAATGGTACAATATAACGTGCGATAAAAATAAGCCTATCAATTACAAGAATTCATGGATGTTACACAAACTGAGTTTATGTGATTTCTAAGCATTAAAAATATAACAAAACCTTGAGTTGTTGCTTTGGGGGTTCCACAGATAATTTCTTACGCATTTAACAGGTAAACCTACTTATCAGTGTAAGGCTAATGGATGTGAGGAAAGCAAACAGGCTCATCAGATCGACATGATTGTACAAGTGTTAAATGACTTTTAACCTTACTTTGTAACGGGAGATATGGAAGGTTCATCAGTTGGCAGAACAAATACTCGAATGTTACAGATTGCCAAGCACTCGATACTGAATCACTAATGGAGTTTTGGTATTCGTAACCACATATCTTAATTTTAACTGGAGCGAATTGGTCCATTATTTCCGCGACAAGATTGAAGATCTTCCGCTATGCGTGTTTACATAGGAGCCAATGAAAACGTTTACCGATCCGTGCTAAAGGAATGTGCACCGATACAATGTTATAGTTTCTGATACAATTCCTGTTCTGTCCATTAAAGTCTTTGAACGTCAAAAGTAACAGTAAATGCCTTTTTGGAAATTGTGTTTGATGTCATTTTTTTCTTAATTCATGTTTTGATCTAAACCTTACCAATTAGCAGTATATTTTTTACAAAGACTTACACCCATGCCTATGCATTTCAACTACTTACAAGGATTGTTACCTTGAAGTAAACTACACCAAAATCAAATTACCTAAGTTCTGGACTCTGCACACAATCAATCTCTTTCATAGATTTCATTACAAATAGAGATATTGGAATTAAATACTTCTTGATATTTTTTGTTACATTAACATTTTATGAATCCTTAAAGTATCCGTGATGCTCTCATTCATTTATTGTCTGATCAAATCACTACAAACTAAACATAAAGACGGATGTGAAGATGTTTATGGAATCCAGTCACGTCGATGTATAATTTCAGGGAATATCTTATAGAAAGTTGTCCCTGATTCCAAATCATGTCACGTCAGTGTACCCTAACGGATATAATCTCTGGTGTTATTGCCTTCACATAATGCGATATTCACCACGAAAAAAATAAATAAACGTCAACCCACCAAAAAGTACATGTTAACTAATAGAAAAGAACGCATGTACGGCGGTATTAACATATCGATGTGAACTATACTGGCGTCCAAAATCAAAGAAGAAATATTCGTGGAACGACATCATAAAAATGATCGAACTTCTGATAAGCAATTTCTTCCCACAGACCAATAGCATACCTGTAGGAACTAACTGCGCTCTTCTGTTGACTGACTTGGTTTTTGTTTTCTTACCATTCCGAATTTTCCCAAGAGCTTATCAAAACAGGTCACAAAGACCTTGCAAAGTCGTTTAATTTGACTCTCATATATAGTGATGACGTCTTGCCTTTAAATTACTATTTATTGACCACGTCCTTCAGAATACCCATCGATCTTTTCCTAGAACCAAACCAAAATGGCCAGCTGTATGATAAACGTGATGGTTTCAATTTCCCTATTGTGAATTTTCCATTTTCTATAGCAATATCCCTGCATCCCCTATGATTTTTACATGTCTCAGTTGATTCGATGCTTTTATTGAATATGAGTTTGGATTATCATATTTTCTTTTTTTTTAATATGTACATGCACCTTAGGTGCTTTGACACAAAGATGTTACAAAAGACACAGACGTGAATAGTCCCATCTTAATACAAATTTAGAATTTGGATAAAATAGTGCCAAATAATGAATTAAATTTTCATTTTTCTGTTATATTTCTGATACTTTCATGTTATGCTCTGAACAGTGCAACTATTCGCATTAAAATACAGGTTACGGCAAACCTCGAGATAAAATACATCAAGTCATGCTCATGGTCATAAATATGTAACATGTGACTCACACGATTATATGACAATGACTTACTTCTTCATTCTTTAATTTCAAATACAATAAGACGTCGAGTCACGTTTCACCGCTGAACCTGTCGCTTTCATGGTAACCTCGAAATACTTCTCTGTCAATAATTCTTTGAATTTAGCCTCATCCAAGGTGGCAAACCTGTTGTAGGCTGCCCTTGATTGTCCTCTGTCTTTGGTATTGTTTACGTCCGCCAATAATAGCAACATGAAGCGCAGAAGAAAGTGGCGTTCTGATATGTGATCAAATATTGGAAATCCCCTAGTTACTATTTAAGGGTACGACTGAATTGCTATATCTATCTGCTGGGAGCACTCGAGGTCAATACAACAATTTCTTTAGCTGAGCATGTAGGAAATAAGTCAATCAGCGGCCAGGGAAATTGCAAGTCATATACTAGAAAAAAAAATATAACACAGAAGGGTGAGATATACCACGACGTCAACAATACAAATTATTCACAAAAAAGGAAGGATATCCCAAGACGTCAGTATGCAAGGACAATATACATGTTATTCATAGAGTCAATATTAGATGTTGGTAACAATAGTTTTAACACTGATGACGTATGTTGACATCACCAAAAGAACATATGAAACTTATGATACCCTGGCCATAAACAATTTGAAATCAGAGAATAAAAACGATGAAAATACCATCGTTTAACACATTAAAGTGAGTTCAAATAAACATTGTTTTGACCACAAACGTTACCTAACGGAGATCGCTTGTCAAATAGTGTAGCAGCTTCCTTATTTGTGTATAATATGAGAATTTTATTTCATTATCAAATATATATATATAGATATGTCACGAATATTCCTTCTGGGCAGATATTAATATTCTGTGGTTATTTACAACTGAAGCCAACGCGAGATCTGGATTCATACATGGATCATTGAAGCCTATTGCAGTATAACGGATTTGTTTTCGACGCATAGAAGCTTTCTAAGTACATCCCAATCACCGGTATTAATGGGTGATTTATCGAAGGTTTTATTGTACTTTCATGGGGATTTTGTTATGTTCATATTCCTCCTACAATGAGACCCCGGTTGAGGTCTTCATTATTCATAAAGCGACTGTGAGCATAGTATGCTCTGATTCCCTTTAAACGTTTAATGTTGCTGGTAGACAAAACAATAATATGTAGAAAACAATATGATAGTGGTTTCGAGCCCAGATGTGTTTCGATAAATCCGGTGCTGCTTAAATTAACATCGACGTCGAAGGTAAATAAAACTGAGCACATTTATAATTTACATCAAGTAATACTTTCGTCTACTTTTATTAGGATTGATAAACTATCAGATCCTGGTATATTTTGTAAGTTGTTTAAAGATTGTCTTTATTTTCGCCGAAGGTTTGTCATTATTTATATCGTTATTGTTATTTGATGACAATGAATCACCTTTTACCTATTCGCAAACCCTTTTTATTACAACAAGCAATGTTTGTTCGCTTAAAAGACACTTGTAACACTATTCATTTTTAAGAACCTTGCTCTATTTGATTTTGTATTACAAACACTGGATAGTTTTACGATCGTGCTGTTTTGTTTCCCGACGTTATCACTGGGAGCACATGGCCGGAACCGTATCGTAACAGGAACCACATCCGAACTTACTGCTTGTTTAGTTTCGTGATGTTTTGTTAGTTTATCATATCATGACTCTGCGAAACAGCTAAGTACCCGATATTTCCAGTGTGTCGAGATGTGTGTGGCTGCAAGACTATATCAACCACCAATTGATGGTATCCACGCGCCCCATCCTATATCTGTTTTTAGACAACTCGGTGTCATTACGAGCAACTTAGTAACAGCAGTCACCGATCACTAAGCTAATGGCAGCAAGAGTATATCTGGGTCAAAGGTGACCTCGGGAAGTCATATCAAAGGGCTGTTCACTACACAGGATAATGATATGATATATCTATATATAGTATATATAGAGTCTGTTTTAAAATTGAATTAAGAAAAACTGTTTTTTATTCATTTTCATTTCGAACCATCACTAACTTTTAAGTTGTAATTATCGAACACTTTTACTGCTGAAATGACAATAGGATAATTAAATGCACTTTTCCCTTAATCACAGAACCAAAGACTTATTTTTACAAGAAATAAATCTATTATTTCAACATCATATCAAATTCTAGACGATGCAAACCATTTTGGAACTAGCTATATGGCCATTTGTATGTAGGACGTTATCATATGTCACCAGATGTTGGCAAATGTGTCATTGAATGTCACGCGCGTCTGTCTGGAACGCATTTATTGCCATTGACGAAAATACAAATTAAAACTAAAAGTTCACGATAACTTCTGACCTGCAATAAATCATTCTTTATGAGTTGAAAAAGGTTTAATATTGACAATAGAGAGAGGAATGTTGGATTGGATTGACAAGTCATTTAACAAAGCCATCGTGACGGTAACGTGGATGTCTCGCAGAGAAATTAGGTAAATTTCCACTTTACAATATGAATACTCTTTATGCAAGAATCAGTTGTTATAACACGCGACATCAATATAGAGCACGCATTTTAATGTTGTATGATAGTCATTAGCAGCAGTTACTATCAAGTTTTCCAAACAGAGCAATAAGAGTACACAGGTTTTATTGCAGTTACCCATGCGTAACATATTATTGATACAATAAAACACAATGTGATGGTTTACATAAAGATAGGCAAATGCAAAGAGGATTGGCAGAATGGGAACCCACGTTGATGTTGACTAGAGATATTTCCCTTTAATTCTCGAAGTTTAGAATATGAAAAGACACATTAAGAGTGTATTAACAGACACTGTTTCGTGCGTCAGTCATTGCTGTTACACATTTTTGTTTTATTTCTATCAAAGATACTGTTATTTACATGATTTTATGTATTCATATTGCAGCATTGACCAATAATCTAGTTAATATGGTTGCATGTATTCTTGCCTTATAATGATGTTTATCGTCAAATTGTTGAAGTATTCTTTTCCAAAACGTATATTCAAGAACATATGCTACGCTCAGTCGGTTTTGGTACACGTTTTTCAGTGTTTAATTCTGAATTTAACATTTAACAAGGGTTGTAAATGAAGAACAAGACTAAGTGTTAACCATTTCCATGAGGAAGCATATGCACAGAATGTTAGAATATAAAACTGACTGAAAATTACTTGAGTTTATTATACTATATCTATTCGTCCTGTATTAGAGTAGGTTGGCATAATAACTATACAGAAAGAGACTGGAACATGTTGGAGTCAGTATATAATAAGTGGCATGAGACAGGACACAAGTCATGCTATCCTATTAAGTGAGTCTGGTTCCAACAGTAAAAGGAAGATGCTTGCATCAAAATGTCCATTATTAAGACTGGAAGTAATAGATGTCCTCCTCACGTAAATGATTCAATTCTTTTTTTATTCAGCTTCCCCCCAACCCACCCATCCAACCCCCCTCCCCCCTCCCAAAAAAAAAAAAAAAAAAAAAAACTAAAACAAACAAAACAAACAAACAAAAAAGCAAAACAAAACAAAACAAAAAACAAATACAAAAAAAATAACAAAAGATTGATTATTCCATCTTTTATGTTTCCTACAATGACATCCATAAGTGCTAAATATATCTTATATTTACACTGATGTTTTTTAATATTAAGGAAACCGAAAGATATATGTAATTATATGTTTACTAAGAAAGAAGTAATCGGGTATATTTACTTCCCATCAAGTCAGTAGCCCTGCCCCTGATTATGGTCATGCTGTTGAGGATTGTAATCACTGTTTTCCTCTATTGTGCTCCTTTTAATATTTAAAGACAGCATATTCTTAGCTCCCCTTCTTCTTAAAACAAAGTCTTTTTCTCTAAATAACCAAACGTTCCTCTTAAAGAACAATCTGTTTTTAAAGTCTCATAACCGATACCGGGTGTTTCTTTCAAGTGATTTCTCATTCATTCAGTTTACTAATATTGTTTCGGGATTGGATCTGCTTGTCAAGTTTATGGACTTTGCATAGAATTGTGAGCGTGTAAGGATTGATTACGTCTGTGCCTGCCCCCATCTTATGTGACATTTGGACTTAATCTTGCCACAACTATGATTGACTTTTCATTCCTTCATGATAACTGATGGTATCATTTTCTTTTTCCTTTACATTTGTCGATCTGTTTTTTAAAAAATCTACATTCTAGATTCTAATGTTTCTGTCTCAAGTGTCAAGTGATAATATACTGATCAGTTGATTCATGTGTCTGTACACTTATTCATATTCATGTATAGATTGCTTTCATATACTGTGACAATTCCATTTGTTATCATAATGCTGACTAGAAAATATTCCGAAATAAAACGAAACATGAGACGTTGATACTGCAGAAACTATGAGATATATTGTAACTTACATGTATAGCCTTTCACATTGTGTTAGACATGTTATTTAGGTCCTTACCATCACTAATGAATCCTAAAAGGAAGGACGAAGCAGTTGTATCATGTAGTTTAATTCATTATTTGGTTCTACTTCATAAAATCTTTAATTTATCTTCGTTTTGTGTTTTCTTCCTTTTTGTTGATTTCGAAACAGAGGTACAGTTTCTGATGTACATTCAAATTAAAGAAGGAAAGATCCTTCCAAAAGATTGTTTAATCAATTTGCATTCAATATCAGATAAGTGCACGTGGACCGCAGATTGAAATTATTAATACGAAGCAACCTACATCCGAAACACCTTTTGTTTTATTGGTATATAATACCAAATGTTTTTTAAAACAGTATTCCTTTGATATTTTAGGCCATGCGCTTGTAGAACTTTTATTTCAGAATGAATCATTGTTTTATCTTATATCATGACGAATAGCAATACATGTTTAAATGACAACAATATTGTCTCGTTACCATTACAATGGAACAATGTCTAAATATTTCATCAAATATAAGCTATGTTACAACGACTCCCTTATCTAATGTATCTTTGTCAAAACTTTGGTCAGAATCCCTTACACATTATTTCTGTGCACTGTTATTCATATACAAGCAAGGAATACCAAATAGTTGCATTACCACATAAAAATGTCAAGAAGATATGTGTCTAGTTAAAACTTTGTAAAACGGTTGCTTGGTCGTCAAACTTATCCATCCCGCATGTAAATATGTGTCCGATTGTCTGGATATAATAATTTATAGGATTGTGGGAGTAAATATTCCTGTTTTCTTTCTCTAAGTTCATTACAATGTAGAAGAACAGAAGACTGTCTCAACAACAACAAGATAAAGACAATACAAATATGTGAACATAATCTTAATTCAAACTTACTATTCGATGGAACTAGGAATAACTATGAACAAAAAACAGAGAATTCTGTAAATGTTCAAGAAGAATAAGATACGGTTTGTCTATCAGTTGCTGGTATCTTGCACAAAAATAGTGATATCAGGGACAGACCCTTGAATATGGAATCAGGTACAACAGACACACGCCATCGACTGATGAAACAGTTATGTTGCTATCCAGAAGGATTTTGCAAGGTCCTTGAGACATGTTCTTAAAAACTGACACAAGAAAGAAAAAACCAAGAAAATACCAAAACGTCAACAGAATCATAATCCGTGCTCAAATTTAAAAAGTATTGCAAAATATGAAGAAAAGTAATATCAACAATATTTCCTGGAAAGATTCAAGGATAATAAGATCATGTGTTGTGGAAGAGAAAGCGTCTTCTGCTTCATCGACAACATCCGCCATATAAGTCAAGTCAGAAATATCACGTTCCCGAATGAAAACACGATAAACAGCAAAATAACTAACGGGCTAATCAGCAACATCAAATACGTCGGACTTCATATCGCATAAGGAAATGATGGCGGAATTATATTTGTTACACGTAAACAAGAACCGAAGGTAAAATGCGGAAATGCATTTCCTTCGTGCAAATAATTTGGTACACGCAAACAAGGAAGTGGAAAAAATAAAAGATGATATACATAATTCTCTAGAAGCAAACAGAAAATAAGATAACAATCACGCATACAAAGTATCATTTATGTTTACTAAACTCAGAAGTTGACATAAATCAAAGTACTGAAAGTACTGAGAGGCTAAACGTATTGAAAAATGTTCACAAATAACCGCTAAGCTATATTGCTTTCCCCATACTCCTACACTTTGGAATGCAAAAATTACTAAAATAAGAGAACCAGGGGCTATTTTTCTTAACTTTTAGCGATTTTATATATTCTTTAATTCTTATTTCAAATTTTACGACAATAACGGAACAAATCAAAATAGGTAAAAAAAAAATAACAAAATACACTCAACCATATATTTATCGCCAAGAAGCCAAATGATAAATAGCTCTATGATGAAGTTGACTAAATAAAATCTTTGAAATACCCAAGATGTTGCAATTACCATGCTATCAATACGATGATTTAGACAAATCGAGCTGACTTTCTACCTACTTCTTTATTTTAAATGTATTGCAAAGTAATAGTCCTTACTTATTATAAATATATTTATGGTTGAGGAAAGTAGATAAGGTGTACACAGCATTTCATATAGTTAAAAGTGTAAATAAATACATTAAATGTATTTACATGCCTATCTTCCTTGAAGTATCATGATTAGACTTTTATTCCAGTAATTATATCTATAAAACCATAGCTCTATGAGATTAAACCAGACTTCCATATGTATACAACATTTACAATATTTTCACTATAGCTACTAATATTTCTAATCTCCAATGCATTAGATAATATCACCATAACACGCAAAATGAAAAATATATTAAGGAAATATTTCGTTCTAGTTAATTGAAAATCATAAACATATTTTGGGTTTTGTTTTATACGCGCTTTGTTTGAAGGAATATTTTCATTTCAAGGAACTTTGATACACATTAACAAACCTTGAAAAATCAGCACAATCAACCTTCATCAAATAAAACTAAAAGGCAAAAAATATAAGTTATGACAGAGTCAACATCATGATCAGTACAGTTTTAAAAATATATTATTCATAAATCATGAGCACCAAATGTACCTTGCCTACGAAGCGCAAACTTTTTAGCTTCAAAAGTTTCACGGCGGTGGGTGTGAAAAACTTGAAAAAGTGTCATATCGGCATTTGTGCGCGTGGGACGAACGGTCCAATTTTGTGACGTCTAATGAGGTAAAGTGATCTTTTATAATAAGGCGATCTCGCCACAACGACAAGGATTAAAGCAAAATTGATGTTCTGTTTGTAAGTTTTGTTTGTTTATAAGTGCTGTTAGTTGATAATTCAAACCAAGCCCCCAGACTAGATTCTTATCATGGCGCCAACTCGCACGTACAGTGTTCTGTACGCTTACGTCATGTCGAAAAGGATTCATAAGCCCTGCCATACAATAAATACACTGTACATCAAGTCATGCAGTTACAATAAACTTTGAAGATACAAGAAACCATTTTTTTTTTTTTTTTTTTTTGCTTACTTAAGGTAAATATGGTTGTTTTCTAGGAATATTCACAGCAGGCGATAAAAATCACGTCAGCTCGATCTTCTTCAGTAGCAGAGGTCGGGGATGTCCGTGAGCAAATTCCGTAAAATATATTGTTCAGAATCTATCAATAGTTCAACCACACTGTGCATCTTTATTTTAAATGTATAGTAATCGTATTGTTATTTTAAAAAATAAACTAATTGTGGATGCTTTTAAAATAGCGATTTGAGAGATCGCGGTATTATTTACGCAGAAAATTGCCGCTAGAGGGCTCTAACTCTTTTCGATATTTCAGCCAATGAGAAGGCCAGGATCGGTATATTTTGTCTGAAAGGCCGTAGCAATAGGCTATTCGTACTGAGTACGTTTCGCTAAAAAATCACAGCGACAGTTGAAAACTGATACCATGGAACTGAAAAGTATACTGCAGTCACTCATCTTTTATCAAATGCATAAAAAGTAACATTTGAACATGAAACATTAAAATATTTTTACGCGGACCATAATATGTCATTTCGGAACATACAGTGTCACTAAATAAGTTCCCACACATTAATAAGAAACATACAACCGCAATCTCTCCCTCCAAAACATTAACAAGTAATCAACTGTGATCAATTATCATTTATCACATGTTTCATGGACTTTATAGGAGACACTTGACTTCGTTGGTAGTTTTCAGAAGTAAACTGGAGATGGTCGAGAGTGATCAACGGAAGTATAGAGGGCGACACAGCTGGTGAGGGGGCTGGTAGACTACTGACAGAAGCTGTAGGAGCGACGGTGTCCATACGCTTAAATGTCAACTGAATAGACCTTTCCTGTAAGCAGAAAATCAGTAAATATCTAACACAGGAAGGCGAAACTAAACAAGTATAAAGACTCTGTAATGTGAAAATACCTCACAGAGACATGAAATACACAATCAGTTTGAGAATTAATGTGGCTTCTTTTCGATTTCGAACAATACTGGACAATTCCCAGGGAAGCTGGCTTCTGTTACAGCGCTTAGATCAATGGTGGTTTGTCAAAGACAGCTCCATCGTCATGGCATTAAACACATAAATTCCAATCACATTTATCGTCTAATGGCGGCATGATGAAAGTTTATGTTGGCAGCAGGTCATTTCCCGCCGCGGACAAACCACTACAGGAAGTGCTATCATTTGTCAACGTCTAAATTAATAACAAAGGAATTCGGTTTCCTCATATATCTTCAATCGGAGGTGTTGTCACGGCTTGAAGATGTATTCATTCCTAAGCCTTCACACTACGTTGAAATCTGAATTTCATCATTTCATTCATTTCTGCACGCTCCTTATCCCCATGGCGAGGAAAACGCATTATTTACAATATAATAGACATGTTTACATAAACACACATATCTCGTATTAAGACAAATTATTGGATGATTCCAAATCGAATTGCTTGTTCTGGATACAATATCGGAGCGTGATAGAAGTACAAAACATTGCTTTGGCCTGCCATTAGAATACACGCGATGATAGATCGTATGGAAATTGAGAAATTGAAATCGCTCAAAAAACAGATGACACTGAAGAAGGTTAATTAAACTGTTTATTACTCTAGCTAAGATTTTTTCCCTTGTACTCCCTGCAATACATCATAGTGTTGAGGTCACTTCCGGCGCTTTGAAATGATGGAACGATAATAGATGTGTCTTAAGCGACTAGATTTGAAAATTCCAAATCCGAATTCGATATTTACATAGTATGTTTCCAATGAACTACATTTTACGATGCACTATTTGAATTCATCATACACAGCAATCTAGGACCATTAAACATGAAACTTGGCATGTGAGTGAACTCCTGTTTGGTTACATAATGAAAACATATTTACAAATACTAGTAACCCAACGTCTAGCATTTACAATAATGATATCTTAACTAATTGATTCAGCTGATCACATGATAGCACAAATATCAACTGATTTATAAACACATGCCATCGCTCAACAGTCTGATCTAGGAATCGACACATACGTAATCCCCTACTACTAACAAGAATTTCAAAACCACCCCTAGTAAAAATCCGAATCGGACACCTGTAGACAAGTTCTCCGTTTTTGTCATTGTCTAAGTCAATCTATAGATATATGTCATATTGTCAATGCAAAGCCAGATATAATAATTCAGTTATCTCTATTGAGGTAGCCTCTATGGTTCCTAAAGTTAACAATAGTGACGTCTGTCAGTAATTAGGGATTTCTGTTCGTCCCTTACACGTGACCATATATTGTGATAAAATAAAGAACGGGGTTACATTGTCATTCAGACTCATAAAAGGTGCCAGGCTTGGAACCCATTCACTTAACGTTAAAATGAATCGAAAGTCATTATTTTGGTCAATAGAGATTTGGCTGTGAAACCACGTTTCTCCTACAGTTGTAATTGATTTACAGAGAATTAAACGTGTGAAAGATACTATAATATAACGATTGTTTAAAATGATAACATGTCATATTGTCATGTATGAATCTTAACTAATGTCAAATAGATAAATCCATGAATTTTCAAGTGTGGGGCCTCCAAAGGGTTCGTCAAATAACATGTAACTAAACCTTTGTACATAATAGGAATATTCTTTTCAATTTCGGTAATTGATGATTATTTAAACTCTTGACAATGAGAACAAAAACGAATAAAAAGATGCGATGACAACAAGTCGTTAATAATTCTACGGCTTTATGTCTAGTTTGTTATACACACTGTGATGTTTGGGCAATGGTTTACTGATGAAAGACATACCTGAATCATTCACGAGATATATTAGCCGAATTATCAAATTGACAGAGCGCTAAGAATTGACTTGTATTACAACATGTATATTTTGACATGTGGGTTATCTACGCCTGTATTACCACAACAATGGTTTGATGAGAACCGTTTCTCTCCCATCCAGACCCTCTCATGGTACGATCGATACAAGGCTTGCGATCGGTAAGTATGAATGAAATTAACTTAACACTTCTATGATAATGTATTGAACAACCGTAATCGACGGATAATCAAACTTATTCTACAGTTAATCTACATTCATAACCAATGTGCTCTATAGCTAGGTTCTATAACACACTGTAACATTAATGTACTGTTCGTCCTGACTGCTCGCTGAGATAAAACACCAATGTGCTGACGTTGACCGAACTTGAAATAGCAAGTGAACACAGACTAGTTTTTTTTTTTCAATACAATAGAACTAATAAGGTTAATTTGTCATATAGTCACATATACCAACTGCCCAACATGATCAATAAAATCATTCTACGACAAATACACCAATATTACCATCAAATGAACATTAAATAAATATCCATAAAGCCCCCTGGTGGTTCCAAGTGTAATACATCACACGGTTCCTGTTATATATGCAGACTATATATATATATAATTACTGATGTGTGTGATAATTAGTGTCATTCCAAGGTTTCCAATGTCACATTATATCATGTTTCTTCCTTGTCTGCTTTGCACACATTGTTGCTGTTATGTCTTTACCGTATTGGCTACGTCCTGATTGACTTCCTGTAACTGGAGCGAGATCTAGGTCTGAAGAATTCAATACTGAACAGGTTCCCTTCCTTGTTAGTCGACATTAAGTTTCATGTATATTTGGTCCTTCCTGCTAACAGCGTCTGATCTTTGGCCTTGTCCTTCAATAAGTTAGATAATTCTACTTTAATCATTTATGGTGATGACATTGACTATGACACACGTTCTAAAGTATTTCTAGAGGGGAAATCAATTCACTTTGTGAATCACCAAGAGATCGTCCTTTGTCAAAGAAACAAAATTCTCACATGCATTGATCAGGCGCAGAAATCCATCTTTTATTTCATTGATAAATGTTGTTGGGCAAAGCTGTTTGTTCTGTAATCAATTTTGATGCAAATACTTCACATCTCAACTTATGCCTTAGATTGTGCATATTTTTACATGATTATCTCCTTAAGATGTCTTAACAAGAAATACAAGAATAAATGCTTGTCAAATTGACGTCTATGATAACCTAGTATATACCAAAACAGAGATATATATACACAATTAAATGGCTGAAGTCACCTATTCAATTTGGCATTAACCATCCATTTCTTCACATAATTTGAATTCTGTAAAATAGAATAGTCTGAGTCGTTTGGCCTGCATCCGATTGGAAGTTATTGAGATGTGGAGTGATTGTATGTTTTTTGTTTGTTTGTGTGTGTTTTGTTTTTTTTTTTTTTTTTTTTTTTTTTTTTTTAACATTTAGATTTTCATTTTCTAACCATCCTATCAGCTACTAAAAGCAAATAAGATATACTGATGGTGAAATCGTGTTAAATTATCGAAATTCTGGCTTAACAAACCTGATCATGTCACACTGAGAAACATTGATGATATATCATCATTAGATAACAAGACATCTATTGACAATGTCTGTCAAACATGCAAGCTAAATTTGGAAATGAATGATACGACAATCTCCTTTACATCTGTAAACTACCTCGTTCGCTTTCCACAACCAAACAAAAATCAAATTGTATGATAAACGAGATGGTTTCGATTTCCAAACTGCTGCAAATTTTCCATTTCTAGATAGTATGCTCCCAGCTTCCCAAACTTACGTTGTTCACAATATGTGTAAACTATGTCGACATTGAACAAATACAACGAACACTTTTCAGACGTGCACAGTGATGAAGGTTATGGGCAAGTTTATGGTCGTCAAAATGATCCCCTTGGAAAATTGTATAAAAGACCTACAGATATTTTACTTCATTGTCAGACAATTGGTGGTATGGTTGTCGTGGCATACCTTATTTATATTGGCCCAAGAATTGCATGCTGGATGTTGTCACTGAAGCAGTAGATGTCTTCCCTTCCGAAACAACTGATATTATTGTATATTGTTCTTGTTCTTTTGTAATGATATCAGTGTAGTTATCCTACTGTTGCATTGTACTACATTTTAGATCTATTCTTTTTATGATATAGATTTTATCCTCTTTTATTATGCCGTAGGTTTGCCATTAATTTATCTATTCATTCATTATTTATCATTCACAAGGGAAAATGTAGCTATCATTTAATTTCCATGCCTAAAAGACGACTTAATCATCTACCTGGTAGTTATGGCTTAAGAGAAAGAGGTAGAAGTACAGAAAATATGCATTGTATATCTGAATATCATTTTTATGTATTGACAGTAAGACAGCAGTGTCCATTTTCCATTGTCAACTATTTGTTATGTTTAATCAGTGACAAAATAAATGAGCATGCTTGTATGTGAGTTGGTTGATGGGGAAAATAGTTCTGGTCGAAGTGGAAATTTTTAATGTGGAGAACACTAATATACGTGTGTATATAATACTCTTTTCATTTTACTTTTTCATTATTTTTCTAATTAAATTAACAACTGTCAATAGAACGATCTTACATACATTAAGTATTTTATACTAAACTACATAGTTATTTAATCCAATTAATTATGATAACACTTAATAAATATATGGATATAATTACACTCTATAGAAAAGGGGTTGCCTGACGTAAGCCTTACTTAGCTTCCATGAAGATGACCATAAATAAGAAATAAGGCGGCATGTCTAGCCCGCGATCATAGTATTAATAAGTAATGATTGCCAGGATGTCACGCAAATTACGATTCACAAATAGCTTTAACTACATAAATTTACGTACTTATGTAACCCGTTATACATGTAAAGCCATATCTATCACGTATCACGTGTGATGATAACTTCATCGACCATTGTCACGAGACAATATTTAAATTACATCGCCGATCCTCCGAGTGACCCGTTATTTCTGTGCACCAGGCTATTTATAAGAAAGTAGGTTTCGTCATTATCTTTTAATTAACGTTCTGATGATGAGCCTCTAATCTTTATCAACTACAGTTTATCACGTGGTAACTTAGTTACATTTGTTTACTTTCTATCTATACTACATGTATTTCATCATCATTACTGTGTCTGTTCAAAAGAAAATCTCTTTTTTTTAAAAATATGAATTCAATAGAAATGTGATAAGGAAATCGCTTTACTGTCAAAACATTGCATTGAAAGCATCGCTCTGATTGATTAAGACTAAAAATGTTTACATACTTGGATTGACCAAGGTTTATATGGTAGGTGTGGTCGATGAAGGAGAACACGCTTATTCTTCCGGAACACCTAGTCCTTTTCTAATTGTACTTTTTCAGTAGTCTCCGTGTAAATCCTTCTTTTGTTTATATATTGCCCTAGTTTTATGGAATTTGGGTTTGAATTATAATTATGTTGCCATATTGGTATTTTCTTTAATTTTTTTTATCATCAATAGAAAAAGCATAGCATAACTTGCTACGATGTATACTTTCTTATAAATATTGTGTGTATGTATTATTGAGTAGACAATTTCTAATACTTACTTTTCATAAAATATGCTATAAAGTAATCTTCAAATCCTGTAATGTGATAAATAAGTTGCTGAACACTTCTGTGTTGTTGAACAAATCAGCATCATTAACGTCACTAATCCTGCACAGTAGTAATTGTTAACACACCATGTTATAGGTGACGCTGTGTTGATGATGTACATCGTGACGAACCAGTATATATGGACGATGAAATAAGCATTTTATGTATATAAAAGAAATCTACACGCTAGTATCTCACTTCCCAGAGAAATGTCATTTGCATCAGATGCATCAAATAGTGAATGAATATGATATGTGTAAATGTTATGTTTGTTTACCCTATAAAATATACGTACAAAAACACACAAGTGAATAACGCATTTCAATACTTACACCATAAAACAATATCAGTTATAGGGAACATGTTATTGTTTTGATGTATTCACTTATGTACCCTTTTATTTGTTAAGGAAAATGGTGGATTCACCTTTTTAAACAATATGATCGTAGGAAAATGTTATCAGATACATAATTATTACGAAAATTATTGCATTTTGGAACCAGTTCACCTACAAGTCTAAATTTTGAAAGTTCTCTCGATAGTTTCTATTTACACTCATCGCCTTGTACGTTTCAACAATTAGACCTTACTATCAGTGACGAGTCCAAGAAGAACTAAACAACGGTACAATTTAGAATGCAGTTTCATTCATTATTTGGTTCTAGTGCATCTAAATCTAGATTCAATTATATCATACATTGTATAATGAAAATACAGATTATGTAATTATCGATAAAAAACGGACAGTTTTTCTATAACCACTTTTCCATTTACAATTTTCTGAAAAGAATCACAAAAATTGATTATTGAAGTATTTTTTTAAATATCTTGGAATTATCATGTTTATAATGTTTGTTAACTGTCTTGATTTCGTCGCCTATTTATACCACTTTAGAGTAATATACAGTAAAGTCAAACAATTCATTAAACTGAATCATGCTGCTGTGCGTCCTTCTAGGACTCGTCATTGATGTTAATAACTATATTTTTAAGCTTAGGAGAAAACTGAGGAAGATCCAAAGCGATCGGTAGAAAAGTCGAAATGAAGGCAGGATTAAATGAACAGACACTCTTTTCTGTACAAGTCACCACTAAAATACAGAGTGCCTACCTATCCTCTACATGTGTATCACCCCTATGTTTCACTAAGCATGCCGTGATCATCAATTTAAAAAGACGATTAAATCTCAGGAATTAAAGTAGTAAGCCAACAAGCAGTATGTGGACTCGTCAATACACCATACATCAAACCACATCGGTACTCGCGTGTTCAACAGGTAACCAATGTTATGCAGTGTTTTCCATTGTAATATACGATTTTAGACATTCTCTCGTTTTTGACAATTCTTTTATCAGCCAATGAATCAATTGATTACATCCGTCATAAACAAAAACAATTTTGAAGTAAAACCGAGGTATGAACTATATCCTACTTAGTTAGTGTGGACTTACTGTTTTTCTTTGGGGAAATATAAAGAGCTTTATGAAGAATCGTGGTCTCGGTTTTACTGATTAAGTCAAATAACGTGGGTTTTAAGCGTGCATGCATACACACAATACAATTCATACAGGAATTCTCACTTTGACGATGTTTTACTGCTCTACTTTGTGATGATGAAGTTTCTATTAATCAGAATAGTGCATGCCATCAAAACAATATTGCAGTTCCTTTAATGCATAATTAAAAATAAAATCTAATGTTAGTATCATCAGGACTTAATTGAATTTTACCACACGGAATCCAAACTGTATGCCATTGTTCATAATGAAACAATATACACAGAAAGGAACCTGAACAGCCAAATAGTTAGAAAAGCATTTGAAAGTGTTTTTCGGGATAATGATAGCAAGAAAACCCCAACATGTCAACTTAAGCATAAGTCAAGCTTAAATTCAATTAAACTAAAGCAAAATGTAACAAATGAAAGATTTACACGGACAATGCTGAAAAATAGTACGAGGAGAATAGGCCCCGGTGTTCCGAGAGAGTAAGCATCTTCTGCTTCATCGACATAACCCTATATAAAACCTTAGTCAATCCAAGCAAAAAGCGTCACGTTCTCAAATGAAAATAAGGTATATATTAACGGAATCAACAGGCAAATTAATAAAGGGTAGGAAACGGGCATATTCCTCTTTATGTGATTCCAATGGTACGTTGCACAACTTCTTTTTACTCCGATAAAGATATGTCGGTCGTAGGATATTCGCGGGAGGGGTATTATTATGAGTGGAAACCGAAGTACCCTAGGAAAACGTTTAATCCACCAATCGATCCCCGGGCTGTCATGCGAAAATTGAGAACGCGATCACAGCGCTAGACTTCGACCACCAATTGCTTCAGTAATATATCCACATAGAAACACGTTTGACTCTTATATAAACAAAGACATAGACAACCACCAGTGAACTGTGACAGAATACCTAGATTACGTCCTGAAATTAAGAAAACAACAAGTGTGCCGAAACATTATCAGGCAGTTACCTTTACGGTAACAGAAACCTAGAGAACCAGGATTGTGTAAAATATTTCCGTTATCTCACGTTACAGAAATCAACACAGTCAACAGCTGATGTTAACGCAAGCTTAGGCTTAATTACCTCATGGCTGTAGAAATATAGAAAACGACTTGGAAATAGTTCCACTGCGGCATCGTTGCTGAAACCTAGGTCGACACAAGTTCAATATACAGAATAATTCCGTTACCTTGCTTTAACAAAGTCCCAGGCAACCACAAGTAAGCGTTGATAAGTATATCTGTTACCGTATGTCGACAATATCCTTATCTGCTGTTAATTGTCATAAAGACTAAGTCATGTTTGCAGAAATCTAGGTGTAAGCAAGCCTACTTTGATCTATTCATTATAATACTGTTACATAAAATTAGAAAACCACAAGTGAAAAGTTGATACATCAGCAATGACCTTGGGGACATGGTCAGATTGATGTTAAGACAGTGTTAATTTCCAAATTAACAGAAACTGAATTAACTTCATTCATTCCTGTTTGTAATGATAAACTTAGCATTTGAGCCTATACGTATTAAGTTGGATTTTATAGGGTAAGATACATTTTGCAAGTTTTGACTGCTTGCGACACCCCGAAAAATGGATTTTGTTCTATGAATAAAATTTGAATTATTGTTTTGCAATAAATGCTTTCAAATAACATCCATTCTTTGATCTCTGATAACTTTAAAGATAATGTTTGTGATTTCACTCATTGCGTAATGGTTAAACAGAAACGTAGATCGTTTTAAATGCGTGTTGAATTTGTTGCTCACCTCATAAACCGTGAAATGGCACTACAGAATTATTCAAAAGAAGCATTAGTTAATTACTATTCATTAATCAATGTAAGTCTATACGGATAATTACAACCTTTGTTAACACAGTGTTATCGCACTATCAAGCAGATTGACTGATCACATTTGTCAAACAGGCTCCGTCCATAACAAACGAGAGCTTCAATCCAAGGTGGTGGGCGGAAATCAAATACAGTTTCCGCAAATTCATTGTCATCAGAAACATTGTCATATGTATTATAGATATAAGTGGTTAGTATCGCTGAGCTTTCAATCCGAGGTGTTTAGCATCAGATCCTAATCAGCCAATACAATATGTCATTAATGGGTTATGTCTATAACAGAGAAAAGATAGACATCTCTGTTGGTAGTTACTGTATATGACGATCAAAGTTCTATTCACCACTAATCCACTTAGCCTCCGCTGATTTGGCCTCTCGCATCATTAGAGTTGTACAGGAGACATATTACTGACTATAACTTATACATTTGAGCACCGAGGGATCACAGTGTAGCTCCACGCAGCTCCAAAGATGCCACATACAGCAAAAATAACAATCAAAAATAATTGTATGATTAAACCATACGAAAAAATAGAATAACCTTAATATTACACTATATCACAGAAACAAAACTATACGATAAATGTACAAAAAGATATATGGGATAACAGGTTATGTTTAGTGTAAAATATAAAGTCCTGTTGAAAATATCAACTAATGATTACACAAGACACATGAATGTTTACCGCCTTTCGCTATCACTAGAGAGGGTAAAGCCAGGCAATGCATTAAACAACAGACAGCTGTGTCTTACTTCTCAGACTCGTCACCAATGCTCAGGACCTAAATCATGAAAAATAAAAAGCGATCGAGAAATAAAGACCACAAAATATTAATACTTCTTAACGCATTTGTTACATGTTTCCACTGATATAATGACGAGTTTCAATTTTGCGTGTTTGTTTGCCTCAGTATGCCTAGAGGTACCTTGTTCTCATTAGGAATCATAACATCAACAATATCTACATAGCGGTTGTCATCGGTGAAGTAGAAAATATAAATTATTATCTTCCTAGAGCACCTGGTCCTATTTTCCTTGTACATTTTTTTACAGTAAATAACTCTTTTGTTCATAATTTGTTGTGCCATCGAATTAAATTTTCATTCCGATGACATGCCTGTTTTTTGTTTTTTTTTTTTTTAAGTTTAGAAAAGGGACAAATTAATTAAATTCCAAAATTGTTTTGGTGTAACCAAAAGTAGGAGCCATATGAGACAAAAACAAACATAAAGAGCATTTTTAGTCCAACATATCTCTCCAAAACAGAGTTTGCTGGCCTCGAATTAAGTGTGATTGATCTTTGGGAAAACGTGATAGTGTTGAGAAGTATTGCTGTCAGTATGAAAGTTAGCGTTGATAAACACTAATCAGATTACAGAAACACTAACCGCAACGCTTAAAATACATCGATGAAAATGGGATCCATAAAACATCATAAGCGGAGACATTATGTTTGATTTTACTAAAGAGTATGTAATGTTACATTATGAAAGCGATATAATTACTTGTCCGTGTTAGTAGTTTCATTTGAGTTTAACAGAATTAATACAAAATCAAACCAGATGTTCGGAAAGATAAGCGTGTGTCTTGCGTCGTCGACGAGTCCTGTCATGTATCTCGTAGTCCAAGTAGTGTCACGTTCCAAAAAAACAAGGTAAACATCAGAGGCACCGCTAAGTGTACTAACGAACATCAAACAGGTCCAACTTCATATAGCACAAATCTCAACTGATGTCATTACAATCCCTTTTATCTTCATTTACCTGCATCTTTTAAACCATGATCTTATCTACTAGTTGTCAGCATCTTGTACAACAAAATCGTGATATTGGTAACAAGACATATAACGCTGAATCAACAGCCATGATAACTCCATAGCTTGGGGAAGAAGCAGGCTTGTTGTTATCTATTATGGCCCTATCCTTACCAAAATATATTTTTGCCCATTGCCACCTTAATAATTATCTTTTTCCCTACCTTCCCGCAAGTTTATCTGAAACCGATCTTGTTTCGTTTTCTGTAATTGCTATATCACAGCTTTATTCTGGTCACGTGATCTCTACCTGTCTGTTTGAGTATATTTCCCGTCACTAATGCAGTATCTTAGATACCAATTTCACACACTTCATTTCCTAATATCACTGACTACAAGCTAAGAATCTAAATCAATTCTTTGTATGAAGTTTTCACACTTCATTTTCTAATATCGCTGACTACAAGCTAAGAATCTAATTCAATTCTTTGTATGAAGTTTTCATACACTTCATTTTCTAATATCGCTGACTGCAGTCTTATAATCTAAATCAATTCTTTGTATGAAGTTTTCACAAACTTCATTTCTAATCTCGCTGCAGGTGAAAGTTTGTGGTTTGCTTTCATTTCAAAGCTACTTACCCTAATAACTACCTTACTTTAGTCACAACTTCTAGTTAGTTATCTGTCATCACGACCATCCCGCGTGGATACCTTTTATCCATTTGTCATCGCCAACTCCAAACTTGGATACCTTTCTTTCTCTATTTCACTCGTCCATTTCTTCTGAATCACGTTTCACCGCTAACATTTAGGGAATATTACAGAACATCACACACATCTACCACAGGAACACTACAGAACATCACACACATCGACCACAGGAATACTACAGAACATCACACACATCGACCACAGGAATATTACAGAACATCACACACATCGACCACAGGAACCCTACAGAACATCACACACATCGACCACAGGAATACTACAGAACATCACACACATTCACCACAGGAATACTGCAGAACATCACACACATCGACCACAGGAACACTACAGAACATCACACACATCGACTACAGGAATAATACAGAACATCACACACATCGACCACAGGAACACTACAGAACATCACACACATCGACCACAGGAACACTACAGAACATCACACACATCGACCACAGGAAAATACTACAGAACATCACACACATTCACCACAGGAATACTACAGAACATCACACACATCGACCACAGGAACACTACAGAACATCACACACATCGACCACAGGAATACTGCAGAACATCACACACATCGACCACAGGAACACTACAGAACATCACACACATCGACTACAGGAATACTACAGAACATCGCACACATCGACCACAGGAACACTACAGAACATCACACACATCGACCACAGGAATACTACAGAACATCACACACATCGACCACAGGAATATTACAGAACATCACACACATCGACCACAGGAATACTACAGAACATCACACACATCGACCACAGGAACACTATAGAACATCACACACATCGACCACAGGAACACTACAGAACATCACACACATCGACCACAGGAATAATACAGAACATCACACACATCGACCACAGGAACACTACAGAACATCATATACATCGACCACAGGAACACTACAGAACATCACACACATCCACCACAGGAACACTATAAAACATCACACACATCTACCACAGAAAATACTACAGAACATCACACACATCGACCACAGGAATAATACAGAACATCACACACATCGACCACAGGAACACTACAGAACATCACACACATCGACCACAGGAACACTACAGAACATCACACACATCGACCACAGAAAATACTACAGAACATCACACACATCGACCACAGGAACACTACAGAACATCACACACATCGACCACAGGAATACTACAGAACATCACACACATCGACCACAGGAATATTACAGAACATCACACACATCGACCACAGGAATATTACAGAACATCACACACATCGACCACAGGAATACTACAGAACACCACACACATCGACCACAGGAATACTGCAGAACATCACACACATCGACCACAGGAACACTACAGAACATCACACACATCGACCACAGGAATACTGCAGAACATAACACACATCGACCACAAAATACAAATACACAGTGTTCAGTTATCCAAAGCGATGCATGTCGTTCATTTTGAAAGTATTTGAGCTTAACGATATTGACGAACTAAAGGGTTTTTTTTTATATATACAAAGCATATCCCCAAGAGGTTGGTAAATAAGAGAGACAATTCCTGTAGAGTGTCCTAATGACATGGAGGATGATGGTCAAGAATCTGACGGCTAGCAACCTTATTCGAGATTACATTTCCTTTTCCTTAAATCCAATTGATACAAAAACGGTCTCCTACTTCGGTCTGTCCTGTACAGGTTTCTTTTCTTATAAACACGATCCTATAACCACTTGTTTCCTACGTAATCAAATAAACGTCGCTTCGCTAATGGTATTTGCCCAAAAGAAGTAGTCTGCTAAGCGAGAGATTACACTTTAGGATGATCAGCTTTCTTGTGTGGCTTTGTTGGTGAACCCAGTGCCGTGTTACATTGCGATGCGACAAAGGACATTGTTACAAATCACGTTTGTTGATCCCAAAGCACCTGTTTAAAGTAAATGTGTTAATCAGGACCTATGTCGCTAATACCAGTATTTGTTTAAATGAAAAACAAAACACTATAATTCATGTTAGTAGGACATTTTGACATGTTTTGTATTGTGACATGTGCTAAATGGTTTAAGAGTCGAACACGTATATGAAAAGGATGTCGGAGAATTAAAAAGATTTCGGGATGTTCTCGTGTGAATCATTTAAGCATTAAGGAGGTAGTTACCTCGACATGAAATATTTTTCTCTAAATCAATGTCGATTCAAAGTCATTAACGTATCCAACAAAAGCCGTTTCATTTTTAAGCACGCACAAACCTGGTGACGTTATCATACCGAGACCTTCACATTTAGCGCAGAAAAAATACAGGGATCGCCTGCGTGCAAGACAATGCTTTATAACTATCGTCCCGCATACTTATTGTCATAAACCTGACGAGAATGTTGATGCTTCGCAGGTCGGATTGTAAATACGGGCTTCATGTTGAACACCGCGTTAGCCGTTTTTATTGTGCTGTGTATAGAAAAATGAAAGTGAAAAACATTTTTTTTAAGATACCAAAAGAACACACAGATCTTTGTTAAATTATTAAGCTACACCATGTACAAATACCCGCACTTCATGTAGCTCTTTAAACCTATGTTGTGAGGGACTCGGATTAATGAACCCACACCTCCATCCTCAGTGTAATAAATTTATTAAATTATCACGATTACAGGTCCAGTCATTGGTGCGGCTACATGAACCGTCCTGGGCAATTAAGGACGGACATGTATGACGGATTTGGGATTAGCAAACATGCTTTGACTATGAAAGGATTCGGCGAGAGATTTCGTTAAAATCAAAACCTTGTAAAATAAAGAGATTTTTTTTTTTAATTGATAAATACATTACGTCTGTATGGTTTGCGTGTAACATTTGATTATTCTCTCATATTTGTAAGAATACATTAAGACGTCCAAAGGAATGGCGCTGACACATGTTGTATGTTGTATTGGCCAATATGACATAGATAAGAGTTCATTTGAGGCCTGGTTTTATGGAGTGGTATGAACACGCCAACAGTTAGATGTTATCTAGTTAACTGAATGCATCATTATTGCTTGCTTCCTTTGATACAAGCGTGTCAATGGTTCACTTTCCTTTTTCATATAAAAAACACGTAGACACAGAAATAGAAACAAAAGCTTAAAGTGTCAATTAAGACGGGGATTCCGAGTGGTTTTTGACACGACAGCAGTGTTACAGCAAACACGAAATGCATCCTGATAAGCCATTCTTGTGCATTTTTGATAATATTTTGGCATGAGTAGATTTCCCCACAGAGATTAAATTCTTTACTGAATGAACGTAGTGAGCTTCGTGCTGAAGGATACAACGACTTCAGTTCAATACGTTACCGTGATAAGATGAAGTGTTATGCGTCTGTACTCAGTTTGAATATGTAAAATGGCAAATCGCTTGTTGGTTACATTACTAAACAGTAATTAATAATAACCATAACTAGGAGAATCGGAGGAAGTTATGCCACCTTAAGCATTAGCTGACATGCGTAATATTACGTAATACCATCATACATCTCTCCGATTGTTCTGCCATGGACACCCAAATATATCATGCAATGTCTAGAGGTATATTCGCTATTCTGAGAGGAAGTGTGTTGCATTTATCGTTTTATTTTATATGGCAAATAATCTTTAAGATGAAGCGCCCATTGATTTAGGTAAAGCATTATCTTCTATTCCCCTGCATGTTCCTTTTGAAGCCTTAACATACCCAAAACTGATTCGCTCGCTACATCTACATTGATTAATTCAACGGTTCTAATTGCTCCTCCATTTCAACTGTCCTATAAACAAATTAATATTTTTTCAACAGAATGATGTTTTAATCCATATTACAGAATTGTAGATACAGAGCCCATGTCTGTGTTAAAAGTATCTATACTAACGATTTTATTAAACATATATACTTACGGTTAGGTGAATAATATAGGTACAAAGACTTGTGATACAGTTTTCATACTAACGCTTAAGTGAGAAGTATAGATGCTAAGACTAGCGATAAAGTCTTGATACAAACGCTAAGGTAAGTAGTATAGATGCTAAGACTAGCGATAAAGTCTTGATACAAACGCTAAGGTAAGTAGTATAGATGCTAAGAGTTACGATACAGTGTTGATACTAACGCTTAAGTCAATGATATGGATACTAAGGCTTATGATAAAGTTTTGATGCTAACGCTTAAGTCAATGATATGGATACTAAGGCTTATGATAAAGTTTTGATGCTAACGCTTAAGTCAATGATATGGATACTAAGGCTTATGATAAAGTTTTGATGCTAACGCTTAAGTCAATGATGTGGATACTAAGGCTTATGATAAAGTTTTGATGCTAACGCTTAGGTAAGTAGTACAGGTACTAAGACTTATGATAAGATTTTTAAGTCAATGGTGTAGATATGAAGGTTTATGATACAATTTTGATACTATTGCTTATGCATTGTATTGATGCCTAGCCTAGTTAAGAGGCAGAGATGCTGACGCTGATGTTAAAGTCTAGATGTCAATGCTTGAGTTAGTTAAGATATTCTAATATTTTTGTCATTTTATTTGTAACCAACAGAAAAAAAAACAACAGAGTCTCTGCTTTAGTCTTTCAGTTCGATTCTTCTTTAATTTTAGCTTCAGACGAAAGGCATTCGTCTGCAATATGTTAAAAATATAACATTCAATAGAAACACAGATGATAACGCACCTGTAACCAATTAAAATAAATGAATGAGAATGATTAACATTTTGACCATCATCATACAATTACATTAATGGTCACATCTCACATATGATTACATACACATTTGTCAAAGTTATACTGATATACAGTGTGTATCAACATGACCTATGTCAACAGGAATCAGAACAGTGTTAACAAAACTCACCCTAAGTAAGGTAGACGGGCATAATAGCATAATCCTTCTTTCTCTACGCAATATATCTCGCTGAGATGAACACCTGAGATGGACAAACAATCTTTTTCAATAGAAACTTACTATATATGAAAATACGAGAATGATATTCAGTAAATTCCGAGATCCGAACCTCGACTACGAGAATTGAAAATCATCTCAAATTACAGCGCCACGACCTTATCCATTATACTATCGCAGACGTTATCAAAATAGTAATGAAGCGAATACACTTATTGACACTTACGATGTAATTACATATATACGAGTAGATACAGGTAAAATATTAATCAGCAGCAGTGATCACAAATACATTAAGTTGTGTTAACACGTACTTTTCATAATCCATCTATACTTATAGTATAGTTATAGTAAATCATAAACAGATATATTACTTAGAAATCAAATTGCTAGCTCAGACGTTTGGAAACAGGTACTGACCGTCTGCTGTCAGATCTCGAACTGCCAGATCGATCTCAAAGAAATTGATTTGAACTTATCGCTGAAATTTGATTGGTCGACGCAGTTCGTTTTAGTCCTGTGAATAAACTTTAAATCTTTTATCTAAATTACGTATTGTTGTTACAGATAATGAGCCTAACAGTAGAATATGATATAATTATAACAATAATAATTAATATCATTGAAATACATGTAGTGTTAACCTACATTGTATATTTGTATCACGTGGCTGTCATATGACATGGAGAATATCTATATAGCATTATATTGATAAAACATTAGGGAATATCGAATATCAACAAGGAAATACAAATGATATGTACAATTCACCATGTTACATTCTTCCCTGCTCTAGGTTGATGTCTCAACAACTAAAAACTTAAAACAATATTGTTACCATCAGGCTCACTTCTACTGTTAAATATGTTGTGCGGGAAACACTTCAAAATTGAATTATATGGCAAAACAATAAATAAGTTATATAAGCTACAAAAACTATTTGATATCCATTTTATTAGGTTCTACCACACTCCTCACGAAAACTAATAAACTAAAATATTTACCTATAAAAACAATATCTGGAACATGGGTATCCCCATAAACACATTTAAGGATTGTTTCTTATTTTCTGTAGCTGTATCGAATTGTATCTACATTGGGGTAAATACATATTGCTTGGTGCGCGTTAGCGTCCAAGTTAAATATGTACTTACCCCAATGTAAATACAATTCGATGTAGCTACAGAAAATAAGAAACAATCCTTACTTGGTCACTTTGAAATTAAAAAAAAAATTAAAAATCATCTTATACACATTGTTCGAACAGCTGCCCGCTTTATAGAACAGCCAAGTAAATCCAAAAACACTAGGTGGCGCTGCCGTTGACAAGTACAGTAAACAAAACAGTTCTCAAAGATAAGAGTACAATCAACATGTTTTATAATATTTTTAATATATTTAAATATTTAGACATCTTCTTTCAGTTTTAAGAATCAATAGTTCGTCATTTACACAATATTCCTCTATCATAGTACACAAATACATTATTTAACACCGCGCAGGTATATATCTATAAATACGTGATAAGGCCGCCCGATCGAAAGAGCGGGAAAACGATGAACATGACACGCCATTTTCTCCACGTTGATAATGCTAGTGCGTGTTGTTGAATGTGAACGTGCATCCATGGAAGGATGAGTTAGATAGAAACCCTGATGACATGTTTGACTGAAAGGCTGCAGCAGAATAATTCATACTGAGGTTAGGTTGTGTATTTTCTTTACTTTTCCGAACGACATAAACTATAATCTCGTTTTGTAGCGTTCGCAACTTGGACAAGTAGTTCTTACAATTTATTTGATATCTATGCGCAAGCCTAATCACCGTACGTAAATATCGAAAATTATTAACATTGGGTTGGGCTTACTTCATCTAGAGAGAATGCAACGCAAGTGTAAATATTACTTATTAAAAGATGAAAAATCGCTAAAATCTTCTTGCAACGTTCATCCTAACGAACTACTCGGCGATGTGCCCAACATGGCAACAGCTTTGCTAAAGTCCTGGAATTTAGCAGATCAGGACTAACAGACGCCGACATCTCGCTGTCGTTCATGGGTGTCGTATGCTTCATCGTCGACTTCGGAAGGTGATACGGGTTGGAGTGCTGACCCTTCGTTTTACGTTTTGATATCCTTCTTTCTGGTGTCTGACTCTCCGTTTCCGTACCAGTTTCAGATTCTGTATCAGCTCTGACGTCACTATGTCACTGTGGCAATCGCTCTTGAGTGTCACCCACATTTAGAGTGTCCAGTGTAGTAGGTAAAACATGTTTCGATGACGTTTCAGATTTGTCCCTGACTTAACTAGTGTCCTCCGCGGTTAGACGTTCCTCCTGACAACCATTCCCTGCTTCGTCAGAAACGTGTCTCTGCAAAACATGTATGTATAGTCAAATTACGAACGTATAACTATTAAAGTATTTTGTACTAGTTAAAGCAATGGCGCTTTGATCAAAGTCATCAATACCAACTTAAAGAAACCTCATATCGGTGTATTCATTAGAAGCATAAAGCAAACCAATGCACTCTAAAATTGCATCTGAACAAGTTCAAGTACGAAATATCGAACTTGACAAATATAATGATGTAATACGAGAACAAAGACATTGCATGAGTTGTAATTTAGATATAGAAGATAAGCATTTTCTGACATTGGTTTCCAGGAATTATCAAAGTAAAAAAGTAAAATATATTAAATCTGACCATTACACACAAAAATACAGATATGTATAAATTTGATTTCATTCATGCATGGAATATTGATGATGATGATGATGATATGATGATGATGATGATGATGATGATGATGATGATGATGATGATGATGATGATGGTAATTCAAAGAAATAAAATCTGGTTTGATTTGATTTGCATTGACGTTAGATTATATATGCTAACGCTTATGTTAAAGACTAGATGCTACACATGTAATAGCTTATGTTTAAGTTGATATGTTAGCGCTTATGCTATACTATAGATGCTAACAGCTTATGCTAAAGTTAAGACGCTAATAGCTTATGATAAAGTTGAGACGCTAATAGCTTATATTAAAGTTAAGACGCTAATAGCCTATGATAAAGTTGATATGCTAACAGCTTATGTTAAAGTTAGGACGCTAATAGCTTATGATAAAGTTGATATGCTAACAGCTTATGCTCAAGTTTTGATGCTAACAGCTTATGTTAAAGTTAAGACGCTTAAGTGAAAATTTAAGCTCATGTGAAAGTTTAAATGCAAACAACTGATGTTAACATTCAGATGATAACGACAAGTGTTTAGATTATGAATACTAAAGCTTCCATTAAATAGACACTCATGCTTATAATTGATGTATATATTCTTACGCTAATTTACATGTTTTTTACTCATGCTTATATTACAAGGATAAATACTTACGATTATGTTAAAAGCAATCTACTCTTAGTCGTGATTGTAGCGCCAGACGCTTACCCTTTCGGAACATCTGGTCTATTTCATCTTGTTCTTTTCTAGCAGTCTCCTTGATTACCTTTTCTTTGCTTAAAAGGAAGCCATACTAAAATACATACAGTTAAGTTACCTAAGCTATAATTTCTTTGATCTTTAGAAGAATTGTGACGATCAAACAAATATTGTACATAATAATAATAATTAATCTTTTATTCATATTTTTGTATTCTTTATTTCATTTTTGTTTTTTGTTTTTTGTTTTGTTTTGTTTTTTTTGTTTTGTTTCTTTGTTTGTTTGTTTGTTCACTTTGTTTACTTTGATTCGTGATGCAATCAAAAATTGCAATGTTGATGGATAAGAACAACAAGAAAATGCCAGCATTTATAACTTTTGATATTACAACCCAACCCACTGTGTATTGTAGTCCAGTTTGACATATACTTACTGAAAATAACACCCAAAATTTTAAGTTAAGGACATTTTTAACGAAAGGGTCAAAACATGCCGAAACTCTTTTCACTAACTGAAATATTATCAATAAGATTCTTCATGGATTCAGGAGAAACAGGTAGATTTTTCAAACGAATGGATGCAGTAGTAGAAACAAACTAGGGGAATCAATCTACCTTGTCTAATTAGTTAAATAAAATATTAATAGTCAACACGAAAATAAACAACAATTTGTCTTTTTTTATATCTTGATGTCATGATCAAGATTGAGAATTTACATAATAATCTTTAAATATTTGATCCTTTTCAATTCAAGTGCCCTCACTCTGTTGGATTATCTAACGAAAGTGAGAATACAAGATCAGCCTCGTCGCTGTGTTGAATTATCTTACGAAATGAAAAATACAGACCAAGCCATGACTCGCCGCTGTGTTGAATTATCAAAGGAAAGTAAAAAAAAACAGACTAAAGCAAGTCTCACTCTTATATTGGAGGATCGAACAAAGATAGAAAATACAGATCAGTTTACATTGGCATGTCTCATGACATTGTCGTCCTTCATATACAGTTTATTTCCTGAAAGCTTACGTTTCTTAGATTAAGTTGTTCGTTTGGTTCCTATGGTTTCAAATGGTGCATGTATTATATTTGTAAGGATACAAAAATATTGGCACAAATGCCATTACACAGCTAATAAGACGCGTTGAAAAATTAAAGAGATGTTGATTTTTTTCTTATCTCTCATTTCATTAATTTCTAGAAATCTATACGATACATGTTTTATGTAAAAGAATATGATTTCAATAATATACTTTTAATATCAATGTTTAATCTGTAATCGGTAATGCAATTTCCTTTCTCAACAAAGAATCGGGTGTCATTTCAGAGCTTTTACGTAAATATTGACGACAATGTCCCACTGTGACAGCGTTGAATACTTATAGAATTTCAATCGCTTTGTTATTGTACGCGTCTATATTCGATAAGAGCATGGAAATAATCAAGTTTCAAATGCGTTAACGCCCTTTGAAACAAGAGGCTGTATAACGTCATACATATAGGATTATAAGCAGCACGTGACCTATACTAATGCCCGGATGAAGTAAACTTAAACGCTACACTTTTATTTTCAAATTACACAGACCGCTGCACCTGAAGACCTAACATGCATGTATTGTGCATCCAAGTTTAGAAACAGATTGCATTCATATTAAATCATTACACAGCCAACATTGACAAATCCTTCTGTAATATATATTTTATTCACGATTATCATCTGCATAACGACTCAGTTCCTTCAGGTTAGAAAATCCCGACCAAGCTCCGTTGCTAGGGCACATCAATGATTTCTTTCTTCTTCGTTACGAACTACAGAGAGCAATTAAGGTGCAGAATAATGATACATTTTAGTGCATTTTAATACTTAATAATCCCAACAAAATGTAATTGCATTTTATTAAGCCTGTCCACCTTGTTTTTTCTTACTCAATAAATCGTGTCAGGATGGTTGGTGTCAGATATGATTCATGCTGAACTATCAAATATACATGTAAGTTTACAGAAAGCCTAACTGATATAATGAACTCAACAAATCATAGTTGTACCCCCCCCCCCCCCCCCACCCCTATCTGCGAAAGGTAACGGATATTTATGAGGGATAACATTCACAAAAATCCATCGTGAAATAATATCACCCTCTATCAATTTAGAACATACCTTTCTCGCTACATTTATAATAACGATATGTTTTTGGTAATTTTTCCTGACGTGACAAAAAACAGAAGATTGGAAATTCGATCTGTTTCGTCATCGTAGTTGACAACGCCTTGACAAACATGTACCTTGTTAAAGAGTCCCACGCACGTATCAGATGACCCCGTACTTAACGATAAAGTCACACATTGTCTCTTATTTCAACAGTTTTGTACACGAACTCAAACTGAATCATCACCGGCTTAGACACAGAGTTGAAAATAAATATCTATTTTTCAGGTGGAAACACCAAGATGTGTCACATGCCAGACAGACAGTGTGATGAGGTAGAACTTACGGGTTAATTTCCAGAACACCGACTCCAAGTCTCGGCTTGGAAGTCACATTTCAGAACTTAACTATCGTTGATGCTGCGTATTTGGTTTTACAGGCGCTAGAAAAGAAACAACAGTTGTAAGGACATAGCGGATCCCTCAGTTGTGGGTCTGACGTTCTATACTCTTAAGTTCAAATAGAAAATTTAACAAAATTGTGGTGTATTCCGTGAGGTGTCCTCAGAAAGGTGGCACAAGCTGCTCACAGTGTCAAAATTCTACTGATAAGGTTTGGTGATAGTAAAAATACAACATGCAAATTAATAATATACAAATGTATGCATTTCAAACAGACATTAAGTTATGTGCTCTATACCAAACAAGCATTTCTCACATCGCACAACACACATGGCATCTGAATGAAAAACATGTAGATCTAAGAATATTTTATTTTCGTATACCGAGTACTTTTACAGAATTGTTTAAATTTGTAGACCCATACAACACAGTATCAAAGTTTCCCTTCCTATTGATCCTTAGCAAACACTACACTACATCTCCAGTACATTCTCTGTAGTTACTGCAACCTTACTGCGTCCTTTTTATCCCCCGCGAAACGCGTTTGCGGGGGTTATTAAATTGGGCTCCGTGCGTCCGTCCGTCCAAGTGCTTTTCCGGGCTATAACTTCGAAACCGTTCAACTCAACTTCACAAAACTTCCAATATATATTTAGTTAGTGCCCTAGTTGTTCCTTTTGCTAATGGAGACATTTCACTTTTATATTTTTTCTGTTACCATGGAAACATAGTAGAAAGCACCTAAAGAGGGCTTTTCCGAACTATAACTTCGAACCCGTTCAATTCAACTTCAAAACATTTCTGTATATATTAAGTCATTGCCCTAGTTGTGCCTTTTGCTATTGTCGACATTTCACTTTTTATTTTTTTTTTTTTTTTTTTTTTGTTACCATGGCAACATAATCAGAAAACACCAAAAGAGAGCTTTTCCGGGCTATAACTTCCAAACCATTCCACTCAATTTCACAAAACTTTCTGCACATATTAAGTGGGTGCCCTATTTGTGCCTTTTGCTATTGCCGTCATTTCACTTAATATATTTTTTTTTCTGTTTCATGGAAACATAGTCAGATAACACAAAAAGAGGCTTTTCCAGGCTGTATCTTCCAAACTGTTACACTCAACTTCACAAAACTTCATAGTTGAACCTTTTGCTATTAACAACATTTCATTTTTCATCTTCTTATTATATTTTTTCAGGTTTTGCAAAAATATAGTTAAAAACCTCAAAAGAAGTTTTTTTCTGAGCTACAACTTCAAGGCATTGGCCCCTCAGAGTGTGAACATTATCATTATTATTACATGTTTTTCATCTCTTACATAGTAAATATTTTGTTGCCTGAAGATAGCTTTTATGCCTGAAAACGTTACTGAAACACATTTGTTGTGTTGATTCTATTTTTTCAATTATATCTCTCTATATATATCTATAATGTTGAAGTTGAGGAGATGTGAGTTTATTATTTTCTACTAGTGCTTTCACTGTAATAGACCTTCACGTGCAAAGTACTGATACATAAGTGTGTGAAGTCTCAAATCATTACAGTGCTATATATAGCATGTTTGGGTTCCATACCAACACCTGTGCGCGGAGGATAATGCCACGCTTTGCGGCATCTTTTTTTTTTTTTTTTTAAGAAGTAACCGTTTTAATGTTTTCCTTCCTGCAGTCATTTTTTACTAATGACATATTTTTATTTATCATTTCAAAGCACTTAAATGTTAGGTCTACCGAAGTTTGTCCCCAATCAAGTTTCACACGCATGATGGAAATATGGTTTGTTATGATTTATGGCATAGTACCAGATGCATCAAATGTCCAACTTGATGTCATACTAACCGGTTGATGGAATACAAAAGGCACCGAAATGTACACTGCCTTTGTAATTAGTGTAAAAGGAAAATGTAGAACTTTTTTTTAAGTATTTATCAAAAATAGTTTTAAACTAGAAAACCGAATTACGTGTAGTCAGGCATGGCCTTTGCAAACAATCTATTCTGTTAAAAAAGATATTTTCGTGGGGTTTGAATTTCGTGGTTTTTTATACAGTGCTATTTGGTGATATTTAACGTTCTATATTTAGGTATGATATACGTTTACTCTAATCAAATACTCAGTACAAAGAAATCCGGTTATATCTATTGATGATACAATCCAACTATAATCCATAACGTATATTCATGCAATAACATCCATTCTGTATTCTTACACCTTCACACACTATTAATGCGTATAAACAACATCTCATCACTATATTTTTAAAAAAATACCTTATTCTGTTAATTGATTAATGACATTTTGTGCTACATGTAGTGAAAATGTTTTATTTTGCTTTGAGTTAATATATAAGTATAGATTATCTATTAATGAATTACAAATTTTTTTACCTGTTTCTGCTATTGTATAAACTCGATTTTGGAATTTCAATTCGTTCCTTGTCTTCCAGATTATCCACTTTGTAGTTATAATTATCGTATTAAATATAATCGAATCCTTCTTTCCATTAAAACCAAGCATTATGACTTCCTCAGTGAGTCGGTCTCTGTTTTCTGGAATAGCAAAATCTACTAGCTGACAACACATATTAATAATGTGTTTAACATGTGCACATCCATAAAAGAGATGGTAAATATTTTCGTCGAAAACTTTACAAAAATGACATTTGCCATTAGAGGTTTTGGGAACCTTACTGCGTCCTAACATTTCAATTACAAATAAACGCTACAATAACTGAATATCAACGACTTGAGAACCGCTGTCTCTCTGACGCGTCATTGTTCTTTCTCTCCTAATGGTCCAGCTATGCACATATTGATAGGCAATTATTTAAAACATTAAGCTACGAGAGATTTCCATGATGGGCCCAAAATATCATGACTTTTTTTATTAGCTGGAATGAGAATTTCAAGAAAGTCAAGGATCCCATGGAAACCTGTGCCAGAAAGAAAGGTGAAAATACAATATGCTGTACTGCATTCACAACCAGCGTGGATTGAATTAAACTGTTTTATCGTTTTTAAATGGTTTGAAATTTAATACGAAAAAAAGTCTGTATCTCTTAATTCTGATGTCACGTCCATACTTAACACGGTACGTATGTGGCGTACTGCTCACTTGGTATCGTAAAAACGCATTTTTAATTGGTCACAATCCAATCTTAAAAGTTTTCATTACACTTGAAACACGGCTAGACCTATGCTAGGGGAGACAATTCCATTTCGGGATTAGATATGCCAGAGTTATCCTTCCTTGCACTTGATACATTTCTTATTCTAACGATTCAATTAGAAAATCAACTTTGACCTCTATCGTCATAACTGAATCACATATCACAGTTCACCATGTACAAGTACACGATACAAGTTAAATGAAAAAGAAATGTCATATCTGCATGTAACTGGTAAATGTGTGCTAAAGATTCAAATGGCACGTTTTTCATTAAAAGTACCTTTGTATGAGGAAATTTTTGTAATACATATTCAACCTTGAATTCAAATTTAGACAGTTTATACATTCCAGGTGAGGTAAACTTCACATCGTTATGCATTGCCTTGGATTCCCTACATGACAGGTTACATTTTGCTTGTAACATTTTAAATGCAAATGATTAGTATCATATCCCTAAGTACATCTACCTTTTACCAAGACTTGTTTTCCTAGTACGTGTAGTTAATTAGTTGTATTTTCATTTGATAGGTCACCCATTATATTTCAGTAATATACTGGCAATAATGCCTTACAGTGATGTATCACAATGTACTGGAACTAGAATTTTCGTTTATCTGATCACTCCATACCATTTGTTAATATGTTGTATACATTTTCTCATATCAAATTCTAAAAAAACCTATTGAGATCAAAAATGGAAATTGTGCAAGTGAAATATTTCTATAGACTGGAATTCATTACTTATCCGCTGAATGATCCGAATATACAGAAGCTTCACTTTACGGGTTATCTCCCTTTGATTACCTAGGACATTTTTATGTGTCAAATGACAAACTTTTGGTTCTAAATTAATTTTAGTCTATTCGGTCTAAACAAGTGGTTTTTTTCTTAATTTATTAAAATTACGTTTTTAGATATAGACTACTGTATACTAAGAACGCCCCGTGTAGTCATATACTGCGTTGCACGGATATTTGCTACTTGGAAACCGCTATCAAAATAAACTGATTCAAACTTCGTATCAGTAACATATTGTTTGACCAGAGATATGTAAAAGATTAAATGCTACCAGTAATCGATAAAAAATAATCCAAAATGTGTTAAATTTTCTGTACCCTACGGGACAATTCTATAATAATGTTTGATTGTATTACAATTTACATATCTAAATACGTATACAAGTAAGTAGCTACGGAAAGTCCTATCATGTGTATTGATCTTGTCTGAATATCTCTCCCTTCTGTTGGAAGGTCCTGTCGAACCAGGTGACATTTTAATTACGTGAACGTCACCTCTCCGACGCAGGTCTGCCAGACCATGTGTCATCACCCTTTAGGAGAACTTTCATATACGGCCATTTTCCTGTTTTGTTTGGACAAAGCGTAAACGCGGTAATCGCCTGATTACACTCCGGACGCATCGCGACGAGGGAATCACAACTGTCTAGTAGACGTTTCGTTTAAACTTGACCCAAAGCAATGACAGGTAGAGAGCGCGAAGACGTCTGGAATAGTCCTCAATTTCGTCCTGAGTGTTATGGTGGCGGTAACGTAATTATAATGACACATGCAGTGGTAATCGCACCATACCACTTGTGCATTGTAGTTGACCTGAAGTCTGTAAATGATATCAAATATTGAAATATGTCCTTGCTCCCATTGTACAGCGACATGAAGCAGATGTCTCTTTATTAACAGCCAACAATTCTAAGCCCCACAACAGCAGGATATTTTTTGATAAAAGACAATTTTAAAGTGTAAATTGGCCAACAAAGTCAATTGGTACGTCGGCGTATAAAATATTTAGAACTGTCCTTGCTCCCATTGTACAGCGCCATGGAGCAGGTGCCACTTTATTACCAGAAAACACAATTCTAAGCATCAATCACAACAGCAGGATATTTTTTATTAAAGGCATTTTCAAAATTTATGATTGGACAACAAATTTCATTGATACATTGTAAATCATGTAGAGACCTCTAAATAAATGGCAAAGCGGTTCACACAACCAATACAATCCAGTTATCAGTTCACACATTGATAGAAAACAATATTTGAAAACTTGAAATGGAAAAAAAAGTATTAACAATGCTTCATGTAAAAAACAACCACTGAAAGAATATTTTTCCTGCGGAATTATTTTTAAAGATGTCAGTCAGAAGTTCTGTTTCAATCTCCTTAACAATTGCCAGTAATACTGTAGAACTACTTTAATCGACGCAATCATTTTTTTTAAAAGCATTATATTTCGGCAAATTATCGTAATGATAAATGCGGGCATCACGAATAATTACTGTAATGTTTGAAAGCAGTCTATTGAAACTGCAATTAGCACAGCAATATTTTAGCTCAACATGTTCAGTGCTAAAGCGCTAAAATAAGATTACCACTTAAATATGTACGTTTACAGTACGTCTATTTTAAGACCATTACGGAGTATGTTGTTCAGGCCAATATATAAGAGTATCTTTTGTTATCAGGAATCATATTTTGTGTAAAGTAGAAACAGACAATCACTCAACACATTGCCAGATTACTTTTTCATTTGTGTTTATATGTATCTATTTTAATGGAAAAGCTACTCTGTTTTATTCTTGATGAAGGTCAATAATGTAACGTAAACAGATAAAATGTTATTCCGCCAGAAAGACAAATTATGCCTTTCCGACATGAGATATTTCCACATACACCAAATAAATACAAGTAACTTAATTAGTGGTAGTATCGAGATATACCCACAGACAAAAATCTAATTCGTTTTATTAGGAATTACCAACAGCTTACACATTGGTAATTAGGGAATCACCAATATAGAACGATGATATTTTGTAATGATGCGATAAATCACGCCGATAGACAATTACCCTTTAGTGCCTGATAGCTTTATGCACGATTACCCCAGTCTTGTGCTACTCCTCAATCTCAATCCCATCGGTTCTCTGGTTTTGGTAAAAGATCAATGTTTTCTGTAGAGGGATTTTTTCAGACCACATATCAATATAACATAAACTTTGCTATAGAAAATATTGTATATCGTATGTACCATTACTTATCTCTGTAGTGTTGTATGTGCCATTACTTATCTCTGTAGTGTTGTTGTATGTATAATTTTTTATCTCTGTAGTGTTGTATGTATCATTACTTATCTCTGTAGTGTTGTATGTACCATTACTTATCTCTGTAGTATTGTTGTATGTATCATTATTTATCTCTGTAGTGTTGTATGTACCATTACTTATCTCTGTAGTGTTGTATGTACCATTACCTATCTCTATAGTGTTGTTGTATGTACCAATACTTATCTCTGTATTGTTTTTGTATGTACCATTACTTATCTCTGTAGTGTTGTTGTATGTATCATTACTTATCTCTGTAGTGTTGTATGTATCATTACTTATCTCTGTAGTGTTGTTGTATGTATTATCACTTATCTCTGTAGTGTTGTTGTATGTATCATAACTTATCTCTGTAGTGTTGTATGTACCATAACCTATCTCTGTAGTGTTGTATGTACCATTACTTATCTCTGTAGTGTTGTATGTATCATTACTTATCTCTCTAGTGTTGTATGTACCATTACTTATCTCTGTATTGTTGTTGTATGTACCATTACTTATCTCTGTAGTGTTGTTGTATGTACCATTAATTATCTCTGTAGTATTGTATGTACCATTACTTATCTCTGTAGTGTTGTATGTATCATTACTTATCTCTGTAGTGTTGTATGTACCATTACTTATCTCTGTATTGTTGTTGTATGTACCATTACTTATCTCTGTAGTGTTGTTGTATGTATCATTACTTATCTCTGTAGTGTTGTATGTACCATTACTTATCTCTATAGTGTTGTATGTACCATTACTTATCTCTGTAGTGTTGTATGTATCATTACTTATCTCTGTAGTGTTGTATGTACCATTACTTATCTCTGTATTGTTGTTGTATGTACCATTACTTATCTCTGAAGTGTTGTTGTATGTATCATTACTTATCTCTCTAGTGTTGTATGTACCATTACTTATCTCTATAGTGTTGTATGTACCATTACTTATCTCTGTAGTGTTGTATGTACCATTACTTATCTCTGTAGTGTTGTATGTACCATTACTTATCTCTCTGGTGTTGTATGTACCATTACTTATCTCTGTAGTGTTGTTGTATGTCTCATTACTTATCTCTCTAGTGTTGTATGTACCATTACTTATCTCTGTAGTGTTGTATGTATTATTACTTTTCTCTGTAGTGTTGTATGTATCATTACTTATCTCTGTAGTGTTGTATGTATCATTACTTATCTATGTAGTGTTGTATGTATCATTACTTATGTCTGTAGTGTTGTATGTATCATTACTTATGTCTGTAGTGTTGTATGTATCATTACTTATCTCTGTAGCGTTGTATTTATCATTACATATGTCTGTGGTGTTGTATGTATCATTACTTATCTCTGTAGCGTTGTATGTATCATTACTTATCTCTGTAGTGTTGTATGTATCATTGCTTATCTCTCTAGTGTTGTATGTATCATTACTTATCTCTATAGCGTTGTATGTACCGTTACTTATCTCTGTATTGTTGTTGTATGTACCATTATTTATCTCTGTAGTGTTGTATGTATCATTACTTATGTCTGTAGTGTTGTATGTATCATTACTTATCTCTGTAGCGTTGTATGTATCATTACTTATGTCTGTAGTGTCGTATGTATCATTACTTATCTCTGTAGCGTTGTATGTATGTACCATTACCTATCTCTGTAGTGTTGTATGTATCATTACTTATCTCTGTAGTGTTGTATGTATCATTACTTATCTCTGTAGTGTTGTATGTATCATTACTTATCTCTGTAGTGTTGTATGTATCATTACTTATCTCTGTAGTGTTGTATGTATCATTACTTATGTCTGTAGTGTTGTATGTATCATTACTTATCTCTGTAGCGTTGTATGTATCATTACTTATGTCTGTAGTGTTGTATGTATCATTACTTATCTCTGTAGTGTTGTATTTATCATTACTTATGTCTGTAGTGTTGTATGTATCATTACTTATCTCTGTAGCGTTGTATGTATCATTACTTATGTCTGTGGTGTTGTATGTATCATTACTTATGTCTGTGGTGTTGTATGTATCATTACTTATCTCTGTAGCGTTGTATGTATCATTACTTATGTCTGTAGTGTTGTATGTATCATTACTTATCTCTGTAGCGTTGTATGTACCATTACTTATCTCTCTAGTGTTGTATGTACCATTACTTATCTCTGTAGTGTTGTATGTACCATTACTTATCTCTGTAGTGTTGTATGTACCATTACTTATCTCTGTAGTGTTGTATGTATCATTACTTATCTCTGTAGTGTTGTATGTATCATTACTTACTGTAGTGTTGTATGTATCATTACTTATGTCTGTAGTGTTGTATGTATCATTACTTATGTCTGTGGTGTTGTATGTATCATTACTTATCTCTGTAGTGTTGTATGTATCATTACTTATCTCTGTAGTGTTGTATGTATCATTACTTATCTCTGTAGTGTTGTATGTATCATTACTTATCTCTGTAGTGTTGTATGTATCATTACTTATCTATGTAGTGTTGTATGTATCATTACTTATGTCTGTAGTGTTGTATGTATCATTACTTATGTCTGTGGTGTTGTATGTATCATTACTTATCTCTGTAGTGTTGTATGTATCATTACTTATGTCTGTAGTGTTGTATGTATCATTACTTATGTCTGTGGTGTTGTATGTATCATTACTTATCTCTGTAGTGTTGTATGTATCATTACTTATCTATGTAGTGTTGTATGTATCATTACTTATGTCTGTGGTGTTGTATGTATCATTACTTATCTCTGTAGCGTTGTATGTACCATTACTTATCTCTGTAGTGTTGTATGTATCATTGCTTATCTCTGTAGTGTTGTATGCATCATTACTTATCTCTGTAGCGTTGTATGTATGTATCATTACTTATCTCTGTAGTGTTGTTGTATGTACCATTACTTATCTCTGAGGTGTTGTATGTACCATTACTTATCTCTGTAGTGTTGTATGTACCATTACTTATCTCTGTAGTGTTGTATGTATCATTACTTATCTCTGTAGTGTTGTATGTATCATTACTTATCTCTGTAGTGTTGTATGTATCATTACTTATCTCTCTAGTGTTGTATGTACCATTACTTATCTCTGTAGTGTTGTATGTATCATTACTTATCTCTGTAGTGTTGTATGCATCATTACTTATCTCTGTAGTGTTGTATGTACCATTACTTATCTCTGATGTGTTGTATGTACCATTACTTATCTCTGTAGTGTTGTATGTATCATTACTTATCTCAGTAGTGTTGTATGCATCATTACTTATCTTTGTAGTGTTGTATATATCATTACTTATCTCTGTAGTGTTGTATGTATCATTACTTATCTTTGTAGTGTTGTATATATCATTACTTATCTCTGTAGTGTTGTATATATCATTACTTATCTCTGTAGTGTTGTATGTATCATTACTTATCTCTGTAGTGTTGTATGTACCATTACTTATCTCTGTAGTGTTGTTGTATGTACCATTACTTATCTCTGTAGTGTTGTAGGTATCATTATTTATCTCTGTAGTGTTGTATGTACCATTACTTATCTCTGTAGTGTTGTTGTATGTACCATTACTTATCTCTGTAGTGTTGTATGTATCATTACTTATCTCTGTAGTGTTGTATGTACCATTACTTATCTCTGTAGTGTTGTTGTATGTATCATTACTTTTCTATTTAATGCTGTTGTATGGATTGATAACCGATGATGTTTTCCCTTCATCTTCTAGTAATAACAATAATAATAATAAAAATTTTTGTTGAAACGACAAAATTCACAAACCAGTCCCCAGAAGATGTATAAAATCACCTCATGTTTGAAATTAGCTGAGTCGGACGATTTTTGAAATATCGGAATTACAGGAAAATTTCAACAATTAACAAGTGGAAAGTTTCGTTTGACAATGCTCATCCTTTTCTATTAGCCAATCATATCATTCTTATCAATCATTGATGAGATTGAAACTCCGCCCGCTTTCAAGTTAACTTGTCGAAAGATTCTGATCAGGATGTAGGTGGACGTGTAATTGTAAGATACATTCTGAATGGTTGTTGATATGGATATCATGTTGATTGTACAAACAATGATATTAATCACAGCTTTCTATCAGTGACAAATTGTTCTCTAACTGCGGTAAAACAGTGGACATCGTGAGGATGATTCCGAGTTTACAATCCACGGGAGAATCATGGGATTTGACAGAACGTTTGTTTGGAAATGAATTCATTGTTCATTCTTTACGGAATTGTCCTTTGAAGACAATACCATGTGGTGACATACCTGTGTGTGGATGGACATGTGTATAGCTGTGTGTGGATTGGTGATTCCTGTTGTCCCGTGTGTGAGTGGAAATGTGTATACCTGTGAGTGGATTTACATTCTGTGAGTGGATTGGTGATGTGTATACCTGTGTGTACCTGTGATTGTGATTCTGTGTATAGCTGTGAGAAAACCTGTGTGTGGATTGGTATGTGTATAGCTGTGTACCAGATTCGTGTGTAATAGTGATGGTAGTGTATACCTGTCCTGTGTGTTGATTCATGTGTATAGCTGCGTGTGGATTGTTGATTCGTGTGTATAGCTGTGAGTGGATTGGTGATTCGTGTGTATACCTGTGAGTGGATTGGTGATTCGTGTGTATACCTGTCAGTGGATTGGTCATTCATGTGTATAGCTGTCAGTAGATTGGTCATTCATGTGTATAGCTGTGTGTGGATTGGTGATTCGTGTGTATACCTGTGTGTGGATTGGTGATTCATGTGTATACCTGTGAGTGGATTGGTGATTCATGTGTATAGCTGTGTGTGGATTGGTGATTCATGTGTATAGCTGTGTGTGGATTGGGTGTGTATGTGTGTGTGTATGTGCTGTGTGTGGATTGGTGATTGTGTGTATACCTGTGTGTGGATTGGTGATTCATGTGTATACCTGTGTGTGGATTGGTGATTCGTGTGTATACCTGTGAGGGATTGGTGATTCATGTGTATAGCTGTGTGTGGATTGGTGATTCATGTGTATACCTGTGAGTGGATTGGTTATTCATGTGTATAGCTGTGTGTGGATTGGTGATTCGTGTGTATACCTGTGAGTGGATTGGTCATTCATGTGTATAGCTGTGTGTGGATTGGTGATTCATGTGTATAGCTGTGTGTGGATTGGTGATTCATGTGTATAGCTGTGTGTGGATTGGTGATTCATGTGTATACCTGTGAGTGGATTGGTGATTCATGTGTATACCATGTGTATAGCTGTGTGTGGATTGGTGATTCATGTGTATAGCTGTGTGTGGATTGTTGATTCGTGTGTATAGCTGTGTGTGGATTGGTGATTCATGTGTATAGCTGTGTGTGGATTGGTGATTCGTGTGTATACCTGTGTGTGGATTGGTGATTCATGTGTATAGCTGTGTGTGGATTGGTGATTCATGTGTATAGCTGTGTGTGGATTGGTGATTGATTCGTGTGTATACCTGTGTGTGGATTGGTGATTCATGTGTATAGCTGTGTGTGGATTGGTGATTCATGTGTATAGCTGTGTGTGGATTGGTGATTCGTGTGTATACCTGTGTGTGGATTGGTGATTCATGTGTATACCTGTGAGTGGATTGGTTATTCATGTGTATAGCTGTGTGTGGATTGGTGATTCGTGTGTATACCTGTGTGTGGATTGGTGATTCGTGTGTATACCTGTGAGTGGATTGGTGATTCGTGTGTATACCTGTGTGTGGATTGGTGATTCATGTGTATAGCTGTGTGTGGATTGGTGATTCATGTGTATACCTGTGAGTGGATTGGTCATTCATGTGTATAGCTGTGTGTGGATTGGTGATTCATGTGTATAGATTGGTCATTCATGTGTATAGCTGTGTGTGGATTGGTGATTCGTGTGTATACCTGTGTGTGGATTGGTGATTCATGTGTATAGCTGTGTGTGGATTGGTGATTCATGTGTATAGCTGTGTGTGTATACCTGTGTGTGGATTGGTGATTCATGTGTATAGCTGTGAGTGGATTGGTGATTCGTGTGTATACCTGTGAGTGGATTGGTGATTCATGTGTATAGCTGTGTGTGGATTGGTGATTCATGTGTATAGCTGTGTGTGGATTGGTGATTCATGTGTATACCTGTGAGTGGATTGGTGATTCGTGTGTATACCTGTGTGTGGATTGGTGATTCATGTGTATACCTGTGAGTGGATTGGTATACCTGTGAGTGGATTGGTGATTCATGTGTATACCTGTGTGTGGATTGGTGATTCATGTGTATAGCTGTGAGTGGATTGGTGATTCGTGTGTATACCTGTGTGTGGATTGGTGATTCATATGTATACCTGTGAGTGGATTGGTGATTCATGTGTATAGCTGTGTGTGGATTGGTGATTCATGTGTATACCTGTGAGTGATTTCGATGTGTATACCTGTGAGTGGATTGGTGATTCGTGTGTATACCTGTGAGTGGATTGGTTATTCATGTGTATAGCTGTGTGTGGATTGGTGATTCATGTGTATAGCTGTGAGTGGATTGGTGATTCGTGTGTATACCTGTGAGTGGATTGGTGATTCATGTGTATACCTGTGAGTGGATTGGTGATTCATGTGTATACCTGTGTATGGATTGGTGATTCATGTGTATACCTGTGAGTGGATTTACGATTCGTGTGTATACCTGTGAGTGGATTGGTGATTAATGTGTATACCTGTGTGTGGATTGGTGATTGATGTGTATAGCTGTGAGTGGATTGGTGATTCCTGTGTATACCTGTGAGTGGATTGGTGATTCGTGTGTATACCTGTGAGTGGATTGGTGATTCGTGTGTATACCTGTGAGTGGATTGGTTATTCATGTGTATACCTGTGAGTGGATTGGTTATTCATGTGTATAGCTGTGTGTGGATTGGGATTGTGTGTATACCTGTGAGTGGATTGGTGATTCATGTGTATAGCTGTGAGTGTGTGTGTGTATAGCTGTGTGTGATTCATGTGTATAGCTGTGTGTGGATTGGTGATTCGTGTGTATACCTGTGAGTGGATTGGTGATTCCTGTGTATACCTGTGAGTGGATTGGTGATTCCTGTGTATACCTGTGAGTGGATTGGTGATTCATGTGTATACCTGTGAGTGGATTGGTGATTCCTGTGTATACCTGTGTGTGGATTGGTGATTCATATGTATACCTGTGAGTGGATTTACGATTCGTGTGTATACCTGTGAGTGGATGGGTGATTCCTGTGTATACCTGTGAGTGGATTGGTGATTCATGTGTATACCTGTGAGTGGATTGGTGATGCGTGTGTATACCTGTGAGTGGATTTACGATTCGTTTGTATACCTGTGAGTGGATTGGTGATTCATGTGTATAGCTGTGAGTAGATTGATCATTCATGTGTATAGCTGTGTGTGGATTGGTGATTCGTGTGTATACCTGTGAGTGGATTGGTGATTCCTGTGTATACCTGTGAGTGGATTGGTGATTCCTGTGTATACCTGTGAGTGGATTGGTGATTCCTGTGTATACCTGTGAGTGGATTGGTGATTCCTGTGTATACCTGTGAGTGGATTGGTGATTCCTGTGTATACCTTTTTGATCTATTTGTATAACGACGACTGTTTCAGGTTGATTATCCAGTTTAGCGTATGCTATACTGCTATGATAATAAGTACCTATATCAAATTGTATCTGTATTGTTGCAGTAAGTATCACATACAAAAATGTACACTTTTTATGGTTGAGTGATATATTACCTACCTTTTAAATATGTTGTTGTTTGAACCATTAACTTTTTATTGATGTTAAGGAATATTCGACACTGTTCTTATCCGTACTTTTGCGATTTGGCTGTTTACGACAAGTGTATCTGTTGATGCAAACCTCTTTGAGATTGGTTTTCTGGCTCCGATTCCTGATACCTATGTGATATACATACACACCGACACTCCCATCAAACTCCGGTAATAGCACGTGCGCTTTAGGACCTTAACGGATCAACACGTGGTAACGTGGGTATACCGTTAACTATTCAACACTATGCGGCTCTATTGCGGCAGTAATCATCGACCAGGCAATCAATACATCAAAATAGTTTACTCTGGTAAATACAGAGAAAACTATACATACAGGATATTTCATCTCTTTCCCTTTCGTACAAATTACAAGTCTACCAAATATATTCGACGAGTATAGCAGAATATCTCTATTTTCGCCAGTGAGAAGCACGAGATGATTAAAGGATATATTTTGTCAGTACAGTAGTGAAATATAAAACGTATACGGTATTTAACAGGGAGCTATTGAATTTTCTTTTCAAAGGAATATCATAAAGAAAAAAAGTCATCCGAACAGAAATTATACAAGAATAAAAAGGTGCCGGAAAATATGAGAACGTTCATTGACGTCTGATAGTTTGACACGTCGCTTGACACGTCGTTTGACACGTCGCTTGACACGTCGTTTGACACGTCGCTTGACACGTCGCTTGACAAGACGGTGCCATTTTGCTCGGACCTCTTTACTTTGTATTCTACCATTTTACAATGTTATCTGTAACTGATTACAAAGCTGTTCTTATATGCCAAACTAGAGAAAACTCAAAATGTATACGGTAAACTTTTGTTGGAACAAAAAACCTTTCGCTTCATTTACGTCCGATCAAGAGTATCGGTTAATTCCGAAGAAGCGGTCTGATTCATTAAGACTATGAAAGTTATGTCATCACTGGAAAGTAATATCATCTCAGGCATAAGTGGTGACGATATAAGATATTTTTATCAAATTGATAAAGAAGTATGGTGTGTTACCGCCTGATTCGACCTGAATGTGACCAACAGTAAATTAATTTTCTATTTCGATGAATTAGGATTGGTAATTTCAGTGAGCTATATACAAGTACCAATTATCAGAAAAATATGTCTTGGATATATGCCACATATTTTTTACAGATCGTCAAATTTGTTACCTGAAGCAATATGCACTAAAACTTGTGGGTTTCCCCGCCTTCAAATCCAATTTTGACACACAAGTGCACACATATACCAATTTGTTGGCAACTGAACCTAATCCAGTGTGATCAGATGTTGCTTAAATCCTACTCTCAAAAATTGCTATAGGCGTGCACAGATATCGAAAAATTGAAAAATCAGATTGTGCAAAAATGTTTCGTGTTTATGTTTTCAATATTGAGTTTACGATTAAATTGTCGCTGATTTCTTCATCAGTGTCTATAGCACAGACGGTAAGACGTTGTTTCCTAACGGAACTGTGATGTTTAATGTCTCTTTTATTTTTGTTTGCAATATGAGGAACCTCAGGGGCCCCAGCCCACGAGGCCCTATCGCTGGAACATTAAATTATAACTTTTAAGATAAAGAAAAGACTTTGTTCCCGCCTTAGTGGGATTTTTATGGAGTTGCATGTTCTTTCTCAGCAACTGGATTTTTTTTTCAACACACATTCTTGATATCTTAATTCTTGTGACGAGTGTCGTTTAACTGTATTATTCAAGATCATTCGCATTACGGCAATTACTGGCTAAATTCCGAATGCAATTGATGTGTTACATGATAGCGTTAGTGACATAGAGTCTACTTGACAGTGTTGGACATATGGTGAAATGTTATCTTAATGTTCAATGTATCTTTAGGATTATAAAAGGTCACTTATGAAGGAGTAATTTGGCCATTGAATCAATCTTTTGTTTTGCCTTTTGTTGTACATTCTCCAGCTTTCATCGAAATCTTGCCCGCAACGTACACCTTAAACTCATCATTTGCCGGACGTTCATGTTCTATATTTAGACATGGTGGCTCCGAATGCACGTTTACCTTTGTTTTTAGATCGACCGAGGAGATGAAATCAAATATGTGCTCCGGCAGGAAAAGCGCCATATTACTTTCAATATGTCAAAGGCAAAAAAAATATAATAAATCAAGTTGTCTATGTTGCGATCCATTTGATCCATATTGAGAATTAAATCACCGTCCGAAATACACTAAGATGTACACCGTCCAGGCTGGAAGAGGAAATGACATTACTATTAGAAAGATAGTACTTTGGCAAAAAATGGACAATTAGCCAAAGGAACGCAGAAAGAGTAACGCTTAAGTTTATTTTACCTTTTTAGAAAAGGTCATCCCGATTTAAAATATTACAACGGAAATTATTTTCCATAATCGATCTATTAATTGTAAAGCAATATACGGTAGGAATTTATTTTCTTTGTTGTTACTGCATGAAGCGTATTGTTTACATATCGTGATGCACGTAAGTTGATATTTTATTTTGAATTATAGCTTAAACAAAATGACGTCTCATTATCGATAAATTTGATTGGACGTGGCAGTAGAATAGTAATAAGACTTGTTAATTTTAACCCAAGCAAACTATAAGGTGTTTTTATAACAAATTCTGTCGATATGAATGATAATTTCCAATTTTCAGTGATTGTCATAAGCAATTGGGTGTCATCTAATGCTTGAAATGGATGACCAACTAAAAAAGATATTTGTTTATCAGTCATAAAAATGATCGATGGAATTTAAAATATATGCTCAAACCTGATATGTTGTTATAATATATATGTTTTACTAGAGTCAGAATATGCTAATAAATTATGCGATGGGTATGATATCGAGGACTAATTTTGTGGAAAAAGCCCAGCTGCAGACAGCGCGTATCATTACAGGTTAACTTATTTCCATGTAAAAATTCTCTGTATTTTGGAACAGATATTCAATTACTTTCGGTTAGAAGGGGACATTTATATAATGCAATGTGGTTACCTCCATCCACTGACCAAACTATTCTAAATCTGGTAAGAAACAGGCAGGTTTTTTGTAATTCCGAACTAAAGACAAACTAAAACTAGTTCTTCATTCTTCCTTTTTCGACTACGAGATGCACTTGATATTGCATATTCACCGTCTTTATAAACTCCCGAATCTCCTTTAATTCTACCACTCAAAACATCCAATCTTCTTTAGATTTGGTGTCAGTTTTTTGAAGACAATGCAAATAAAGTTACGTCATCGATGTATTTCTTTGAAATATTATCTATTTTGTGTAAATCTGGCAGATGACGCCGAGAGCTCCTGTCGAAACCCTTGTGGAAACGCAATACATTTTTTCGTCGATTATCCTAATTATGAACAGCACAGTTGTTTTTTCCGTAATCTTAAATACAATGTGACTATCCAATATGTATTTGGTTATGCATTCGTTACCTCATTTTTTGCCAAATGCTGTAATTGTAATTTTCCTGGGAAAACGGCTTAGATAATGTGACAACTTGTGCTCAGTCCTATGGCTAATAAGTATACCAGTAAAATAATAAAATATGTTGGAAGCTGTTTAAATTAGGGGATAGTGTGCTTGCTTTATGCATATACTGGGGGTGAGATATTGAATTTTGGTTTTAACACGAGACGAAGTCTAAAATAATTGGAGTCTAAAAGTGATGTTAATTATTGCAATATCAAAGAATTTCAACAAAACATTAAGGTGTGCACAATTTTATTTTCAATCGGTCCCTCATTTGTCCTTAGCAAACCCAAACACTCCTTCCAACCATTAATGACGTGAAAGCTTTGCCCACTCTCCAGTTAAATCGATGATAGATTTGGGCCAGGATGTAGGTCGAGGCATATATAAAGCTTTGAAATGTTTTTCTGCATGGCTTATCTGTCTAAATCGTTGTTTACATTGATTCCTAATATACATACCCGAAGTTCGTCATTGTCTATCTGTAAATGGCAAAGGTATTTTTCTCTAAAGTAGATCAATACAACAAACGGACATCGTGGACATCGACATCCGACAAGTGACGGGAGACTCATCCGATGTTGTCAGTCCGTTTCTTTCAAATGACGATTTCGATTTATTAATTATTATTAATTAAAAGGTAGGTGAAAATACAAACGATTTTATTGTGATATAATTGAAGTTGATTGCTGGATTGAGAACAGTTGTCGTCGTTATCGACATTCTGACATTACTCACCGTGAAGCAGAGAAAAGTTAATCCAAATATGTCAAAAAGATTATTATTATCGTATTATCAATCAACAGTTAATAATAAATTTCTCCAACGTCGATGTCGACCATCTGCCTCAACTGGAGAGATGCCACCATCTTTGGACTAGCGTCAGAGTATATCGGGTTTTTAGATCATAGAAATTATCCAATGAAAAAATGTGTTGGATAACCATTTTCTTAGAATGAGCTTTAAGGGTTATTTAAAATTGATCAATCAGCGTCCTTGTTAGAGACTTCCTGATTAGGAGTGTAGCTTCCTACAGTGCAGTTTTCCAAGTGCTCTGGGGTGTTTTTTTGTTTTTTCTCGGCTTTCCAAGCTTCTAATATTACATCGGGAAATTACTGCATCGTGATAGCTATCCTCAATGTTCCTAATCTTACTTCCGTTTGTATCAGTATGCTTACTGTTGCCAATTTTATCGTCCCCTTCTTCAGAAGACGAGTTTTTTTCTTTATTTGGATTAAGATTCTGTTCAAGTGTATTTTTGCTATCTTTTCTTTATATATGGATTAATTTGTGCTTGTATTGGTTACTTCAATGAACCCTACTACACAGAGTTACAATCTCAACAGGATCTCTTTCGACATGGTAACAAGCTTGACAAAGAATTTTGATACACTCCAAGATAATTTCTCGAATAGGATGACTTGCAAAATCATCGTTAAGTACCAACAGCAGCTGAACACGAGAGACAAGCAGCAACCGATTTTATTAGGCCAAACAATATCGTTACAAATGACACCGTATACTAAAGAAAAAAGCTTTCAACCACAAAGTGAGCCAATTAAAAGAACTACTGTTTGGGTATGCGTCAGTCTCTATTTCTCGCGGGGACTCTTTCCTACTTTTTGACACGGACTTAAATTAAGAAGCCTATTTGTCACTCGATAAGCAATCCAGAAATACAACTAACTAAAAACCTTTCAGTCTGAACGAGTTTGTCCTATCATTTAGTACATACAAACAAGTATCGTTATATACCAACAGCTTAATTTCCATGAGAGATATATTGTGGATATCAGTACAGTGTGCCGTATATGTTGGGCTTCTTCGACTATAATTGAGATGTTAGGACTGCAGTACAATTAAGATAACAGAAGCTGATTGGTCGATTCGCGACAATGTTATACTTTGACGAGACAACGCCTACACACAGATGGTGTGATAACACAACCAGGTTCCTCTTCGGAATTCGTTACATTGGCATAAAAGTAGGGTGAATTCAATTTGGGTTCGAGTGATTGGACTTTTGGTGAACATGGTCTTCGACGAGTTTACATGTATCAATGAAGTCATCGACAATTTGAAGTTTACTCATTGGACCAGCGCTGTAGAACTAGCCCTAACATCTCATTCGACAACATACAATTTGGTTTGCATGCTTAATTGCTGTTTAAATCAAATGTTCAATAAAAAATAAAATGGTTGCGGAGTCACACTCCGACAGCCAGTTTCAGGAGAGGAAATGGTTTTCTAGTAGATTCATTGTATCTTAATGAAGGTTACTTTTTAACCCAAAGCAAAAGAGGTTTGACAGCTAATTCGCGGCACTTTCAGCCATTCAAAAATCGTGCATGAGTGGGCCCGTTACATTCCAAACGAAAATTTGTTTCATCGAACAGTGGACAGAACGGCCCGAGAGCATAGTGACAGTTTTTTATACCGTTAATCTGAAAGATTGTAGTTGAATTATAGCCAGTAGCGATTTTTGACGTGGCGATTGGGAGTGAAAAAAAAACCTGATTAGCACTCCCTACTGATCCTGATACAACAAAACAAATGTCACTGATTGAGCACTCAAAAATAATTCCAGGCACCAAAGACAACACCAAGATTGAAATATATTCTGTAATCTTAAGTCGGACACAAAATCTAAAAGCAGGCGACGTCTTGGTATAATGCAATATTGCATTCAGTCCGAAGTTAAAACAGGTGTTAAAATAATAAATAACAATTACTTTTAATATTTTGACAAATTGTATGTTATATTTGAATATTTATTTATTTTGTTGATGTTGCCGTTTACATCATTGAATGACTGCGATCTGCCCACTGGGTTGTATGTGTAAAAATAAATATAATCATTTAAAGGGATCCCGACATACAAAACCAAGTGGGCGGAGTTTGAGTTCGTTTATTTTATTTTTTTATTTTTTAATTGTTATTTCAAAGTTTGACGCCAGGCAAAAATATGGCAGCATCCCTGCCAACATCAAAGAAGGAAACGCCTGTAGACTGTTTAGTATGTCATCAATTAGCGTTAACAATAAAATTCGCACTTTTGGGAAGGGAATCTGTCATTATTGTAAAAATATTACCACCAATTATCACTTGTACCTCCAGATATGAATCTTTATCTCGAGAACACGACGGTAGTTCAAAACGCGAAAGTACAAAATGTAAACACTCACCATTATTCTCCTGCGATATAATGTCTGACGTATATAGCCATATAAACTGAATCAATCATTTTCCACATGAACAAAAGTTTATCTTTCAAAATATTTATACAAAGAATAAAACAGAAAAAATAAGGAAGTATTTTTTTGGTTTTTCAAGATTCTTGGCGTGAGTCGTTTGCAGAGTTATTTTGAAGGGTATCGCAATGCACTCTGGGAGAGATTGTTTACAGAGGTGTTATTGGGGTACAGCAATGCACTCTGGGAGAGATTGTTTACAGAGGTGTTATTGGGGTACAGCAATGCACTCTGGGAGAGATTGTTTACAGAGGTGTTATTGGGGTACAGCAATGCACTCTGGGAGAGATCGTTTACAGAGGTGTTATTGGGGTACCGCAATGCACTATGGGAGATATTGTTTACAGATGTGTTATCGGGGTACAGCAATGCACTCTGGGAGATATTCTTCACAGAGGTACTTTGAAGGGCACAGCAAAGCACTCTGGGAGAGATTGTGTTTTTGTATCATATCATCCTTGAAAGTAACTCTTATTGTATTGGTGCAAGTTTATGTAACGTATCGACTTGTTATAGAATATGCTACCATCTGACAGACACTGCAGAACACCATTTTCTCACTGGTTCACTGGCATTATATGTAGAGTATGTAATATACTGTCTTCAGTACCTAGATTATCTTACGGTTCTGCGTTTACTCACTCTTGAGTAGCCCTTGATACACATATCTTTGTGCAAATGATATCTTTGTTACTGTGGCATAGCAAACGAACTAATTAACATTTAAAAAGCTTCAGAACAGTACATCAATTGCTATATTGCTGAACAAACATTCGTACAAATGAGGTTGCAAAGACGACATCTGCTACTTCTGTCGATAAACAAAAAACATAGTATTCCATTTGGATCACTGTTTAGTTTTGAAGACACTGACATCGATCCAAAAACGTAATACAGCATTGACCTTGAATCAAATATCGACTGGTCAATATCAGACAGTGGATGAACGTCATGTGTTCCTTTTATCCAACATGGTAGCCTCATTGTTATAATACCTTGCGCTGGTTATACATGTAATTCTAATTTGGTTTTGTTTGATTTCGATCCTTCAATAAAATATTGAGAAGAACTACATATATAGTGCTATATAATTATCTCTGCAGTAATAATTCAGAATGTTAACATTCCGATACCCATATGTTCCCTCCATTAGAGATTTAATTAGGCCCCTCACAAAGGTTTGAAAAGCTTAAACACGGACTTTCGTTGAGGATATCTAAATAAATACTGACCTTTTGGCTCAATGAACAGAATAGTTGCCCTGAATCAAAGTCTTTCAGATATCGCTTGATCAGTTGTAAACATGCACAGATGAGATCCTTTGAACAGAACCATATTCCAAATCTAAATTCAATAAAACTACGACAAAAATATACAAACGAAAACTTTACACAGAGACTCTTGAAAAAGTGCAAAAGCTTCATCGACATACTGTTTGAAGTATATCTTGGTCAATCCAAGAAAATATTGTAGAGCATGTCCAGCTTTATATCACACAAACAAAAAGTTTTTGAAACCTTATGTTACATATTTATCAGTCAGCTGGCGATTTCTTGCACAACAATCTTGGTAATGGAGACGGACCAATGAATATCAAACTGCGACATGCAATACTATAGGTTGGGGATGCAAGGATATTGATATCCAGAAATGGAAAATTCACGATAGAGCAATCAAAATCATCATTCTTATCATACAGTGTGGTGGAAAGCTGTCCATGTTGTTTTCGTTGTAGAAAAAGATCGAGATAAGCAGCTGATGTAAAACAGGTAAAACGGAACCTGGGATTCGGGAGGCAAGGTGATTACATCAAAACATAATTTGTTACGACATGGCGCCAGCAAAGTACGAGCCAGGCCTTGGGGGAACACAAAAGATGATATGGCTTTACCAAATCATCCACATTAAAATAAGGTCTTGTAAACCACACAATATCTGCACTCAATACACAAGAAATATGTGGGTGAGACGCCCAGGCTGAAGTTGCTTCCTTCTGCTGTACATTTTTGTTTTTCAGCTCTGAAATTTATCTGTGTGGGGTATGTAAAATTCAATCTGTATTTTTCATTTGGAATAAAGAACAAATAAAACCTGGCTCCACAGTGACATGTCAGCGAAAGCATCGATTCTTGGTCTTGTCTTAGTATGTATTTATTTCCAAGTGTCTCTCCATGTAAATCTTTCTTTTGTACACATTTTGACTTCTTTCCGACAATTTTCGGCTTGAATTAAGCGTTTAACATGTCCATATTTTTCGTTGTTTTGTTGAATTGAAATTAACATCCTTGCTTGAGTAAGTATTACTTGTGTAATTTCAATTGAAAGAAAACACCTTCTTAGAAACACAGCGACCTTGAATTCCGTAAATCAATGATTACTCAAACGGAGAAAAAAAGTATCCAGCAACCTTTACTGCCAAACGAAGAGTTCGAATGAGCTATGCGCGTTGTCATCAATATCCAATGTTCGAGATCGTAAAGTCTCTCACAGAGGTTTGGTATTAAACTTAGACTATGATTAATGTGTAAAATATTCAACAATGCGTAAGACCTTAGAGCTAAACAACATCAATAGATAGAGTTTAACTTCACTTCGCAGTCCGATATCCCGATTCCGCGCCACCACGCTGACGTTAATAGTCACTTTATTTTCCATGTCAAATATCTATCTCCTCTCATTTACTCTTCCCGGGAAAATGTAGGACATTTTCTTTTTTTTCCCTTTATTATTTAAATTAGCTTTCCGTTAATAATGCATTTGTCACCTGGCTGAGGTGTTAGTTACGGAATACAAAAAAATGTCTTGAAATGATTTTCTATCACCAATAAAACGCTCTCACGACAAGTTGTGACAAGAATGTCGTGAAAAGATAAAACGGCGTCGCTGAGCTATGTTTGACGTGAGATGACATCGTCAGTGAGACAGTGCGCACAGCTGTACTTGCACATGCATATAAAGCTGTTATCAGAAGTTATGTATGAAACAGGTTTCCTTGTTCTTCGGTGTGGCGTCCAGTGGAAACATATGATATATTTTTGCTTCATTACTATATACTCTGTCGGCAGAGCTTATTTTAAACAATCGATATATATCGAGTTTGGAGCAAACATATCTAGGTAGATTTGATACAGAATAAACTTTATTAGTTTGTGACGTTGAACTTCACTGTATCTGATCGTCGTCCAAAAAACTTCATCTTACTTTCGAATCGACTATGAATCATTGATTGATTGATTGATTGATTGATTTTTTTATCTCTTAAATGTTTTTATTTTCTTGGGAAGATGATTTGCTCTTTCACTTATTTCTCCAGAAATAAAAAAGGAATAAAAAATTATTAAGTCTGACTTTCACTGCATCAATCAGGGCATGTGCTTGGTTCTTACCACAGGTACTTTTAATGTTGCAATGTTCTGATTGTTGAATTCCTGGTTTAGTTCTCACCGTACTTACTGTGGAAATAACACAAAGGAGTGCATTATCAGTGTTTTATCTGTAAAAACAAAATAAGCTATTGCGCAGTGCTAAAGCAATAGCTTGTTATCACTAGATCACAGATCGATTTGAAGCTGCTCATAAATAGGGTGCACCGTTTGTAGTGAAAGCGACTCGGGAAAAGTTTCTTGTAGTTTTGCAGTAAAGGCTGCCCATTGTCTTGACTTATGACGTCAGAATGACTGTTTCTAGAACAGTTTATGTGTGTTGGTTGTGAGCTTATCGACAACATGACAACGAGCGATTCTATCTCTCAATATTTAAGATGAGCATTCCTTCTTATCGTATGCAGGCAAAACTTTGTTTATCAAGATGAAATCAAATAAATCAAAAATGTTTCTATGTGGAAAATTGGATGCATATGATAATCTCATTTGCGTTTGTCAGTAAGTCATCAGTTCCCGTCAGTTAGGGAAACATTTACAAAACTGTCGGCTATCATCACCGCCAAATACCATTTTCACAATTTCCTTTCAAAAAGCATTACATAAAACTACAGTTTGCATGAGAGCAAATATCGTTAAAGTGTGCAAATTTCCCGTATCATTTTCTATCGGTTGTATTTTAGCAGTGTCATTTCTTGTTGATGAAATTGCACGTCTTGTTCATATCGGTCAGACAGTCTGCAATCCACTCCCCTAACGATCTGGTACGCCATTAGCTTCTTGACATTGAATCATGATATAAATGAACACATTCAAAACTAACATTCAGTTAAAGACAAACACTACTGCATTTCTATCCCAATGTAAGTGCTACATAATGCATTGATTCTAACTTGGTTTATCTGCTTGTACGTGTATGTCCTTACTTCTGTATGAAAGAGAGCACAACTTGAAGAAGAAGGTTTTACCAAAATGAAAATTAATTCAATACAATGACAGAACATGTTTTATTTTAATGCATCAATGTTTTAATATAGTATTCAGCATTTTTTAGATGCTGCATTTGCTCTTTGATTGTTTATGACATTAAGACTTTAGCAAGCACTGAAAGGAATTCAAAATGCTTAAAACGAATTTTGTGTATGCCACAATGAAATTTTCGCGTTAACGTCTCAGAATTGAGAAAAAAAAGATGTAAAAATATTTTAATGTCAAAAAGGGAACGACTCAAAAGAATATCTTCCAAGAACGTGTCATTTGTTTCTAAACTCAGCTGTAGTAAAATTGTTATCGGTAGATAAGTCGTTCACGTCGTACATTAAGATGTGTACATTTAAACTAAATCCCAGTCTTCATGAATGTTGCAGCCACTGTCGCTTAGTTTCAATCTATACCGTATCAAATACTCGTTATGAGAATATCTTAGCAGCTGCAGCTTTGGTTGCCAAGCATCTTCTTTAACAGTCACCAAACGTACTGTATAAACTACTGGTGTACAAGTAGGAAGCAAGCCGTTATCATCATTATTGTATGGCGGTTCGTTAGTTACACGTAGCTATGGCCGAGCCAGACACGTGTCATGTTGTAGTTCTGTCACACTGAAATGACATTCAACCGGAACTCTAACGTTATACCGACAACAGATCACTAAATAGCCGTAGCCGGAAGGACCGATTTTATACGTCAGTTATTTTTGGCACCAAATCAGAATATGGTACATTTTGTACATTGTATCTCCTTCACATGAGACTATGTCTGACGGTAGTTAGATAATCATCCCCTTCACTGCCTTCACAAAAACTTGGTCTACGTTTGAATGCTAATGTTACTTTAATTTTTAATGATATAGCTCTGTCAATGTTTTACCAAAACACAATAGCTAAACATCACCGTGACGTCGTTAAGTTAGTAGCGAGCAATGTGTTTACTAGACAATGACTCTATACACATTATAGAGTACGAAGGATTTTATATGTACAAAAATACATACATGATTAACACGTCTCATAACAAACTGATCTGAAATTTTTTGCAACTATAAACCGTCAAATTTTAACAATATTTACGTCTTGTAGGACAGTAAGACACATGGTGGGAAAATCACTTATAGGACAGCAAGACACATGGAGGAATACACTTATGGGACAGCAAGACACAACAAGGGAAAGTCACTTATAGGACAACAAGACACATGGAGGGGAAATCACTTATAGGACAGCAAGACACAACAAGGGAAAGTCACTTATATGACAGCAAGACAAAACAAGGGAAAGTCACTTATAGGACAGCAAGACACAATAAGGAAAAGTCACTTATATGACAGCAAGACACAATAAGGAAAAGTCACTTATATGACAGCAAGACACAACAAGGAAAAGTCACTTATAGGACAGCAAGACACAACAAGGAAAAGTCACTTATATGACAGCAAGACACAACAAGGGAAAGTCACTTATAGGACAGCAAGACACAACAAGGAAAAGTCACTTATAGGACAGCAAGACACAATAAGGAAAAGTCACTTATAGGACAGCAAGACACAATAAGGAAAAGTCACTTATAGGACAGCAAGACACAACAAGGAAAAGTCACTTATAGGACAGCAAGACACAACAAGGAAAAGTCACTTATAGGACAGCAAGACACAACAAGGAAAAGTCACTTATAGGACAGCAAGACACAACAAGGAAAAGTCACTTATAGGACAGCAAGACACAACAAGGAAAAGTCACTTATAGGACAGCAAGACACAATAAGGAAAAGTCACTTATAGGACAGCAAGACACAACAAGGAAAAGTCACTTATAGGACAGCAAGACACAACAAGGAAAAGTCACTTATAGGACAGCAAGACACAACAAGGAAAAGTCACTTATAGGACAGCAAGACACAACAAGGAAAAGTCACTTATAGGACAGCAAGACACAACAAGGAAAAGTCACTTATAGGACAGCAAGACACAATAAGGAAAAGTCACTTATAGGACAGCAAGACACAACAAGGAAAAGTCACTTATAGGACAGCAAGACACAATAAGGAAAAGTCACTTATAGGACAGCAAGACACAATAAGGAAAAGTCACTTATAGGACAGCAAGACACAATAAGGAAAAGTCACTTATAGGACAGCAAGACACAACAAGGAAAAGTCACTTATAGGACAGCAAGACACAACAAGGAAAAGTCACTTATAGGACAGCAAGACACAACAAGGAAAAGTCACTTATAGGACAGCAAGACACAACAAGGAAAAGTCACTTATAGGACAGCAAGACACAACAAGGAAAAGTCACTTATAGGACAGCAAGACACAACAAGGAAAAGTCACTTATAGGACAGCAAGACACAACAAGGAAAAGTCACTTATAGGACAGCAAGACACAACAAGGAAAAGTCACTTATAGGACAGCAAGACACAACAAGGAAAAGTCACTTATAGGACAGCAAGACACAACAAGGAAAAGTCACTTATAGGACAGCAAGACACAACAAGGAAAAGTCACTTATAGGACAGCAAGACACAACAAGGAAAAGTCACTTATAGGACAGCAAGACACAATAAGGAAAAGTCACTTATAGGACAGCAAGACACAATAAGGAAAAGTCACTTATAGGACAGCAAGACACAATAAGGAAAAGTCACTTATAGGACAGCAAGACACAACAAGGAAAAGTCACTTATAGGACAGCAAGACACAATAAGGAAAAGTCACTTATAGGACAGCAAGACACAACAAGGAAAAGTCACTTATAGGACAGCAAGACACAATAAGGAAAAGTCACTTATAGGACAGCAAGACACGACAAGGAAAAGTCACTTATAGGACAGCAAGACACGACAAGGAAAAGTCACTTATAGAACAGTAAGACACACCAATGAAGTATCCCAGCCTTAGTTTCAATCATTCTCTAATTAGTTCCTTGTAGAAATATTGTTGTATTATTTGGAAATCGACGCCCGAAAACAACTACTTGTACGGTAATAAAATTATTTTTAGATTATCATTACACGTTTCCTTAGATATATAAATCGCCATCTATGACGATCTTCAATCTATGGCGTGACGGTAAGCTATGGATCTTCACCGTGGTATGGCGAAATTCTCTTTTTTGGATCGAAACAATTAATGTAAGAAAATTGCCAACTATAGACGTATAAAGGTACTACTTGCGCTGTTTTTTTCTGAAAGATTCCGAACGGAAATTATTTTTTTCTGATTGTATAATGTAGTGAAGAGTGCTTGAGTTGATTCAATGTCTGGAGGGGAACTGTGAGGCGTCGTAAAGTCGTCATTAATTAGCTAGTAAACACCATCGCCAGTACACATAAGATCAATCTTGGTTAAAAAGTCCGGGTTGAAAGATGGAATCACGTGATAAGAATTGTTTCTGTAGGAGATTCCACTGGAGAAGTCTTGAGCACAGTATTGTATTTTCAGAAGAAGAAAAACAATCCTTGCTTGGCGAAGATTAATGCATAATTTAGACGACTTGTCTAAGTCGAACAATCTAAGGTAGCACTGAGATAAACGGTAAAACACGTAGAAACCAACACTGATTAACGGGGGGAAATCAGGTAGCTAACACTGGCCAACTGGAATACATCTAATAAACAACAATAGTAAATAGGTAAACTGCCGATAAGTAACATTGGGGGAAAAAACACCTGATATTCAACACTGACTAACTGCGAAATATCTGGTGAGCAACGGTGGTAAACAGGGAAATATCTGGTGAGTAACGGTGATAAACAGGGAAATATCTGGTGAGTAATGGTTGTAAACAGGGAAATATCTGGTGAGTAACGGTAATAAACAGAGAAATATCTGGTGAGTAACGGTAATATACAGGGAAATATCTGGTCAGTCACTCTGGTAAACGGAAATATCTGGTGTACAACGGTGGTAAACAGAGAAAAATCTGGTAAGTAACGGTGGTAAACAGTGAAATATCTGGTGAGTTATGGTGATAAACAGGGAAATATCTGGTAAGTAACGGTGGTAAACACGGAAATATCTGGTGAGTAATGGTGATAAACAGGAAAATATCTTGTGAGTTACGGTGATAAACAGGGAAATATCTGGTGAGTAATGGTGGTAAACAGGAAATATCTGGTGAGTAACGGTGATAAACAGGGAAATATCTGGTGAGTAACGGTGGTAAACAGGGAAATGTCTGGTGATAAACGGTGGTAAAAGGGAAATATCTGGTGAGTTACGGCGATAAACAGGGAAATATCTGGTGAGTTACGGCGATAAACAGGGAAATATCTGGTGAGTAACGGTGATAAACAGGGAAATATCTGGTGAGTAACGGTGGTAGACAGGGAAATATCTGGTGAGAAACGGCGATAAACAGGGAAATATCTGGTGAGTAACGGCGATAAACAGGGAAATATCTGGTGAGTAACGGTGATAAACAGAGAAATATCTGGTGAGAAACGGTGGTAGACAGGGAAATATCTGGTGAGTAACGGTGATAAATAGGGAAATATCTGGTGAGTAACGGCGATAAACAGGGAAATATCTGGTGAGTAACGGTGATAAACAGAGAAATATCTGGTGAGAAACGGTGGTAGACAGGGAAATATCTGGTGAGTAACGGTGATAAATAGGGAAATATCTGGTGAGTAACGGCGATAAACAGGGAAATATCTGGTGAGTAACGGCGATAAACAGGGAAATATCTGGTGAGTAACGGTGGTAAACAGGGAAATATCTGGTGAGTAATGGTTGTAGACAGGGAAATATCTGGTGAGAAATGGTGGTAAACAGGGAAATGTCTGGTGAGTAACGGTGATAAACAGGGAAATATCTGGTGAGTAATGGTGGTAAACAGGGAAATATCTGGTGAGTAACGGTGGTAAACAGGGAAATGTCTGGTGATAAACGTTGGTAAAAGGGAAATATCTGGTGAGTTACGGCGATAAACAGGGAAATATCTGGTAAGTAACGGTGGTAAACAGTGAAATATCTGGTGAGTAATGGTGATAAACAGGGAAATATCTGGTGAGTAACGGCGATAAACAGGGAAATATCTGGTGAGTAACGGTGAAAAACAGGAAAATAAATTGTGAGTTACGGTGGTAAATAGGGAAATATCTGGTGAGTAACTGTGATAAACAGGGGAATATCTGGTGAGTAACGGTGGTAAACGGGGAAATGTCTGGTGAGTAACGGTAATATACCGGGAAATATCTGGTGAGTAACGGTGGCAAACAGGGAAATATCTGGTGAACAACACTTGTTTACGAAAAAATCAAACATCTTCAGAACAAAACTCGATAATGTTGATCAAAACTGGTTAACGGGAAAACATATTGAGTGCAACATTTGTTAACGGAAAACGAAAACTTGTATTGAACAACAATGGTTAGGGGCAAAAAGGTGATGAAGTACACTTGTTAAGGAGGAAACATCTGGAGAGCAATTTCGCTAACGAAAAAATCATCTGTTGAACACATTTATTACCGAAAACAACATTTAATGAGCATAACTGGTTTGCGGGAAACCACTTTAGTGGAATTAATAAAATCATTGCCATTGAAAAGATTTTCAAAAAAAGGACCAATCTGACCTGTCGGGAAACCATTGGTTAGTAGGGAATTTAAATCGTCGTGAAGTTTCAAATTTGAAGTAAACAAAATCTATTAAGTTGTTTTTTTATATTTCATTTAGCAGCTGTAGATTTGTTGATTCATATATTCTAGTTTTATATATGTTGAGCTTAGTTTTGCTTAAAAAGCCCTTTCGTAGGAAATAAACAGGTAAACAACACCCGGTGATCTACGTTAGTTGAGGGGAAATCATGTTAGAAGCGACACTGGAATCAGTAAATTACACCACACGTTTTAATACAAAGAAAATCCTCTAGTGACAGACACTGAGCCTCCGAATGATGCCCTATTCTACAATGATATGCAAGTGTGGAAACAATATTTTATCATATATTTACATGAATGTTTCGGAACAGTTCTTTCGGGTTGGTAATGTCAATAGAAGGTCTTACAGCACAACCAGTAGAGACCGTGTTATTACAAGTTCTATTCTAATACCATAAATGTGTTTTATGATTCCAGTCAGCTCACGCGTTTATACATAAGTATTATACTCAACACATAAACAGTCGCTGTATATGCCACATTGACTTAGGTACTTGAGTCTGAAAGAAAGCAAACTTAATCATATATTGATGATATATTGATTTACATGTTAAGTAAACGAACTGTTACAGTACGTGTTAAATAAATTGGCTGCGATATTGTCAAGAGCGTAACACAGAGCATCACTTATCTTTTTTGACATTCGATATAACTTCGATAAATGGGTGTGCCTTTTCAAAGCTAATCACACCAGAACAGTTTGACTCCGATTTTTTACACAAATCAGTGGTACTGAATGCCCCTGTAAGACGACGAAGATTTATTTAAACAAATTATACGTAAAAGTAAATCTATAGAGAGCAAATATTAAAAATACATACGTTACGCAAAATATTGTTTTTGCAAATTCTTTATTTCATTGGTAAATTAACATTCTTGATACACATATATACTCTAAAGAGGTAGTATACTTACATGGTGGCCACCAGAAAAGTAACTAGAGGGAGATTAATCAAATTAATGTATTAAGTGGATACATATATGTTTGCCATCATAAACTATCTAGGTAAGATTTACATGTAGATCAACAGAATACATATAAATACAGCATGTATACATTGCTAGAATAAGATAAAGGTAAATTTACCTGACCCAGGTCTCCTCTCTTGCAGGTAAGACCCTTACTCTTCTGTTACATGTGATATAGCTAGAACAGGGGTCATTGATTAAATACTGTTCTAAAATAGTGACCTTGACATATGTACAGGTATTTTTGTGTATATGTGTCTGTCTTCCTCACTTCAACCGTGTGCCATGTGAATACAGCGATGCTGTTTATTATGGTGGCAATATAAAAGCAACCAGATATTTTCTTTGTAATAATAGGATAAAAACCTTAATATGACACCAGCTCTTAGAAACTGACATTCCTGGAGCTATGACAAGAATCTCTTTATCATATTCGCTTGAATTTTCTTCCGGTGCCTTCTCAACTGTACAGGTGCCCTGTTTTTTATTTTTTTAAATACCATCATGTGGTCTTATTTACCGTAATCTAACCTTAGTTTCGTATTTTTAGCTACTTATTGACACCTACGTATGACTGTGAGGATCATACTGTACCAATATTCTGTTGTAGTACGTACAATAACATATATGTACAGTTCACTCTGAGGAAGTTATCTCGCTGTTGGCACTCCCCTGAATTATGCAGTCTCAAACAAAAATACCCCACTGTCCGATGGAACGTCAGAACAGGAAAAGAAAGGTACACTTTACTTAATCAAAAGTGACATCGTCGCATGTTACACATTGTTTCAACACCAGATTCTGACTGCATGAAGTTTATGGAAATAAGACAGAAAGGTCACGTGACTGAACATGGTTGCCTCCAAAGTAGCTGTTATAGGGCCCTGGGAGATTTTATGCCAGGTATAGCACACGTGATGTCGGCATAATGACCGTCTGAGACTTCACAACGCACCGCATAAATACACTGCGAGAGATAGCGCGTACTGGTTAAACCAAGTTAATTCGATGTGTGTTTTTCCTTATTAAGATGGCGGGATCAATGACTGGAGCGATGTGATGGTTTAGGAGTGCTGCAGGGCAGAATGCCTGAGATTGGCGTGACTCTGCATATATAGGGGTAGACTACGCTTGGGCAATACAGGGCAAAAGGGGTAAGTGGGAGGAAATTTTTCGCTGTAAAACCCTTATGGTGACTGACACGGCACCAATCACACAGCAGTTTAATACCGAACTGTCCATTAACATAACCTTGGTGGGGGATTAGATGAGAAAATATTGATCAGCTTTTCTTACATACAAGGTATATACAGTATACAGAAACGGTAAACGAACACAATCGTGGAACGGCATTAATTACCGCTGTAATGTAGTCGCACAGGGATGCGTGTCTCGTAAAGACTTACTATACAATATACAGTGTAAATCGACAGAAAGATTTTCTGAAAATTCAATTTACCACTGATGATTATAGTCCGGATTCAGTCAGAGAGTTATCTCGTCCTCAAACTTAACATGGAATGGCAGAGTTTAGCGTGACAGTGTTACACAAAAATACAGACTTATTACTTAAGAGTCACAAAACAAGAAATTCGTGTATTGATCATGCTTGTTTCTCACGTAAAGTGATAATATTGTTTCCCAAAACCCATTAGCCATCCGATATGGTTTAAGTTTCCCTGGTACGAAAGGTGGGCACGTCAGGTCACAATAGAGGTGGGGTAGTTTGATGTCGAAGTGATGATAATTCTGACCGTTTTGGGTAAAATATGTTTAATTCCTTACCGATATATCAGCGGCTAAACTGTTTAAAGTGCAGTTATACATTCTCAATAATAGTGGGATTCAAAATCACGTGAATATCAAGGATACAAAAATATCCCTCTCCAAAATCTGAATAATTTTCTACTGTACTGATATAACAAAATTGCATAAATTGCACACAGAGCAAAAATAAAGGGAATGTGTGTTTCGGAAGGGTTGAATGTCCTCTTATTGAACAAGTCAATGCATATTATATTACCTAATAAAATGAAAAATTAGCGGTTATAATGACATAAGTTGATTCAATATTCAATGGCTTGTTCCCAAAAGCACGATTTGCGTGGGAGATATCGACAAACGGCAGAAAAATACTCACGACACAAGATCTCTAGATATGCAGGTTGATAAAGAGATTGGGAAGTCCCATGATTGTTATAATGATCATATCGTGCAATATTCTATAACTAGATGCGGTGTGATGACGTTGGATGTGTTGGTTGCTCCGCTATCGTTTTCCTTGTTCTCATTTTGGAAAATGACATTACTTTCTTCAATTAACGAGGATTTACATGGTGGTCAATCAGAAATACATAAGAACTATAAATGTTATATTCACTGTAGGAAATCATCAACCTTATCATACAACATATTGATATAAATGCCGATGGTGACAGTCAACCAATTTCTAACTACTCCAGACAACAAATGTCCTTTAGTTTTACGAAAGTTCTCCTCGTGAAAACAACAGTTCAAATGGGTGTGTCAGTAGTATGCTGAAAGAATTGACACAAAACTGATAAAGATGTCAACCCGAAATTCAGTCTAATACCTTTTCATTAATATCTTCTTAAAAAATAGATTAGACGTTCTTATAACACAACCAGTCGGAGATTGAAGTATGAGAGTTCGATGACTACACGGTCATTTTTATCAGACAAATGACCAGTGTAGAGCGTACTAGCATTGACGTACGCAGTGCACAATATGGTGTGGAATCGACAAACTTTTTCGGCTGCACTATAATCCTATGTACACGAAGGTCAAACATATTGTGACGAGATGGTAAACAGGCTATAGACCTAAAAAAAAAATACACGAGATGGTAGCAATATATCGTTGTCAATTCGGCTACGTATTTTTCAACACTTGGTCATAGATGTGCGAGAGTCTGAGGCCCCCTAGTACTACCCCTCTGCAGCATGTCCAGAGTGCTTCCTTAACAAACTGTCTGAAAATGTTTTCCTTGTCGACTATTTTGGAATTTTTCCATCTAATGATATGATTTTGCTGTGTGGGATGATCTGTAAGTGTAGAATTATTGATCAGGGACTGTGAATGTTTTCGCTCTGATCTAATGAATTGTTTTGTCTTCTTGGGATTCTGCGTCTTTTTGATGTTCATTGAATCGGATCCCGAATCTCCTGCCTGTTTTACCCGATATATGATGTGTCACAGTTCTTCTTTGGGTCTTTCACAACAACGCCCAACTCCTGGTGTAAGGGGTGATGTAATCGGAAGTTGAGGTATTGGTCTAAAAGCGTCTTTATCCTATAGACCAATACTTTGATAGTAACGTCATTTTTCTTAACTAGGAGGGTGTCAATGAATGGCATAGCGCTATTGATTTCTTCCTCACAAGTGATTCAGACGCGTTTGGTGGATATCTACGGTATTGATATTCTCAGGCAAATATCCTAGTCCACCCTAAGGATAAAACACCCAAAGAAAACGTCACAGAATGCGTACACAAAATCGGATGTAAGAACTGTCACACATCCTATGTAGGAGAAAACAGGCTGAAGATTCGGCGTCCGAACATCAAAAAGACGCGGAATTCCAAGAAGACAAAACAATTCACAGTCCCAGATCAATAAATCTGCACTTGCAGATCATTCCACACAGCAAAATCAAAACATTGACTGGGGCCACCAACCTCTTACACCAGGAGTTCGGTTTTGTTGTAAAACACCCAAAGAAAACTTCGCAGAATGCGTTTACAAAATCGGATGAAAGAACAGTAACACATCATATATCGGGTAAAACAGGCAGGAGATTCGGGATCCGATTCAATGAACATCAAAAAGACGCAGAATCCCAAGAAGACAAAACAATTCACTAGATCAGAGTGAAAACATTCACAGTCCCTGATCAATAATTCTACACTTACAGATCATCCCACACAGCAAAGTCACATCATTGGATGGAAAAATTCCAAAATAGTCGACAAGGAAAACAACATTTTCAGACGGTTTGTTAAGGAAGCAATCTGCACACGCTGCAGAGGGGTAGTACTTAATAGGGACGAGGGGGGCCACAGACTCTCTCACATCTATGCCCAAGTGTTAAACAAAACGTAGCCGAAATGATTACAGTACATTGTTACCATCTTGAGTATTTTTTGGTGTATGATTTATTTACCATCTCATCACACTATTTTCGATCTAAGTGTACGAAGGATATAGTGCAGCCGAAAAAGTTGGTCAATTCCGTACCATCTCTTGCATTACGTACGTCAGTGCTAGTACGCTAAATAGTGGTCATTTGTCTGATGAAACCTCACACTCTATTCACTTCACTTCTAATGGGTGTGTTATAAGAACTTCTCTTCTATTGCCATTTTCAACCTGAAGAAATGTTCCAAAATATCTTCTTGAATAGAATGCTTAATATTTTGGTATCTCATAGCAAAACAACACTCCTTGAAAAACGTTTAAATAAATTTTAATAATCTTCTCTTCAGCGTATTTACATTCCAGACTTGTAGTGGGTGTAACCTATAAATACCCATTCTATTTCCGATGTTATTTTAGATTGAAAACGAGTAAAACACAACGGTATTGTTATCAGTGTACAATGTAAGTACAGAATATCAGTACCACTCTTACTTACATTAATCACTAATGGAAATATGTGATTCATCGTCGTTGTATGTGAAAGTTGCCATGCTCTATCAGTGAAAACTGCTCTCCTGACGTCACGAGACGCTTTAAATATGCTAGTTATGGGTGTAAATGGAAACAAGCTCCTATCTAAAGCAACACTACGATAAGACTTAACATTATTCTAGAACAATATGACATGGTGCTTTGAGCATTTTACATTAAAGATGAGACATTGGTTGTGCTTTTAACCTTTATTGGCGTACATTAATTGTTATGTATTGAATACGGATCAGTAACATACGAGCAGTATTAGTGTATTTTATTACGTCTATACGTACTACAGGGTCCTAAATTCAGACTTCCCCACAGCTATCTTCTCTTGATATGTCACCACTGTCCAATTCTCAACAGTATATCCCATTGAATTTATCAACATATCCGCTAAAATTACGATTTACGTTCGATAGAACATATGTGCGCTACATCTATAGGATTGGTGAGAGAATGGCTGGAATGTTACCTGTACAAATACATTGATAGATCGTTCCTTTAGGTGGTTTTAGTATAGCGTGCTGATACTGTCGTAGGATCTCAACCGCTACGTTGCTGTTTTTACCATGTCTGTTGACGTTTTGCTATTTTGTGTTTGTGGTGTTGACAATTTTGAATCGTGTGTGTAATAGATTGATTTGCTTTGTGGAAAGGGGGTTCTTTGTGTATTTTTGGTTAGCATGTCAGAGATATTCTCATACCCATTTGGCGTAAATCATGTATTCATGACATATTTCTGTGATCTATATTAGCAATACTTATCTTTGTTCATTGATTTCAGAGTATATCTAACTGGAATTGATAAAACAAAATGACCATTTATTTGTTTGTCGTGTGTATAAATTCATTTCTATTCATATTCTTTTAAGTTTGACTTCCGGACATATGATTCCTTCTAATGCAGGAATATAGGTCAAATTACAGTTTCATGAGCTACACATCAATCAGAAACAATGTATTTGAAAGAAATTGTGAAAACAGCATTACATTACTCTAACATAGAATTTAAGTTGGTGAAAATCACATCCAAAATATCTTTCTCTATAACGTAATTATATTATAATTTACATGGTTATCGTAATATCATATTCAATGGGTCACCATAGAAAAAGATAATGAGACCTGATCTTGCCGAGATCACGTCTTGCCGAGACCATGTCTTGCCTAGATCACGTCTGGCCGAGACCTCGTCTTGCCGAGATCAAGGCTTGCCTATATCATGTCTTTCCGAGACCTCATCTTGCCGAGATTAAGCCTTGCCTAGAATACGTCTTGTCGTGACCTCGTGTTGCCGAGACCTCCTCTGGCCTAGATCACGTCTTGCCGAGACCTCGTGTTGCCGAGACCTCCTTTTGCCTAGATCACGTCTTTCCGAGACCTCATCTTCCCGAAATTAAGCCTTGCCTAGATCACGTCTTGCCGAGATCACGTCTTGTTGTGAGAGCTCGTGTTGTGGAGACATACCGAGGCTTTATATTAGAGCAGTATGAACGAGACATCGGTCAACACAGATATTGCCTATGTAAGCAGATATTTACGGTGAAGGCTATATAGTCTTGTTACAATACTTTGACGAACCCTGTATCAACAGGACCATGTCCATGGATATTCCATAGAGAATATGGGTCCTTGTCTTGTCTGAATCCTATATAGTTTATATGGATATGCATGTGGACGCGTGCTTACATGTATACAATTAATGATTGTCATATAGACGGTTATTAAGAGTTTTCACTAACAATGTCTTTAGAATATTGATTGGCGAAATAAAATGATAATCCTATCATAAAACAGGTATTGCAGATTTATTGACGTCTCAACCATCTCGTGAATCAAAGCCTGCGGAAGATGGAAGCATATTTATAAGCGCCATCTGTTGGTGTATAAGTTGCACTTTTATAAATGATAACTGGAAACTTCTCTGAGTAGAGATGCAATTAATCTCAGAGTTCATGGGGCTATAATTAAGTTAGATTACATGTGTAGAATGTACTCGTTTAATGAATATTTCAAGATAAATCTTTTCACTTGAAAAAAAATGTTCTATTTATCTTAAACAATACAAATTAGTTACTAGCAGTACTCTACCTCATCAATCGTTCAAAAGTTATAGATTGAACATTTGAACAATTCCATACACCTGCTGATGCGGTTGGAGAGATATGGACACTTTAGAACTGAAATCTAATTTCCGTTAGCCTACCGCAGGATGTTATAAAGTACATGTAAGGTACTTCACTATACGAAACGATGCAATCATGGCGCTTCATTGCGAAATTCAGTATATTGTTTTATCTGATATGCATTACGTGCCCGTTTTCCTATTGTTAAGGGTATATGATTACATCGTATAAAATGAAGAACGAAATACACGTTATAACGTCAAGGAAAATGTTTGCCCCTATCAGACATGTTCAATGAGTTGTAGTCTGTCATATTAAGAATGCCTCCTATTGAGTTTGAAGGTTGGTATACGTTCTTGTGGAAGAAAACGTATATGTAATTTTATTTGTAAGACTATCTAACTTGTACGGTGATGATAATGGGGTAGTCAACATCTGTCTTGTCCGCTTCAAGCTGACCGTGTTAAGAATCGACACTTTGACAATGACACTGTTTAGTTGGGTTTATGGTAATTGATATAGAACTTTAAAAAGATATACATGATAATACCGTGATGAGTGAGGATGGAAAATCGTTGACCTTGTATCAGGATACCCATTGCAATGATTGTTCTATTTCATAAACCGCAGTCGCGTGCTTTCTTTTTCCTTTGCTGGTTTCCATGGTGCTCACATTTCGTGATATATTGGGTTTTCTTTTTTTTCACATTGTCTCGACTTAATATATCAAGCTGGTTTTATGTGGCCATTGATCCCCAGAAACAGTAGATCAAACAACCTATTTCTAGACAAGTTCATTTGCTTTGTTCCCATGGACTAACATACTTATGCATTTTTGGAAAAATATAAAGGAAATAAAAACGTTTCAACATCATCGTAATCCAAATTAAAGATTCATAAGACTAGGGTGAAACATGATCAAAAGTATTTCAGATGATTTACACGGAAACTCAAAAAACGAACAAAGATAATGAAACCAGGTATTCCGGAAGAGAGAGTTTGTCTTCTGCTTCTTCAAAGACATGTCAGTTATGTCACGTTCTCATATATACAACAATAGAACCAACAAGCAAAAGATTGAGCATCACATACATCCTGCTACATATAGTGAAAGTTTTTACCTTTCCTACACTGACTGACTTACATGGGAATTATTCTGGTTTATCAATATAACTGACAAAAGCTTAACAAAGCATTAACGAACAAAAATGTTCTGTTTGTAACCACACCTTCACTTCGAACAATATTACAAACCAAATATTAATGATTGAGTGTGAAGCTTAATACTATATTTGTAGGATTTACTAGGAACTTTGTTGTTTGGTAGCTTTAGTAGTTAAATATATGCTTGATGTATAATGTCAGGTTTTGTTCGTTTAATTGCTTTACAACGTAGTGCAGCGCCTCAATCTGTAACAATTGTTATTATTATGACATTCTTAACGGCCCGTCAACACATAAAAGGTCATTAGGGCCATCAACCGGTAAAACACAGCGATCAAATAGGAAATAACATCAAACAAACTAAAAGGTAAAAGACAAATGCTAAAAATCTTAAATTGTTACATTATCACTTAAGATTAAAATGGTAAGTCATAGTCTATTTTATAGACCAACATTTTTCAGATAGCTTAGAATTTTATAAATCTCAACAGTTTCAAAAAGAGTTACGATAAAAAATGTCTCGAGTAGAGAGAAGGTCAATGCAGCCCAATAAGAAATGTTTAACGGTGAATGGCTCATCACATGCTATGCACATATGCTTATTTTCACCTTTCAATATATATAAATGTGTAAGGTATGTATGGTCCATCTGTAACAAAGATTTATTTATTTGTGTTTATATTACGCTAAAATGCACACTTTTTCACTTCAACCTGAAGACAGGTCACTGCCTCTACCGACTTCCCTGTCTGTCTATAACAATGCTAACCGCCTACCGGCTATAAAAGAAGATAATTTCTATAACGGTATCTTAGATACCATGATCAAGAAGCAAAAGGCTGAGGTCAGTCAACGGACCGAAAGTCAATCAAATGACCTTAAGGTAAGATATGGACCTGCTGCTGTGGCGGTGGATGTTAGTGGCAACTTTAAAGAAAGCAAAACACAAAAACACCCCGAGGTTAAATTAGTAGGGGACTTACAGTGACTATTTCATGACAGCTCTACAAGGACACCAGACCCTTTGTTTTAAAGGAAATCGGAGAGACTGATCGTTGTAGCACACGTGGACATTTCCTTGAACGGCATGCGTTAAAAATGGAGGCTGGGCAGGTATAAGGAATATGCCAAGCGAGTGCTTCCTTCGTCTAGACATCACGCAGCACGGTCACTGGGTCCTACCCTCGGTTTATGGTGCTAAAGGAGGGAAATTACATTGAAAAGGCAGGTCTGGTTTACATAGATCTTAATTGCCATTTGCCGTATATGGACATACTCAGACGTAAGGAACAGTGTCGCCGTTGGATAAGAGTAAGCCTATCTGCAAAACAACAAAGTCTTTAGGGTGAATTAATGTCAAATTTCACGGCCCGTTCAGTGATAAGGTATAACATTGTAGCACAACAAATTTGGTCACAAAGCTTGAAGTCACATCCTCGCTAACCTACAAGTTTTGAAACTGGCTTCGAATAAAAGGATGCATTACTCATTTGATACAATTATGATGTGTTTTTCACAAATAACAAATTAAAAGCTACCCATGCAGGAGATGGGGACAAATTATCTCCGCCTGCAGCCTTCTGTTCAGCGTACATCGGAGAGCACATAAACAAGGCCAGCTAAATTCCATTGCATGACAACAGGAGGCGCCCAAGAATGCATTCAACCCCTCTCTCTCTCTCCCTCTCTCTCTCTCTCTCTCTCTCTCTCTCTCTCTCTCTCTCTCTCTCTCTCTCTCTCTCTCTCTGTAAAGTTCAAAAATGGTTTCGTTATTGTTGTTAAATTAATAAAGTTCTTTTTTAATTTGATGTGAAAATAAAACACAAACAGATGAAATATTATTACTGTATATATATATGTTACATATATGCATGTATATATATATATCCTATATATATATGATCCTAAACATTGTCAATTCTTGAGTGTCATAATAATAGTTTACTTAGGACCAAAGACATCGACATTAGGGGTAATGTCGCTCAGTACTTGGCCGGGTATTTTGTATTATCATTTTTTCTCTTATTACTTGTCTAAAATTTAAACTCTTCTTGTGACCTAAAATTAATTTCTATGTAATGCAATGTGGCAAATCTATGACATAATGACATTTCATTTCAAATGAAAATACATTTACATGTTTCTACATTATTTACACATTGATAGAAACATTCTTAAACAGTAATTCCCTTATGTGGAAAAACCCTTAAATGTATTATTCTGATATTGTGTTTCTAGGCGCCGACTGCAACAGTTAAAAACAAGATGCTTAGAGCACACGCAAAGTGCTGTGATTAACATCTATCCAAGACTTGCTAAAGTCGTTAGAGTCTAAGGCGGTAGGAACGTAAAGAAGTCACTTCAAAAAGATTTATATCAATGTGTACTTGCCAATAAAATCAGTTAGAAGAAAGTCCTTAACCCCGTACGTTACTTATTACAGAACACAGGGTTTCATACTTCATTTCTTAAATGTATGATATATGTGTTAGACACGACTCGTTTTTAATTCAGTGAGAACATCCCACATTAAGGTAAGTCAGCCGTACGTAAGTTCCCTGTCCTTAAACTGAAGGAAATGTTGTTTAGATGTCACAGTTAATTTCAAGCCTTATTCCTGATATCACGAATTCTGTACAAGATGTCCACAGCTGACAGATAAACTCACAACACATAATTTCAGAGAAGTTGATTGGGAATTACAGGAAATCGGAATAGTGATTTATTTGAAATTTCCCAAGAAGAAGTTGGACGTAATGTTCGTTGATGTGGTTACTTTGTTCTTTACCTTTTATTTTGAAACCTGAAACTGCTTACTTGGATCGATATGTCTTACATAACGAGTGTCGTCAAGGAACCCTTCCGGAACTCCTGGTCTTATCAGTTTTATTAATATTTTCATAGTTTCATCGTAATATAGTTTGAATTTTTTGTCATGTTTACTGTTTAATACAGACATATGATCAGGTAAATTATGCCTTTGTCTTCATATGCTTCAATGAAATGCCTACTATGAAACAGCATACCTTAGTAATAATGTAGTTTAGTTCTATAGAAAATTTTCACGATGCCTTAGCAATATTCCAGCTGGGTCCAACAGTCACAGAGCCAAGTCTGTATTCTTCTTCTGTCTTGTACTAGGTCCTATTGAAATTGTTCACGACGTCTACATAAACATGAAACAGTATTTGAATTTTTAGTATCTCCCACGATAAACGAGTTGCTTACATTGAATTAAGAATTGATTTAAAATTTGAAAGAATAACTTTTTACGGATCAATGACAATCGTAGCATTTATGGTCTCTCGTTTATACAAGAAAGTCACTTTCGGTTGTCTTACAAAGTTAATATAAAAGATCAACAAAACATATTAATGAACACATATAAATCATCAAATGTGATCCATCCAGTCCATTCCCATGATCATAATCCACTGAAGCCATAAACGAAATGAGTAATGCTTTGTTTAATAGCGATTTTTGTTATTTGTAACAAAATATTGCACTGTTTGATCTCTATGCGCCATGGATATCAAATAACATTGGGACCCTCCACTAAAACACAAATCTAAACAACAAACACGGTAATCATATAATTCCTGCTTGAGTTCTAGGCTTGAGTTTCCATTCTGCTGCATATCGTTTTTGTTTGTATGAATGTAATGAAGTCTGTATTTAAACATGATAAAATAAATCATATTTTTAAAGATTCAAACAACTCCCTTTATACCGGTAACGTCAGACTAGATAAAAGTCATTTTACATTAAATTTAGGAATAGGCATGTGGTGAAGATAAAATGTAGATAAATTTAGTGATTCTTTCTAGCATCATTCATTTTTTTCGTCGCAGTCATGTCTCTCCGCAGAAGGTAAAATCGAGTGTATTCAAAATAGTCATGTCTCTCCACAGAAGATAAAATCGAGCGTATTCAAAACAGTCATGTCTCTCCGAAGAAGAGAAAATCGAGTGTATCCAAAACAGCTATGTCTCTCCGCAGAAGGTAAAATCGAGTGTATCCAAAACAGTCATGTCTCTCCGCAGAAGGTAAAGAGTGTCCAAAACAACAAAACCGACATGTTGTTACATAACCATGCGCCAAAACCTAATTCAATAACATAGGGCACAGCATGAACAAACGAAGATTTACACGAAGATGTACAAGGAAAATAAGAAGTGTAAACATCTTAAGCAACATTGACGACATCCGCCATGTAAACCTTGGTCAATTGAAATAAGTAATGTAACGTTTTCAAACATAACAAGGTATACAACAACGGAACCAAAAGGTAAATTAACGGGCATCAAGCATTTCATATGCAAAACCGAAATATTTTGTACTTTTTTGACGTATAACGCTTTCAAATATGATTGATAACTCGAGACATCAATTGTGATTGTGTTGAACCAATAAATATTCAAATTGATTAACTCCTGTTGAGTTTACGACCATGATATTGCTTAGATTGCCCTCAAAGCAGATGTTGTTTATCCTTAGAGAACAAATGGTCATTTTCTGCGTGCCCTTTCACCAAAGGTTTGCCATCGTCTGATCAATATTTCGTTAGAATAACGAATTTATGTACATTTTGTTAATAAATCTGCCCTTTTTCTGTAAGTTTTCGCCCAATATATTATTATAATCGGGTAAATATACACTTGTCTAATTCATTCATTTAATTTCCCGATATACACGATTTTGTGTACAGTGTATGAGAGATTTGTATGTGTTGGTGGGCTGTATGTAACAAGTCTTTCAGTTCCCCACTTGCAAGGGCAATTTACATTTAAATCAATCATGTGCATTCGGAGGATCATACAATCCGATACATCACGAAAAAATTAACTTCATCTTCAGTGACAAAGGAATGAATCATCTGGACTATGGGAATATACGGGAGTTAAAATCAAAAATATTCGTAGAGAAAAAAATCCCTCTATTGTGCAATACCCAGTTTAGAACTTATTGTGTTATTTCTATACGATGATATTTTAAGATCACCAAAATGTCGCCGGAAGCATTATCTCCTCCTGGTAACGGTCCGAGTATAGTAGGTACAATAACAAATTAAATGTCACATTGGCTGCCAAACAGTCACCTCATTGACACACAATTGATCTCCATATCGTGATATTTATATAACTGGGAATGATAATAACCTGACGACGTGTTTACATTTATCAGCTACTGGTAGTGACTGTATCACCCGTCACCAACATCATTTTGAAATCAGCTGTGTAATCATCTACGTCCGATGACTCAATAAATCTCAGCTATGGTGGCATGTACCTGACATTTCCTCTTTTCCGCTTTACTCCGCGAAAAGACGTAAAAAAGACAGGTGTGATAATTGCAATGTTCAATGCAATAGTAGAGTATTTGTTCGCTGATTTGTAAAGAGTCCCTAAACCTTAACGACTGACAAACCTGTAAGCTGTACCCTCCTTTCCGGATGTTGTAAACTTTGGAAACGCACTGCTATCATAGAAAGAAAATGGATGCCTCGTAGTTTCATTCGAAGTTGTATTGACATACCTGTACAGAATGCCGAGAGTGAAACCACTGAAAGAAGCTTTCTCAGAAACCCTCCATGAAATTTCATTTTGTCACAGACAGTTTGATTGGCCAAGTCTGACACCACTTAAATCCTACCCTCAATTTAAAGCCTGAAAAAATCCTTCTTTGGAGAGTTATTTTGCAGCTATTACAGAAACAATTTCTATAATAATGTATATATCCTTCAGGTCAAAAGGTATCATCACCTGTGTTGAGGATGTTGTAGCAATAAGACCACAAAACCCAGATATTTATTGATATTTACTTCCAATAAAACGAATCTGTACATGACCATACCGACACAATCACCAAAGTTAACAATTACACGTGGAGCTCGTGCATCTCCTAATTGCTAAATTGTTGTATTTTTTCTGTTCTTATATACTTCTCGCTAAAACTCTATTGTTACCTACAGTCCTCTATACAGTAGTGTAGCTACACACTATGGTATGACAAACACGTGTGAACATTTTGTCGTTTACTTCACAACTCATAGTTAGTTTTGAACCATATCACTTGAAATCGATATTGTCTGTTTACATAATGTTGATAAGTTCAGGACATCCTGAAATGCTTCACAAACAAATGTAATACGAAGTTGGATGTGTTTGATACTCATTAGTTTGCATGTTGGTTCCGTAGTTTGATACCTTGTCCTCATTTGAGAACGTGACATTACTTATTTGGATAAACCAAGATTTACCTGGCGGACGTCGTCGGTTAAGGAGAAGACGCGTATTCTTCCGGAACACCTGGTGTTGTTCCCCTTGTGTTTTAGGAGTCTATGTTTAACTCTCTCTTTTGTTCATTTGTTGTCCTGAATTATTGAATTTTAGTTTGAATACTGATTCCGCTCACATGTTTGCATTTCTTGTTGGTTTTTATTTGTATCTAAAACAACAAATAAAATACTGACATTTTAACAGAATCTTAATTAAAAGTAAGATTCAATGACAATAAGATAAGAACAAGAGAAAGATTTAGACGGAGATCCCAGAAAACAAAAAAAATTGGAAAGAGCAGGCCATCCAGAGGATAAGCTTCTTCTGCTTCATCGTAGACACTCGTCATGCAAATCTCGGTCAGTGGGAGTAAGCAATGTCACGTTCCGAAATGAGAATAGTGTCAACACAACAGCATACTAACGAGCATCAAATAAATCAAAGTTAATATCATTCCTTTATCTCTTGAAACCCTGTGCTGTAAGTTTGTCTGTCAGGTGACAGAATTTTGCCGAAATCATGACATTTGGAACAAGCCATTAAATATCAGGACAGCATAGTTTGGGGATACATTGATGATTGAAACATTCACTGAAATAAACTATTTTACAATCAAATTTTATCAAACATATGAACGAATGATGTGATGACCGTCAATCAATAGATTCTCAGGTAATTGTATTTTGAAAAACTTGCGTACATCGGTTGTCATCTCCTGAAGTTCATGAAAAAGCTAGAATGTAAACAATGGGAGTGTCTGCTTCTTTCTCTTATCTTAACTTATCAAATTCATTTTTCTCCTGGCACACCTATCAGACCTTATCTTGTGTTCCTATCTAACGACTGACACATGAAAATAAAACGAGATCACTTTATGTTCTTATTTCAGTGGTTTTTGGATTTTCAAATTCTTTTTTCAAGGCCAATATAATTTCATGCAATTTTAGTTCTATTTTGTCCTTGTTAACGTCAGTTTACAAGCATACCGGAGTGACTTGATAGTCTATTACCAGACACCCAAGTCATGGAACTTCATCTCTCCACAACTACGTCTCCCGGGTCAAAACAAATCGAACAGGAGGTCTAATTAAAAGAATAGATATATGCATTGCTATGTACACTATAAACCTTCAATATAGACTTGGTTCATATCACTACTTTTACTTCTTTAATCAAGAAACGATTCACAGCGTTGTTTTATTATTCATAGAATGACTAACCGAAATCAATTGAAGAATGCGCTGGTGCAGCGCGTCTGAGTATCGACCGAGCCAGTATCTCACCCAGCATCCGATGTAGCACGAGGCAAGTCCACTCACGCCGGCTAGAACAGACGAGAACTTTTCATCGAGAGGCGATCCGTGTGCCCTTTGGTGCCAAATGCAGTCTGACTCTTTCAGGACGACAAAGTTCAGTGTGTTATGTTAGTAAAATATTGGTGTGATATCGTATAACCAGAAAAGACTGAATTCAGCATGGATACTCCAACATTACACAGACTAGCATGGTGCGTTCTTGTGTTCATGTACCTAACATCAGCCCACGCCGCGGATACCGTGACCAAAGACACAGGTACGTGGTTGTTTTAGTATTATCTTATTAGCAATATTACCCGTACATTTACCCACTGTGACAACAGAAGGTCCATATCCCAAAGCGAAAAACAAATTCAATTAATACGGATTCTTTTATATAACAGCTTCCAGTAATTAATTGAAACATAAATCAATATCTTTGATATTTCACCATACATTGTTTCTACAAGTTGTTACACCACATACAGCGCAAACAGTAAAACCATTTGACGAAACATTGCCAATACAATTAACTGTTGAGTTGAGAGACAACGCTAGTAGAATTTGAATTGATATTTACCGAAGCATGTGTCAGTTATTGGGATATTCTGTGTCTATACACATACATGTATATCTTGTTTAGCTCGTGATGTAGAACCCCACATGAACGTATGTATAAGGGCCGGAGCCAAAATTAGAGGCTTCCGTGACAGGAGGCTTCCGATGCTGACCCCATCCATCCTTCTTCGCCAAAACAAGCCCGATATCGCCCTGTAACAGCGATGATTAATTTATTTCAAGAATTGGTCGATGGAAATTACGGATGTTTTGTGTGTATCAGGGATGTATTGATTTAGGATGTTGGTGATCGGAGTTTTATATTATCAACAAATCCCGAGACACGGCACATTATGTATCTATATACAGCCGCGTGATGCGTTGTTTTTCTCAGTCTGGAAAGGTTCCGGTAAACTGCTATATTGTACACTATAAAACACACAGTAAAGCATTTTTTATTCATATAGATGGGATTCACAGTTTGTATTTTTAAACCTCCATTAAAATCAATGCATAGTCCGAACGTCGTGTTACGCTTCTACCAAATTTTCATTTCAGGAAAAACCAATGCCAAATAACAGCATATATAACAATGTTCTGCATCAACACTTCCTAAAATGTACAGTGTTATTTAACGTCTTAGAGTATATATATATCGTTTCTTAAAGTCATGATATATCAAATTACAATGTAAAAAGTATTGTTCTAAGACCGAATAAGAAATGAAAGATTTATTGCCTGCTTAAGTGTATATTGCCAACAATAATGTTCAGTTAAGATACAAAATTTTGCCATTTGAAATACATTGTGAATTTGTTTTCAAAGGGCTGTTAAAAATCAAGAATCGATTTATTTTAACGAGTGCACATTAAATAATTAGAGAAAACCCCGATAATGCTTTGGAACCGCCCCTATGCTCAACTGTGTTTTCCCTTTTGAGAATTTCAATTATTACCACTTTTGTTTTAATATGAGATGAAAGCCTGAACATGTTTTAGACAATTATAGCGCAGCAGTACGGTGTCCCGGTATGTCCTCACTAGAAATGTTATTTTACCATGTGTGTTGGTCGTCCATATTCCCGGAGGGAAGTAAGTGCCAAGCGACGGAACCGGAGCATAAGCCCCAATATGACCTTGCTGTAAACATATCTCCAATCAGGCCTTCTGTCAAAAGATATTCCCAACAGTGCATTCCGTAAATATATCCCGAATAAGACATTTTTTCAATGTATCCCTACAGGGCATTCTTTAAATATATCCAAATAAGGAATTCAGTAGATACATCCTACTAAGGAATTCTTCAGATATCCTGTAGATATCCCAAATAAGGCATGCTGTAAAACATACATCTCGAATAGGGCATGCTGTAAAACATTCATCCTAAATATGGCATTATGTAAAACATACATCCCGAACACAGCATTTTGTAAAACATACATCCCAAATAAGGCATTCTGTAAAACATGCATTTTGAATAAGACATTGCTTTTAACATGCATCCCAAATAAGGCATTCTGTGAAACACACATCTCGAATAAGGCATTCTGCAAAACATGCATCCCGAATTAGTCATGCTGTAAAACAAATATCTCGAACAATGCATTCTGTAAAACATACATTTCTAATATGGCATGCTGTAAAACATACATTTCTAATATGGCATTCTGTAAAACATACATTTCTAATATGGAATTCTGTAAAACATACATCCCAAATAAGGCATTCAGTAACTATAATCCTAATTATGAATCCTGTAAATACATTCCCAAAAGGATATTTTGTAATTCCCAATGGGACATTTTGCAAATACATTAAAACTGAGGTAATTTGTTAAGTCCATAAATAATGCTGCAGTTGGCGTCAGCCTGACAGGGTTAAATACTTAAATAATTCCATCTGTATATACATGTATATATATCGCATAGCTTTTCTGCAATAGGACAAAATTCATTATTAGACATTGATGAATCAAATCCTACATTGGTTAATAGAAATAGTTAAGAAGGCACAAAAACAAACAACAAACTTGCAACTAAGCATGATGTCATGCCAACAATGATAAAATGGCCTGGAATGTGTCGAGTAAATCCGTATCAATTCTTGCTGTAGAAGTAGAAATTAGGAGGCCATTGAAGCACTGAACGAATGCTCAATTTGCTATAAAATTTAAACAGCAAATAGTAAATAATGAATCCGTAGATGGCAAATCACCTTTATAATTGCCTTCTCAGCTTTGGTATTGCTTACGTAATCTACAAACAAGACAGAATAGGTTCACCGTTTATTGGTCAATAATAGAGAAATTTTCGATTAGAAAATTGCATCTACAAAAGAGGACAAAACATACATATATCAACCTGAATTTCTGACAGTTTCTAAAAATAATTCTTAAAATTAAGCTAAATGCGAATTCTGACATTTATTAAAATATATTGTGCTGATATTAAAGAACATGATTATCTCGGAAGTTGATTATCATAAGCCAATTGATCATGCCATATACATATGTATGAGATACATATGTACCTAAATCTTATTAAAAAAGCGATTCAGTTATAGAGACTGGTAATTACTTTCTGTCATCACAGAACACTAAAACAATTAACAACACACGTTTAATGGTTTCATAAACAGCTTTCAAGGTATCTTCTTCCAAATATCACATAATGAAACGTTTATATCAACTTAAATACCGGGGAAACGAGACTCGACAATATCAATGTACACCTCACTACACACAAATGATAGCAATGCAGAGTCAGTAAACAGGTTTATCGTCGTCGAAGGACACTTTTCCTCGTCCGACCTCGTGCGTGCGACGCGTTCATGTAATTATCGGTTAGAATATGGTTCACAATTTTCGGATAACCGTCATTGCAATTTCTGCTGATGTAGGTACATCATGTACATAACTGTGTTTACTTACACTTTTGTGTTTTCTTAACAATGCCAAGCCTTTTGTCATTCCTTTCAGTTTCAGCTGAAATTGCGTTGCTGCAGATGGTAATTCCAGGTTACATTTACGTTGTATGATAAAATGACCTTTTTATTTTAACATCGTATGAGATTATTGTATGTCTGATAGTATTATCTATCATTATCTGTATTACCTTCTACTTATCTATCATCACTTTTTGTAGCATTCGCTAGCAAAAATAGACAGGGATCAGATTGATAAAACACGGTTGTGAAAACAATGTAAACAGAGAACACTTACTTCATACCTGTAAATCAGACTAATGTAAAAGACAGTTACATAGAAAACAAAACACGTTATAGAGATAATATTTACCGGGGATTTCAGCAACAATATATATTACTCATGTGGATAATATTTTGACATCTTCACTTGTGCGCTAGGATACATGTAATAATATTTCAGACACGAGTGTAATAAATGTGTTATTAATGAATGGGCCGATTAATTCCCTCTGTTTGTTACGCCGAGAAAATCTCTAGATATATGTATATAGACTTACACGTTCTATCTACCATGTTTTATTGGTTCTGAAAGGTCATAAGTAGGTCGTTTGGCTAGAGAAAATCGAACTGTGAATGAATGAGTTTTTTATAGAATACAATACTTAGACAAAAGGTTCCATGGTAATAAAGAGCACTGTTAGAACAACACGGAATTCAGAGATATCCTGGCTGTGAGACAATGGTGTGCAGAACTTTAGTCTTGCGTTCAGAAATCATCACAAGGTCCATCGGTTATAAAGGTAATAGCTGGTGGACATATAATGGCAGATGAAGTTGGTGTAGAATCTTCGATGAAATGAAATTGAACACCAAACTTAACGCTGTGTATGGTGTGTTTAGAGACATCTAGATAAGTAACCCTTTGACCTTTCGTCAGTATCTGGTTGTCACTTTCTATCTCCCGGGAATTTTATTCTCAATTTTTTTTTTTTTTTTTTACATGTTTCTTTTTTTCAAACTGGTGTAATTCGTTTCTATTAGATAGAGTTGTTGTATTGTGAAACTAGATATTACTAGACTAAGCCCAGTATATAATCAGACAAAATTATCTGGCCACGTGATCGGTATTTTATAAGGAAGGATTTTATATTGTCTATACAAACCTTGTCGGTATCAAAAGTTTCCAGAAAATGTATCAGTTTGAGATAGTTAAAATCAATGATCAATAGGAACTCTTGTATTTTATTTTCATATAGTGTTGTAAAAGTGCGTCTTGACGTCGCGGTGTTCTTCCTCGGCTCAGGTTGAAGAACGTGATCTTATTTGTTTCATGTACACATAGTTATATATGTATAACGTAGGACTTTTTCTATTAATTGTGCCGCCATTTCTTATCATTGAGCTCGACATTTGCTGTTCGTTTGTTTTTTTATTTGCCAACGAAAGTTTGCTCTGAGATATTGGTTGCTGAAAAAAGCTGATATTAACATCACCACATTTACTGTTGAACTGAAATAAAATATATTTATTGCACCACCGGATTAATTTTAAGTCATACCAATGGCCACAATTACGTCAGAAATCTACCACATATTCCCTCCAAATGTTGCTTAATGGTCATATATGATATGATTACGTATCGTGTTATAGACACAACCGTCTAAATAGTGCTCAATGACCCTAATTTATGTAGTTGTACCACACCACCGCGAGACTGTGCGTTGTGAGGTTGTTTTAAGAGTGCTCTTAGCTGGCTTAAGTTTCCAGCTCCATCACGTATAAAGGAATAGGTCTACCCGGGACAAGGAAATTCAATTTGAAGATGTCGTGCGGGAAGTAACTGTGTTTTATTTAATGGACGTATACTGTCTAGATAGAGCAGCATCGATTCCATAGGATAATACATCCCAAACAAGTCGTAATGATTCACTAATATAGACGAGATCCACGTGCTGGTGGTCGTAGTGTATTGCGATTTATCAGAAATACTACTGACAGTTTACAGCTGAGATGTAAGAAAGTTTCATCGATTACATCTGAAAAAAACATCTCAGCGGATGTATTATTATTATTACAACCTTACCGGGTTTTTTTGGTGTAAAAATGTCCCAGCTGATCTTCAATCTCTTTGAGTAATAAGCGGTCACCTCGTTCATACTATTTCACAGTTCGCCGCTTCAGTCTGAGTTACGTCCTCATTTAGCGATTACCTAACCTTGTCGTTGATGCATGACACAAGGAAATCATTCATAAGGGGTATATAATACATGTATAAGTTCTATGAACTGAAAATACCCCTAACCAACACACATTTGTTGCCAATTCACTACCTAATCATCATCGACGCCGCCATCTTGTTACCGCGAGCCAGGAAGCAGACGACGTTTTAACGTGATTTCGGAACTAAAATGTTAATTTCCCTCATTTTTGTTTTTATATCAAAAAGAAATTTATGCGGGGGTAAAAAAGATATTTTTTTATGAATTAAAGAAAGTATTAGAGCAAAAGAAAAAGTAGTAAACAATTGACATACGTCACATACAACCAATATGGCGTGGAACAATAATCACCTGACACATTCAGATCAATTTTAAGTCGCTACGGGATTGTTCTATAAATAGGTATTGAATTATAATAATTTTATAATTATAAGATTTTTATGCTTTTGGCATTTAGTTCACATTATTAATCTAAAATTAATGAATTGCAATTATGGGGGCAATTGTGAGAGGACTTTAATGTCTTTTGTGACTTTTCTCCACCATCTCTCTCTCTCCCTCTCTTTCATGTGGTAAAAAACACAATGATAACGTTGCAAGGATGTTATACACTAATAGCTACTGTTCCCTTATCTGGCGTCGATATATGTATGTGGTTGACAATTTTCCTCTCTAATGAAACCGGCACAAACTATACGACTTTTTGAACGGAGAGTTGCTCTCAAATCTAAACACATTTGCGAGCCAAACAAACACTCCAACGTGTTATCATCACGTCTTCAGTGCAAGGCTGTCAGCACATTAGACTAATCTGCGAAATAATACCTATATTTATAGGGTGTTTGACGAGGGATACAGTTCCATGTTCTCTGTAAAGATCCAAACTCAGGGTACATAACACACAGAATGTCTAAAGTAATTTCCGAAAATTTTAGATTTGGGACCGTATATAATAACTAATTAGCCGTACTTCAAAATCCTGATAATGAAATGATAACACCTAGTAATGCATCCTAAATCTACGGAGGAGTGACTAAAAGACCGATCCATTTATTATAATATCCATCTTTCGGAACAGTTCCATGGAAGGAAAATATCCCAAAGGCACATTGAGCTGAATATAGACAGATGCAAACAGTAGTTTTTACTCCATAATATACAGTAAATTGACCAGTTAAAAACACATCATTTTTGGTTTGTTTGTTTTTTGTTTTTTGGTTTTTTTTTCAGTTAAGACTGATCTACATGCAATACAGCCTAATAATATGATATGTACGACACAGTCTGGTGACACAAGTACTGACTTGTCACATACCATAACGACATACAATACCTGCCTTATATCGTAATCACCCATCCTCGATACTCCAGGGGTTATCCTTGCTTTAGCTCTCTCAAACCCAGTAACATGTCACGGAAAAATTGAAGGTTCCGTGTGCGACACATTGTGGACAAGACGTAAAGACTAGTTTGATCCTTTGTTGAAAATTAAAAGAATATCTATGTCGCATAAAGGCATATTGTAATGACTTTTAAGTTGGGTGTAGCTCCTTTATTGTTTTCAAAAGGACCATATCAGCCTGTGAATGGTCAGCTGTTTTCTCCTGGAACCAATCAGATTGATTTGCTTGTACCTTCAATTTTGCCATGACACGTTCCAAGGTTGCAGATATTGAAACTGATGATAAATCATGGAGTACTTAGGATGCATACTGATCATGTCTTATACTTCTTACACAGCGTAACAACACACACTTAATGTCACACAGCGTGGCGACACAAGTGCTATATACCTGTCACGGCGTGGCACACAAGTTCTGTACCTGTCATACAGCGCGGCGACACAAGTTCTCTACATGTTACACAAGCGTTGCGCGTGACGCACAAGTTCTGTACCTGTCATACAGTGCGGCGACACAAGTTCTCTACATGTTACACAAGCGTTGCGCGTGACGCACAAGTTCTGTACCTGTCATACAGCGCGGCGACACAAGTTCTCTACATGTTACACAAGCGTTGCGCGTGACGCACAAGTTCTGTACCTGTCATACAGCGCGGTGACACAAGTTCTCTACATGTCACACAAGCGTGGCGATACGGTACTTTACCATCACCCAGCGCGGCGACACAAGCTCTGTACTTGTCACACAGCGTGGCAACACAAATGCTGAACCTGTCAAACAGCGTGGCGATCAAATATTGTTCCATTCACTCAGCGAGGCGACAAAAGTTCAGTTCGGTACCTGTCACAGCGGGGCGGCGCAGTTCTGTACCTGTCATACAGCGTAGTGACACAAGCTCTGTACCTGTCATACAGCGCGGCGACACAAGTTCCGTAGCTAACATACAGCATGGCGACACAAGTATTGTACCTGTCACACAGCTTGGCGACGCAAATGCTGAACCTGTCAAACAGCGGCGACACAAGTTCCGTATCTGCCACACAGCGTGGCGACACAGAATTGTACCATCACACAGTGTGGCGACACCGTATTGTACCTGTTACACAGCGTGACGACACAGCGTTGTACCTTTAACACAGAGTTACAGCGTGGTGGCACAGGATTGTACCACCACACAGCGTTCATACCCACGTATTGTATCTATCACTCAGTCCAACTATACAACGACACAAATGCAATACATGTTACACAGTGTGCGACACAAGTACTGTACCCATCTCACGCTGTTACATAGTGTGCGACACGAGTACTTTGCCTATCTCACACTGTTACACAGTGTGCGACACAAGTTATGTACCCATCTCACACTGTTACACAGTGTGCGACACAAGTACTCTGCCCATCTCACACTGGTACATAGTGTGCGGCACAAGAATTGTCCCCATCTCACATTGTTACACAGCGTGCGACACACGTACTGTACCCATCTCACACTGTTACACGGTGTGCGACACAAGTTCTGTACCCGTCTCACATTGTTACACAGTGTGCGACACAAGTTCTGTACCTACCTCACAACGTCACAACACACGAACTCTACATTTCATAGTAGCGACCTGCGCACGAGACCTGTCATCTGACTGAAAAAATTGGAATATTACTGTCGACTATGGTAACAATATATCACTCTACCAATTTTCATATATGCCCATGTATTAGACTGTTACTCTATTAAGCCACAGAGTCCCAAATTCGATCCCTAGTGGAGATTTCAAAAATAAAATTTCACAAGCAGCGCTGATGTAGATTATGATCCTGACAAAATCTCGAACTCGTGGTTTTTCCAGGAAGGTGTATTTCGTATTGGTTGCAATCATCATAAAATATAAATTGGAAACAAACAGTGACTCATGTATAGTTTCCGAATTTACTATGAATGAAACTTACAGCGTTCATCGAACTTGGATTTTCTAAATTGATTAAAAAATGTATATCTATAGGAGACGGTGACGTCCCGTATTCTGATCAAAGCTTTCCGGAAAAGATAATGATTTTATCGACATTGATTTCACGTCATTGTGAAGACAGATAATATGATAAGAACACCACCACCATCAGGAAAGTGTAACTGTTTGTAGTGTTTGAATGCAAAAAAAATATTAACATCATTTTCGGCTTTTACTGAACATGGACTGATAACAATGAGGTATTCACATTTAAAAGAATCACGAAGGAAACTGATCACCCGGATTCACAACTACTCTCATAATTGTCGATATGTTGATAAATCTTCTACAATTCTATTGTATCAAAAGAAGACAGACTGTAACATTACCGCACCTAACTGCGTTCTCTACAACAGATAAGAAAATAGATATATAGGGCATGAGACGTTTCACATTACACAGAAACTAACTATTAGTAGGAACAATGGAGAGAACCATTTACCATGGATTACCTCCCTTTGCTGAAAGCGATATTCCTGTTTCAGCGCTTCTCGCTTCAAATACATACCGACAAAATGTTTGCTATAATCGTGAATTCCGCATGTTGCTTATAAAGTCATTATTATGGAAGCGTAAAATTCAATATAGCGATAACTTGTCAAAAAGTGACACTTTTGCTATGCTTTGATTTTGCCAAATGTAGTATGTTTACGGTAGACATGCGAGGTTTTCCATGATGTTACACCCAGATATGTATTATGTGCTAAACATACCTTCAGTGTTATGTTAGGTTTTTTTTCAGTCTTATAACACCAAACTGCTTCCTGGTGATGCTCGTATTAAACATACTACATCACCAGGACATAAACTTCCTCCTTCTACTGGTATCAAACAGCGCAGTCTAGTAACTGACACAGATTTATTGGGATTACCCAAGCGAAAATTTATTCCAACCAATGTTATTTTGAAGAACAATAGCTTATCTCACCTCACAATTCGCACCGATTGTCTTTGCAATTCCCTGATGGACAAAAATAATTATCGTAAAAAACTTGTTTTCAAACATTACAGAAATAAGAAATATATACGATTCGTGGCTAAGTACAGAAGCTATAAATTCTTCCCGCTGAAGAACCGGCACACAACTTCTGCATTGATAAAAGAAAAGGCCCGCTTCGCTACGTTATCTAGACTTAACCCGATGTGAAGACTTATGGCGGCTGAACAGGATAGTTAGGCAAAACACCTTCTAAATCAAATCCTTTAGAATGGTGGCTGCTCAGCGCTGACAGATTATATAGACAAGAGAAATGCTCCTCCGTCCATTGGAGATTTCTCAACTTGTTTATGACACACTTTCTGAGAACATAGATATTTTGTCAGATTTTAGCCAATCAGAAATCGGGGTCGCATAACTTCTGATCAAGACACGTTCCATGTACAACCTAGATTTGTGTGTTTTCGCTCTTACTTTCAGATATATTGAACGTGTTTCACTTTTGCGGTTGGTTTCAGATAATTGCCTTACATCTGTGCCTAGCTTCAGATATTTGTGTATGGTTACTTCCAGATATATATATCATATGAATGCTTAGTTTCAAATACATTTTTTTCTAAAACCTATGCTTAGTTTTAGACGCATGATGAAGTGTTTGTTCACGAGGGTTACGTCACTGATGTCAACAATTAGATAAACTATTTGTATATGTGTATATAGCCCCCTTCAATCAAGTCTGTGTATTGCAAGTCTTTTGGATACGGTTTGAGATATTTCTATCTCAATGGATCACATTTTGTGAAAAACGTCCTGATGTTTTAAATGTAAGAATGCCAACGTAATCGGTGCTCATCTACAGAGACTTGCGTGGGCTTGTTTCACCGGTGTGTACGTCAATGACGATAAAGAAAATAAATGCACCGTGGCACAATATTCCATCCGTACATCCATTTTCATGCATTAAGACCTCAGATGAAAAAAATTAAAAATATCAAAAATGGGTCTTTAAATGACAGCAGTATTTTACAGTTCCTTTCAAATGGATTCCATAACATGAAAATCATAAACTACAATATGGGACAAAACCTAATACAGCGTATTGCTTTGTAACAAATGGAAGCTGCATTTCGTCTCTAACGGCAAAAATACCTCCATTATATCTAGAAGAAAGAGCGGCTCAATCAATGACATGGAAATGAAAGCAGCGCCTGTGGGACTAGGTTTATTTCATCAATAATAGATGTTGACTAGCGGTGACAATCAAGTTGTGCCAAGGTAACCCCCATGACAATCTGTATTGTAAATGATTTAGAAATTCCTGTTCCGTATCAAAAACAACAAAGATGCCATCCATCCCTGCAGTAATTGTGTTTCTAATTTTACTTCCTTGTCAATTGAAAGGTCCTTAATCATATTTAAACTGTGATCTGTGAAAATATTGATATCCACCTGGTTTGTGAATAACATCGGTACTGGCTTAAGATAATAATGATTTAACATTTTCAAACACCTTAGAAAGTGATTGAGTAAATAATGCGGGCATGTACCCAATTATACTATCTTACTCTTTTGTCAGTTATATTTAATGTTCTGTCCTACCGCACCTTAGTGGTGTTTCACTGTTCTGTCCTACCGTACCTTGGTATTGTTTCCCTGTTCTGTCCTACCGTACCTTGGTAATGTTTCCTTGTTCTGTCCTACCGTACCTTGGTAATGTTTCCCTGTTCTGTCCTACCGTCCCCTAGCGATGTTTCCCTGTTCTGTCCTACAGTACGTAAGTGATGTTTCTCTGTTTTGTCCTGCTGTACTACTCTTTTGTCAATTATTTTCCCTGGTCTGTCCTCCCGTACCTTAGTGATGTTTCCCTGTTCTTTCCTACCGTACGTTGGTAATGTTTCCTTGTTCTGTCCTACCGTACCTTGGTAATGTTTCCCTGTTCTGTCCTACCGTCCCCTAGCGATGTTTCCCTGTTCTGTCCTACAGTACGTAAGTGATGTTTCTCTGTTTTGTCCTGCTGTACTACTCTTTTGTCAATTATTTTCCCTGGTCTGTCCTCCCGTACCTTAGTGATGTTTCCCTGTTCTTTCCTACCGTGGTGATGTTTCCCTGTTCTGTCCTATCGTCCCCTAATGACGTTTCCTTGTTTTGTTCTACCGTGCCTTGGTAATGGTCACTGTTCTGTCTTAACATACCTTGGTGATGTTTCCCTGTTATGTCCTACTGTACCTTGGTGATGTTTCTTCGTTCCATCTGGCTGTCCTACTCTTTTTTCAGTTGTATTTCTCCTGTTCTATCCTACTGTGCCTCAGTAATTGTTTCGTCGTTCCATCCTGCTGTCCTACTTTTTTGTCACTTACATTTCCCTGTTTTGTCCTTCCGTATTTTTTTTTTTTTTTTTTTGTTCCTTCCTGCTCTCCTATTTGTCATATTTTCTTGTTCTCTATATTTGTCTGGTTGTGACGTTTCTTTGTTTTCTTGTTCTGTCCCTTCCATGAGGCTGCCCTGTTCTCTCCTGCCGTCCTACAGCGATATTTATTTGTACTGACTTGCTGACCTTCAGTGAGGTTTCCTTGATATTTCCTGTTATAAGTCATATTTAGGTTTACTTTTTATCTCCTGTTGTTTATCAGTGAGGTCTCTATTATCAGTGAGGTTTATATTTTCTGTCTTCGTGTCTGTCAGTAGGGTTTCTATGTTCTGTCTTGCTGAGGTTTACTTGTTCTGTTATGCCGTCATTCAGTGTAATTTCCTTGATCTGCCAAGCCATATGTCAATGAAGTTTCTATGTTCTGTCTTGCTGGCATTCAGTCAGGTTTCCCCGTTCTGTCCTGCCGTCTTTCATTGAAGCTTCTACTATGACGATTTCTTCCCTTACACTGTATTAGTTCACGCAGATTCGTTAGTATGTAAGGCTAACATACATGAAACGTATGTAAACGTTCATGAATTCAACTGTTTTAGAAAGAATATAGATATCCCAAGACAGAAATCCTGGATACCTGTGATATTGTGTCAGAGTGTTACAACAATATCCCTTATGGAATACATTACATCGTCCGTATTCTGCATGTATTCCGGATGGTGCATGCCTCAACAATTTTTTTTAGATCATGTGATGGATTATACCAGTGTCACATGCATTCTAACACGAGTCACTCTACACAAACATCAGCTGTATATGCTGTTAACAGAGACGATCTCGCCTCGAGTAAGGAACATTCAACTGTTCTAATAAACATCATTCTGACCTGTACCTGACCGAAACAGATGCATGTGCTTCACCACTGAGATCTATTTGTTGTACTTAATTGATAGGTTCCCTGTCCTTACTGACATAAAATATCACCGAACCTGTACACCCAATAACAGTAATTCGAAGTCGCTCCTATAATTAAAGTTAAACAAGTTTGTACCAAACATCTCTAGCGAAAAACATTAAACGCCAACTGTATTCATTCCCGACGCAGACACACAAGGTAAATATCACGAAGTAATTAGTCCTATGTTGCCCTCGTTTAGAAGATCTGTTTCTGTGTGTGTCATTTCGTCCTTGGTATAGTGATTAACAGTCTTTGTTGCAGATGAACTGTCTCCACACAAATATCACCAGGCTGATTAGAGACTTCATTGTACATGGGATATATAACCAGAGTAATTACCTGGTCTCATAAAGAAAAATCTCTTTTGACTTGAAAACCCACTCAAAACTCTTGTTCAACAAACCTAGGGGAAAGTTTGAACAAAAACAAAAGATTTACAAGGAGACTCCTGAATAAGACCAGATGTTCCGGCCATGTAAATCTGTCAATCCAAGAAAGTAATGTTACGTTGTCAAATGAGAAGACGGTATGCAACAACGACCGTAAAACTCCCCCAACCTTTATATTTCTATACCATGTGTTACGAGTTTGTTTGTCAGTCGACGACCTTTTGCACGAAAATCACGATAAAGGGAACTGGCCCTTGAATATTGAAGCAACTGCGACATGTAACTATCATAGGTTGGAGACAAGACGTCATCAATATATCTGCAAGTGAAATTAAGGTCTTTGTGAACTGGTTTTATAAGCTCTTCGACAAATTCAGCCTCGTTTGAAAAAAGTCAGCCGACAGAGGGGCACAGTTAGTTCCCAAAGGTATGCCAATAGTCTGATCGAATATTTTACCACCAAACTTACCGATTATTTGGCCAACCAGAAATTGGATTTTATTATTATTATTATTTCTTCTTTGATTTATTCGTATTTTTCACGAAATGCGCTTCAGAAAAAATGCCACAACCATATATTTGCACCACCGTTCACCTTGCTTGGAAAAGAGCTCTTTCACTGTAGAATGGGGTATGATGGTGCAAAAATCAAATGTTCTTATGCAAAAAAATGACTGTAGAACAGGATTTTGAAGATTGGCCAAGAGTTCTTTGGAGTTCTTCAAAATCCATATGCTAGTAATTCTTATTCTTGAGAAAACAGTATCGCAATGAGATTGTAACCCAGATTTGATAGTATCAAGAACGGTAGTAAGTAGATTTGACCAAGGTTTGGTTAAACATCGAGATGAGCCAACAATAAAACATCTTTTAAAGTTCATTCTCGTGAAGTTTAGGAATCCAATATAAACGGGGAAGGTCCGTATCCTTATCATTGATAGACAATCTAAATTGTTGTAATACTGAAGCATGTATTTATTTTTTGGAATAATTGCATTATGTATAGTTGGGATTTCCTTCGTTTTCTAGCTAGGCCAGTTCTTTTGTGAACAGAAATCGTAATAATGTCTACAGACAAAGATAAATATATTGGACGCCTTATCTGAATACCTATCATAAAAATCTCGAAGTGTGGATTTAACATCAAGATAGAGGAACTCTAAACTATGTTTTATTTTCATTTTAAATTACAAACTGCTAATTCTTTCCAGAGTGATGGATCGAATGGACTTAACCCATTCAGAAAGTTAATTCAATGCGGCTTGCTCTCGTGTCACCCATTCCCTGAAATAGTCTTCTACGGAATCCATAAGTATCTTGAAACTTACATTCCAATAAATGGATAAATTAGCCCTAATTTCAGCGATCATATGACTGCCAGAGTTTCCACACAAGTCTTAGGCAAGTCTGATAGTTTGATAACAAAAGCGACCGCACCTTATCCTTTGTCTTTGTACCTAATTATTATCCTTTCACTTTTCCAATAGCTAGTATTGCGTATACCTTTAATGTTCATTTGTCACGCCAATTTGTGGTTTTCGTATCGCTTTAACTCCCTGAAGTCAGAATTTTTATAAGATGGCTATCTTCACTGTCACTACTTGACTTCTGCATTTTGAAATTCGATGAAACTTAGACAAAGGAAAGATTTACACTGAGACTCCCGTTAAATGTAAAATCTTTAACCGAATAACAGCATATTAGTAACACTGTATAATCATATATTTTTGTTGGGCTCAATTTTCATGGTATTCACCTTTTCGATGACAATAGATTTCTTGGCCAAACATTCATGATTCTATTGTACTCTTTTTCTAGTCTCAACTGACGTTAGCAACCTTGAATTGTTTCCTGGTTCGAGCCAGTACGATTTAAACATGTGAAGATATGAAGTCGAGGTTTGATTTCCCTGGCGAGCGTCTTGAATGTGACGTAACCTTTCCTGTCATTCTGGTGTCTGGGATATGTAGACCATACTGTGAAGCAGATCCTTCATGGAAAGTTAGGGCTGTTATTGTCTCTCAGTGACTTTTTGATTTGTTGGTTTATTTCCTCAGAGCGCTTCTTTTAAATCCGAAAGTATAATAAGATAAATCTTACATTTGGAGGAGTGTAACATTGACATTTTTCTTCTTTTCAAGGGAAGGAGGGAGGGGCTGTGAGTGTCAGTACATTTATCCTGTATCGATAGTGTCATACGTGCTTTTTCCAATAGACTTGTAGAGTACAACTTTCCCGAACACCTGCAGCATGTACTTTGTTGGCGTACAAAGTAAATGGCGAAGGGCACGTTCGATTCGCACTTTCCTCGGCTAGCGGAAGTCAACGTTCGATTGTCGGCATTACTCCTTGTAGCATTTACACTTTGCATTGGCATAGACGACAAGAGAGACTAACCAGTTTGATGATGACAAATTCACGGTGTGGATGCTTTGTATAGTTACAGCCAACTAAGATCAATCACACACCACGATACTCTAACCGTACCACAGCACACTGGCGAAATGCATCGAACAACATAGACGAAAAACTAGTAAAACAACATCACCAGGTTAGAAAACCAAAGGCAATTTATTTCTTGATTATAAACAAAAACACAACATAAGGTATAGAATTTAGTAAGGCTCTTTTTATATACACTACATAGCAATTGTATACAGATGTCTTGCAGACAATTAATCAGCCAATTCTTTAGAAGCAATCAATACAATGCAACCTGATAACACTCGTTCAATTTTGTTTTTATTTTATTAAAACTGAAAGCCTTACCTGGTTCAGCACAAACAGCAATTGGCTTGAGTGAATGTCAATACCAATAGAAAGCCTGCACGTGTGTACTAATTGCCACATGATCAGTAAAGTGATGAACTAAGGACCTTTGTGTCTCCTATCACATGACCATTCAAGAAAATAAAATACAGTTATCATTATCACATGACCAGCAGAAGAAATAAAATTAGGGTCGTCACTATCAACTAACCAGTAGTGACTTGTGTTTCACCATCACGTGATTAAATAAGGCAGTTAATCTCAGTTCGTCACTATCACGTGACCAGTAACGATGGCGTGCGTCACTATCATATGATTATTTGAGGTTTCAAGACTTACAGGGGTCGAAATAAAGAGTTCTATAGTATTGTTGTTTCTATACAAAATGGCTACACCGAACAAGAGATCTTGACAGTTTTATCGTTCTCCCCGGCGTCTTATTGTGGTGTCTGCTTTATCTTTACACGAACTAGGTTGCTTTGGTAGAAACGTCCAAGGGCCGGAGGCAGCCAGGCAGATTTGACGTAGGCGTGCTCCGTTTGTGTTCTGTGGTATATTTTGTGTGGTACACAAACAAAGCATTTATACAGGACTTTGTTTGTGTATCATGGTACAGTTTTGTGGTACATGTACTTTTTCTGCTCAGTTTTATCGTCAAGTAAATGTATGTATACCCCACAATTGTCGTAAGGAGTAAGAAATGAAATCTGTTTTGATGTTTAGAATACAAACTTTGGGACTCTTGAGCACATGTAAGTCATACAATGAATGTTTTGAAAGTGATGCCTATTTTTAAAACTCTTGTAGGATTACTTTTCCAGTTTGTTATGGCCTTTCAAGATTTCTTGCTGCGAACAATGATACGAAAGACCACTTAAGTATATCTACATTTTTATCCTGTATATTGTGTGTACGATTATGTTTTGTTATTGTGTACAATGTCTACATCACAGGTACACATACAGGTTAGAATTAAAATTGCCTGATTGCTATTATTATGAGTATAAGTATATTTACATCAGTTTATTTTCCATGTTTCTCTTGCTCGTTATGCCTCTATAACTTAATTATCCTCTGGTTGGTTCTATCTTAATCGTTAGTGTTGTACTGTGTTGACAATAATAACATGTATGTCGTGATATTGCGTTAGTTATCTCGTTATGTCGAGTTGCCTTGTCAAAACAAAACAAAATAATGAGGCAAAGCGGTAATTGGGAATGCATCACGATAGAGTCCAGGAAAAATTCTATCCACACACAAAAATGCTTGTAAAACAAACAACCACTTTCTACGTGTGTACATGTTACAAATGATTCATAAACATACTGGGCATTCTAACCATAACTTTCCAATAAACATAAACTCAGAAGGTCCCGTGCCGGACAGCGCAGGGTCCATATGACAACACTTTAGTACTGATATCACTATATAATTGTCGTTATTTTGTCTAGGATATAATTAAGTGTATTCACCATCACATTGTATAATATGTTAAAACCGGTGGTCTTATTCACTCCTGTTTAAGTCAGATATCCCCTTACCCCTAAATTGTATACTCACGTTATTATATCAGTGTGGCTAGGTATTGACTTGATAATATCAGAAATGATAATTTGGATGCACACCCTTAAGTCAGCAGTATTACTCGTTATTGTAATTGGTAAGAAGAATCCTTCATGGAAACCAATTTCCTATATTACCTATTGGCCCGAAGACTAAGGGTTGGGTCCCATCGGGGAAATTAATAAACTTTATTTTACAACAATTGCGAAACAAGTTATGTCAACTTATATTAATCACTCTTATGTCCCGGATGTAAGCGCGCGAGGGGTCTTATTGTGGGAGGATACCGGAGTACCCGGGGAAAACCCACGTGGTCGGGCAGGTGAACCCTTACCTTTTCACGTCCGTTCCGGGAATCGAACACCGGTCGGGTGAGTGGAAGGGGAAATTTAACATTCATTGAAATATTTCCTCTGTTAGAGTGAAGGTATTTTTACTAAATCTGGTCAGAGACATCCTTGTGAAAGGGGAACTGATATTTTAGAAATGGTTATTTAACAATCATGTAGGTAGTGAGTTTGGGCCATAATTTTTGCTTCAAAACAAGTCTATAGACGTCAGTCTGACAAGTTAATTACGATTCACTTTGAAAAGGTCAGAAGAGCAAGAATTTCAATATAACTTAATCCAATTTGATAACAGATTTCTATGAAAAATATTTTTAATTCGAAATTGATGTTATTTTAATTTGTCCTTTAATTTCAATAAGATCACATGCTTCATTCAACGCGGTATAACGAGGTAATCATCACGGTAAAACGAGAAAATGAACGCGGTATAACGAAATAATTATCCCGTTAAAACAAGCCATTTAACGCGTTATAATGGGGTAGAAAGATGTAATTATCACGTTCAAACAAGACAAATAACACAGTGTAACGAGGAAATTACCACGTTACAACGAGACAAATAACGCGTTTTAACGAAATAATCTTAGGGTTGGAACAAGATGCAATTTAACTAATGCGTTTTAACGACATACCTGTATTTTATTTCTTCTTCAAATTGACCCTTACCAGCTTGCGTTCATGTAGCTTTCAGGGTTCCTCTACGTCACAAGAATTCGATTAACTCAAAATTACCTAAATATCCTAAAATGGTTATAAGCATGTCTGTGCAGCCAATGACTCACTTCACTTACTTATCTACAATTTAGTTATCTTTTGAAATTGAATTACAGTGCTGAATTACCTAACGTGACTACCGCCAGCCAGAACACATACAAAAGGATTAGTGTAAATGCTATGAATGTATAGGTTGTTTTACGTAGAACTTTATACACAATCCATCAGGGAACAAACATCGTCCCTGACATTTAAAATTGTGTACCGATACTGTTACTCCACCTTGCCTCGGTTGCTCAAAAGTTAGTTGTGCTAACCAGCTGTTAGTGAAAGCTCAAGTCACTGAACAAACAAGAGTATTAAAAGCAAAAATTAACACGCCAAATATATCAATCTGACCTGTCTCAACATACTTCCAAATGTTAAATGATAAATAATGTAATCAATTTTGTTTTGAAAAAATCATATTCGCTGGTAATCTCTAATTAGCCTGGTTACGTCACGACAATACCTTAGCAGGTGGTAACCTGGGCAATATGTTATGACAGGAAAAAGGTGACAGGGAAAACGTTCAAAACACATCAACAAAACTATTAATGTCTATATATTTATCTTTATTTCACATCCTCACTTAAGTACAGATGAAATTGTCGCAGCGATAGTAACAATTGCGTGGTCATGATTGCATACGGTGGATCAAGTAACGTCTGCTAAGTTTGAAAACATGAGTTATTTGTTATTTGATAATAGGCTGTTATCTTTATATTGAGCAAGAGAGCGTCTTCTTACCATTGTTTTTAAAACGTCTAACGTGATTGACATGAAATCCTTACTGTTGTATACAACAGGACCTCGCATGACGTACAGGTAATACTAAGTGTTGTGTTAAACAGGATCACACATGACGTACAGCTAACCCTTACTGTTGTCTTAAACAGGACCACACATGACGTACAGGTAACCCTTATTGTTGTGTTAAACAGGACCACACATGACGTACAGGTAACCCTTACTGTTGTGTTAAACAGGATCACACATGACGTACAGGTAGTCCTTAGTGCTGTGTTAAACAGGACCACACATGACGTACAGCTAACCCTTATTGTTGTGTTAAACAGGACCACACATGACGTACAGGTAACCCTTACTGTTGTGTTAAACAGGACCTCACATGACGTACAGGTAGTCCTTAGTGCTGTGTTAAACAGGACCACACATGACGTACAGGTAACCCTTACTGTTGTGTTAAACAGGATCACACATGACGTACAGGACCACACATGACGTACAGGTAGTCCTTATTGCTGTGTTAAACAGAACCACACATGACGTACAGGTAACCTTTACTGTTGTGTTAAACAGGATCACACATGACGTACAGGTAATCCTAAGTGTTGCGTTAAACAGGACCACACATGAGGTACAGGTAACCCTTACTGTTGTGTTAAACAGGACCATGCATGTATTCCTTAGTGATGTGTTAAACAGGACTTCACATGACGTACAGGTAATACTAAGTGTTGTGTTAAACAGGACCACGCATGACGTACAGGTAACCCTTACTGTTGTGTTAAACAGGACCACACATGACGTACAGGAAATCCTAAGTGTTGTGTTAAACAGGACCTCGCATGACGTACAGGTAATACTAAGTGTTGTGTTAAACAGGATCACACATGACGTACAGGTAGTCCTTAGTGTTGTGTTAAACAGGACCACACATGACGTACAGCTAACCCTTACTGTTGTGTTAAACAGGACCACACATGACGTACAGGTAGTCCTTAGTGCTGTGTTAAACAGGACCATACATGACGTACAGGTAACCCTTATTGTTGTGTTAAACAGGATCACACATGACGTACAGGTAATCCTTTGTGCTGTGTTAAACAGAACCACACATGAGGTAGAGGTAACCCTTCCTGTTGTGTTAAACAGGACCACACATGACGTACAGGTAGTCCTTAGTGCTGTGTTAAACAGGACCACACATGACGTACAGGTTACCCTTACTGTTGTATTAAACAGGACTACATATGACGTACAGGTATTCCTAAGTGATGTGTTAAACAGGACTTTACATGACGTACAGGTAATCCTAAGTGTTGCGTTAAACAGGACCACACATGAGGTACAGGTAACCCTTCTTGTTGTGTTAAACAGGACCATGCATGACGTACAGGTATTCCTTAGTGATGTGTTAAACAGGACCACATATGACGTACAGGTATTCCTTACTGTTGTGTTAAACAGGATCACACATGACGTACAGGTATTCCTTAGTGCTGTGTTAAACAGGAACACGCATGACGTACAGGTAACCCTTACTCTTGTGTTAAACAAGACCACACATGACGTACAGGTAACATTTATCTTTGTGTTAGTAAGACAACTAATGACCTACAGGTAATTTCGCCAGATTGATCAGTCATTTGCGTTCAAAAATAAATAAATAGACAGTCTTTGTTTTTTTAAAGCGAATGTGTTATCAATTTGGTAATGTGCATCCATACAAGGATACAATTTGAATTTGCTGGTGATACATACATACATGTAATTGATTCGATATGGCATCCGATCTTTAGATCAGTCTGTAGACAAGACTAACCCAGTGATTTGGAAATCCTGCTGTGGTTTAACTACAATTTCACAGAGAAGGTTTGCAAGTACCATCTTTGACTTCAAAGAGAACTTGCAGACTGTGTAGGCAGACAGTGGTGTCAATAGATCTGCTGTGTTGAATAATTCTCCCTTTAACTACCATTAGTCAGACAGCATCGTCTACATCTACATGTACGGTTAGTATTACACAGGAAAATATGTCATTTAGAATTTGACGATGAATTGATTAGTTTTGGAAAATTATAGTACGAAAGACTAAACAAATCCTTTTGATACTACGTGGCGTTTCCTTTTTCTACCACGTTGGACACAGGATAGCAGACCAAAATGATCGTGTGTCGCAAACAATTCCGGGACACAGGAATGTCTAACTTGCTTCCTTGTCGGATTGTCTCGCACGACTAGACACGATGTACATGACCTTCTTTATGTCACTCCAGAAGTCTGTGTCCCTGGTATGGTAATTAGTTTTAATGTCTATTTGTGTTATTCTGCTTGGTTTGTTGTTTTAGGTATTTGAATGACGTTTGTGAACAGTAACGTGCATTCCGTGAAATGGTAATACCATATATTTAGGTTATCATGATTTTCTACCGCATTATAATGGTAGACGTGTCATAGATGGCACTGCTTCCAGAAGGGAAAATATAGATGGCGCCACAATACATAATATAGGAAGACTCGTCATATAGAGACACTGATCACTACCTAAGGTGAAATTATGAATGATCAAACTAGAGGTGGATCTCATCAGAACATTTCACAATAAAATAGCATTATGTAATTACTTTGATTGATATTTCGTCTTGGGAATATGTATATGAATATATATATGGGGGTGCCAGGTAGATGTAAGAGTATAGATACAACATTGACAGTCTGGAGGTTTTATCTCTGTTTCACGTGACAGTGGACTGTTGATGGTATTGTTGAATATATGGAATGGGAGAACATGCTGTTCATGTATAATGTAGAAAATTGTTTATATACCAAAACGTACAAACAGAAGGTTAAATCAAGTTCTGACTGCATCAGATATTCAAACGTGAAACATACATGTATGGTAAATGAAGTATGTTTTTATGGAAATCGATAACTTATACAAGCCTTAGGTGATATTGAACCCGCGTGTCCTCTCTACAAGGTGCGTTCAAATTAGAAATTAATATGATTATTGAGTTTTCTGTTTGAGCGAAGTCGGGACTTGGTAAATTAAAACCTCCTGGGGTAGGTAATATATGATAAGCTTCGGTTTTAATCAACCCAGTGCTTGTGTTCTAGTCATAATTAGAGGTAGAATTCTCATGTATCTTTTATAACGGTATAGAAATTGTAGATATAGAAATGTATTATTAGTTATATGTCGATGTATCGATCCCTAACAGATCAATGTACATGTATATCATACATACAAATGTACACATTATCTGTCTAAGGTAGACTTGTGTAAATACAACGAACTTTGTATGTCTACATCAACTATAACACTAACTGGTTCCTATCCGCCTTATCGACTGCATGACTAAATGGTCTTTATCGACTACATATCTATATGGTTCCTATCGACTTCATGACTAAATGGTCTTTATCGACTACATATCTATATGGTTCCTATCGACTTCAGGACTATATGGTCTTTATCGACTACATATCTATATGGTTCCTATCGACTTCAGGACTATATGGTCTTTATCGACTACATATCTATATGGTTCCTATCGACTTCAGGACTATATGGTCCTTATCGACTACATATCTATACGGTTTCTATCGACTTCAGGACTAAATGGTCTTTATCGACTACATATCTATATGGTTCCTATCGACTTCAGGACTATATGGTCCTTATCGACTACATATCTATATGGTTCCTATCGACTTCATGACTAAATGGTCTTTATCGACTACATATCTATATGGTTCCTATCGACTTCAGGACTATATGGTCTTTATCGACTACATATCTTTATGGTTCCTATCGACTTCATGACTAAATGGTCTTTATGAACTATATATCTATATGGTTCCTTTCGACTTCATGAATAAATGGTCTTTATCGACTACTTAGCGTTATCGACAATATGTCTTTATGGTTCCTAAGTGGCTGCTATGGACAACGTGACTTAATTATTTCATCGACTTCATGACTATATGGTCTTTATCGACTACATATCTATATGGTTCCTATCGACTTCATGACTAATTGGTCTTTATGAACTATATATTTATATGGTTCCTATCGACTTCATGACTAAATGGTCTTTATGAACTATATATCTATATAGTTCCTATCGACTTCATGACTAAATGGTCTTTATCGACTACTTAGCTTTATCGACTATATGTCTTTATGGTTCCTAAGTGGCTGCTATGGACAACGTGACTTAATTATTTCATCGACTTCATGACTATATGGTCTTTATCGACTACATATCTATATGGTTCCTATCGACTTCATGACTCTTGACTAAATATTTTGATATAGATTCCATGACGATATTGTTCCATCGACTTCGGGACTAAATTGGTCTTATCGACCTTGTGACTAAATGGTCCCTCTTTAGCTATTTCTAGCCATACGAAGATTCAAAACTTACACAGCCGATCGATCATGGTTTTACGAAATTGCTTCGATGGCATATTTTTTACGACACTGCTGTCTGGTAAAAACGGTTGAAGGTGTTGCAAAGCGAGTTTAGTTTTATAACTGTTTCAGTTGTTTTTAGACGGATCAGTAGAAGTAGAAGTTAACAGATATATAACGGCTCTTAGATGCGATACAAGCTGAAGGATAAACATTTATCTCTATATCCGTTACTGACTCCCAAGCATTTTTTTTTAACTTTTTTCAATAATTTAACATTCAGAGCCAATGTGAAGATTTTCGTAAAAGTCAAAACTTGATTTTAACTTACGTGAATCTTGTACTGCCATTTATACATTTCAGTAAAACGAAGTCAAAAGGCGCTATTTTTAGCATGTACATGTACATCTGGTTGTGTAGAATTCAGTCAGAGTGTTAAGCAGGTTGATAAACTCTTTATTTTGTAACATGTAACGAACCAAGTTCTTGAAGAATTTCCCGATAAATCATCATTAGAGTGACATTTTTTGTTTCGTATTTAGGAAATAAAATGCCACCTGAATTTCAAGACGTGAAAAAAAATGAAGGAAAATGTAACGAACTTCGATTGTGCGCGTTTGCGTCATGTGAGGAGTTGTTCAATATGGACTAATCGAGCACTCTTTCTCAATTCACGATAATGACATATCATTATCTTAGACTAGAATTGCTACCCTATTGTTAGCCTCATCATGACACGCCTATCTAGGGCCACTCCCTACATTTTCTTTCTACGTTTCACTCCCTATGTTAATTTAAATACTGTACACGTCATCTTCCCATCCGCCCAGCGATTGAAGTACGGTACAAAACACTCATACCTTTTCTGCAATCAACTCACGGTGTCTTTCTATGGTGTCATAGAAGCGAACAGCCACGTTCATATCAAAGCACTACCGTACACAACAGCATGTACATGTACCTTTCTCTTTCTTTGAAAACAACAACTCTTTTGCTCGTCTAAAATATATCAACGAGATCCTGCACCAAATTACCTCTTTATCTGCATCATTCCTCCCACCTCCGCACTTCAAGATTTACATGACAGTTATGTTATTGTGCCAGATAAAGCATCCGATAACTTGATTCGTATCTGCAGACATTACGACATTTTCTGTTTTCAATACCAGACTTGTTTGATAACGAAGAATGATCACCTTAACATTATGCAATTTTTCCAAAGAAGAAATACTACCTGATCATACTTCAGTATTGTATTAGAATTATTTTGATTGCCTATTACTAATAAGGATACGGACCTCTCCCGTTTATATTGGATTCCTTAAATTCACAAAATACATATAAACTACCTTGACAACCCTCCTTTAAACACTTGTCTTTTATAAAACATTTGAGATTTGCACTCCACTCTTTAGACCACTATACTCCATTCTGTACTAAAAGAATATCTCCGAACTCTTGTTATATATTTTTACGGTCGTTATAGTCATCTCATTAAAAAAGTATTCAATCTTTATGTAAAATGAAGCTAGAAATGTTTGATGTTCGGTAGTTTGCCTATTAGATCCATTATTGTGTGCCTTGTTGTTATTTGAGAACGTGACATTATTTACTTGGATTTACCAAGATTTCCTCGGCGGATGTCATCGCTGAAGCGGAAGACGCTTACCACTTCGGAACATCTAGTATCATTCTCTTTGAAAAGTTTCCTTTTGTTATTGTCTTGCTTCGGTTTTATTGAATTTGGGTTTGGATAATGATTTTGTACACATGTTGGTGTTTTCTTCTCGTCTTTATTTCCAACAACAACATTCTTCCAATCATCATCAGTTCAAATCATAGTCATCGTGTTCCATTGATAAATACTTGTCATCACTTCACCTTTGAACCGATTCTTACAGGTTTGATATCATGTTGGTGCCATTTCTAAACCATGTCTTGCACTTTTGTTAATAAATACGTGACATCACAATACATCAGAATCGATTTCTATAGCCCTGATATCATTATGGTGCCATTTCTATGCCATGCCTTCAATAAACTGTTTCTCATTCTTCTGAAAAGCTTTTTAAAAGCTGCACAAATCTGCCCATTAACTTTAAATCTGGAAAGGTAAATACAAAAATTCTCCCTTAACACTTTTTAATTTTGCAATTCTGAGCCTTTACACAACTTATTCTTCAACGTAAATGTTCGGATATTGCAGATATTTCAATAAACTCCAATTATGTATAATCTTGTCTTCTAGTAAACATAAGTATACTTCATAAGCCTAATACACATTACCTCAGTCTAAACAGCCTTCATGCCTGTATCAGGTATTTACACTTCGCGATTTTAAACATCAGCAAATCGTATGTCATCCTAAACATTCCAACACCTTTTTTCCCCGAACCTCCGCTCAAACCCGTCCTTTAGTGAATATAGTCGTTAAACATATCTGAAGTCATTTTTTAATGAATACAATTCTGATTCTTCTGGCTGACCTTACAATATAAACATTGTTTATACACATAGCTTCCGAAGTCCAAAAATTTACAAGAAATGATCACTTAATTTCAATACAATACCTTCCAATGTCACTCTTTTCACTTTAGTTCATCCTCTTTTGTAGACTACCAATACTGAAATTAGCCTTTTGTAATATCATAATGTGTCTGTACGCTGTGTCTTCCTCTTGGCGCTGTCTCGGACTGAACTTTCAATGTCTACTAAATATTTCATTGTGCTTGCCATAAACTGTCTCACGTTTGTGCTTAAAGGCCTCACATGTCCCGGAAATAAAGACGAGAAGAACGGAGTCTCCATTTGAAATGGTTTGTCGTGTCTGAAGTTGAAAAGATTAGCGCCCCCTAGGGAGTGATCATGAGGTCGGCCTGACCATGGCGGGTAGTCAATGAAGCTTTGTTTACACACAGAGACTATAGGCAGTATATTGTAACTCAACACAAAACGCTGTAAAAGGCGATGCAATGTCGAACGGTCATTAGCTAAGATCTTTTCGCGTTATTTTAAAATATACGTGGTAATGGGTTCCACCGTATGGTACCTCTGGCTTACCACGGCTAGTATGTTTATATCTAATACGATGTCTTTAACGTTATGGCTCCTTCCAGTGTCTTTAATGGTGTGACTGTACTGACCAGTGGCACACTGGAATGGATCAGAATACTAAAACGATATGATTACATTGATATGTGGTCACATTGAAATGTGTTAGCGTTTTAAGTCTGTATTCCTCCAATGTTGGACTGGGATATCTTTGAATTTTGTGTTTTCCCTATAGTTTGTTATCTGCAGTTGTTCTTGTAAGCTCAAAGGGGGTGATTTATTGACCTGTTGAAGAAATTTCGCCTGTAGACCACATTTGGTGACGGCGTGAGCCGGTTAATAGTGCCATTAATTTCGATGCTTTCTGGTTGCTGGAGTTCTTCTCTGAACCTTGAGTTAATTGCTGGAAGTTTTAGTAAATTTCTGCTTGATTTTTTATGAATTATTACCACAAATCATAGATTTCAAATTCGTGAATCCAGATTTGTTGGACCAAGTTTTTCTTATTATTAGGACCTGAAAACAAACATTCCAGCTTGATTCTTGATCATTGTAAAAAAAAATCGAGTAAAATGAAAGCACAGAGACAATTTCGTTTTAAATTAAGTATTCTTGAAAATTTCTATATCCAAATATTAAGTCTTTAAAAGGGTAAAATACTATAAGGTGGCAAAATAAATAAAGGATGTTAGTCATTTTTGAAAATTTTAATTTTTTATTTATTTTTTATTTATTTTTTTTTTTTTTAGTTAAATGAGAACATAACACTAGGAAGCATGCTATTACCTTTTAATGAAAAACAAAAATTCATTTCAAAAAAGGAAAAAACCTGAATATTCATTGAACGATAGAATGAGCTTAGGACTATGTCTGACGATGAAAGATTTTAGGAATGGTGTTGGACGATGAATGATTTTTGGACTATGTCTGACGATGAAAGATTCTAGGATTGGTGTTGAACGATGAATGATTTTTGGACTATGTCTGACGATGGAAGATTTTAAGACAATGGTTGACGATGACAGATTTTAGAATTGGTATTAGACGATGAAAAAAATGATGATGAAAGATGATAATGCAAAACGTCTGACGATAGCAAAATGTTAAACAATGCCTGACAATGAAACAAGATAAAGGCTGGTGAAGAAAACACTAGGCTGTTAAACGCGGATTGGTCTCAGGATTCACGTCAAATAAGGACAACTCTTAGGATTGATGTAATTAAAACCGTTGCTGCGGATGGTAGCTATGTGTGTCACGTGACAACTACTAAATATTTGACGAAGTCCGACCAATGGCTTTCTAAACTAATTAATCAATTAGCAGCTATTGTTTTTTGAGCTCGTAATTCAGGATTACATTCTAAAAAAACGAGAGACAGCTATGCATCCGGAACCAAATTTCCGTGAATCACTCAAGCTATTATTCGCTGCCCTGTTTTTTCCTGAATCTCTTTCACTGTAAGATCAATAGCGTGCCTGGCCATATCAAATGGTGGAAAGTGTTGGTCAGACCTCATACTGAATACTTGTCATACACAGTCATGTATATATATTGGATATCAAAACATATCACCTGTAAAAATGTTAGGATTGTATTAGTGTGCTAGAATGCCTACATTTGTATGTCGGTGATTCAGAGCTGTTTAGTCAATTCGACCTAGATGAGTAATTCCTGTGGTAATGCTCGGTCAATTCTCATATTAATTACTAACGCAACTCATCACTCGGTAAACATTGCTGTGTCACACTGCAACCCTGTCAACTTGACGTATTTTATCGAATCAATATCCGTGAGACATCTTTGTGGCATCGAGCTGAGTTAACACATAAACAGTGTCGAGTCAGGCAAACTGGTAGTCTAGGTGGCAGTTGGTCGTACATTTTTTTCGAAGAGAAGCGGGGGAGGGTCAGAACTCGAACCCTGCATCTGCAAACTGTTGAACTACCAGTAAACTGCTGTTAGAACTTGTCCAGTTCCGAGTAATTGCGCTATCGTGTAAACAAAATAATACACACAAACAAAAAATCATGGGAACAAAAGAAGAATAATTATATGTAAACAAAAAGTCGTGTAAACAACAGAGAATACTCACGTGTAAATAAGAAATGGAATTGCAGAAAAATGTCCAGCGTTCGTTTTCTCATCACCAGTTTTTAGAGTGAAAAGGTTGTGAGCGGTATTTCGGTATGTTTTAAATAAACAATAATCACACGACAAACTTCCACATGACTCCGTTTGTTGTATGCTGGTAATTATGACCTAGGTATCATGTATCTCACGTGTCACTTTATACACATTAACATTCAGAATATGTACCCATATTAAAACAAACAATGAAAGATGAATAATGAACGACCTTTTTCCACCTTGAGAACACAGTTACATTTGGAGAATGCACAAAATGCCCCTCAAACCTGACAGCTGTTTTATAGGTAAATATCCATGAAATAATTATTAAGATATACAGATAATTTTGGTTTTGTATCCTCTTTCTCGTATGATTATTTTTTTAAATAGAGTATTACTAACTGATGACAACCTCCCTTTCTTCTGTTGATATTCTGTACATTCACAATATGGCGCTGACTGTCGTTTATGTTATTACCTCTGTCCCTCCCCTCTCATTTTGTTCCTAAAACTGTAGCGTTGTTGTTTGTATGTTTGAGTCCAATTCCACTCTATAATTACATTTGTTATGATCTGATGTTCGATCATTCACAATGACAGCCATATCACCAATGAAGGTTGGCACGGTATCGTGATGGCGGGAAACTGCCATCCAGTTGCATGTGAAGAAGATTAAAGTTTTTTTAGATGGTTTTGTTCTCGTTTATTTCGTGTCGTGTTTGCACTGATCGATGTGTCGTGATGCCATGCTCGTGTGACCAATGCGAAGAATGCTTTATTTTTTACAGGTTTCTACAGTAATGGTTTGTCCTCCGTGGCATGTCCTGGCCAAGTCCTTCTGTCACAAAGGTTATTACAGGCTGACAGCGCAATAAAACCGGCGACTTTTTCTAATGAAACGTTACTTTTTGGTCGATTTTTACCGATTCTCTGTCACACTTTCAAAAAATATGTTTCAAGGAATTTCAAATACCATTTTCAGGAAGCCGTGGCATCTGCTTTTACGTTTATGTAGATAAATTGACCTGTCGTTTCAGTGGATTAATTGATCTGACATTTCTGTATGTTAATTGTTCTGTCTTTTTTGTATGTTAATTGATCTGTCCTGTCGTTTTCGTGTATGGATTGATCTGTATTTTGAAGATTAATTGACCTTTCCATTTTTGTATGTTAATTAATTTGACGTTTTCGTATGATCATCGATTTGCTGTTTTTGTTTCTCCTTTTATCTTCAGAGTTACACGAAACGTAAAAGCTTCCCAGAATGAATGCATCAGCTATTGGTCTGACTAATCCTGAATATGTTGTGTATGGTGGCGTACTGTTTTCTCGGTTTAGATCCGCTTACTTCGGTACGGGTGAATCATCAGTGAAAGTCAAATAAGCGATGCAATTGGACCCAGATATCTCATATCATACCAAAAGTAGATATTATATTGACATCAATTAAAGGTCTGAAAAGGATACAACAATTGATTGTTCATTTTATAACAAGGCCAGTTATTACAGAAGATGATCTTGTATTTTCTATGTTGGAAGGTGGGGGTGTTTTTTTTTTTTTTTTTAAGAATTAACTGAAATAGCCAAAACCTTATGTGCCTAATGGTTTTGTTAAAACCACAAAAGTATGAGCCATCAATAGAGTGGCCCTTACAGTAAACAATTTTATATAAAGTTATACAGCATGGTGATAATGATGGTAAACTGTGTTACATTTTCTAAACATACCGACTTTATATATACGTGGTGTTGTATTGAATACCGTTACGTTCACCTACTTTTAATATTACCACGATTCTGAGTACGAAATATAAATTGAGGAATTCGGACATGTTGATACACGTATTTATAAATCAGATTTTCAACCGAATATGTGTTTAGGTTTACAACGCTAAATTACTGGGATTTGACAACAACTGACAGGACGGACGAGATATGTAGATATATCCGGTTTATAGAGGCATATGATACCGGTATATGTTCGTTTTTGTTGTTCTTAGAACTGCTTTATCAGGTCTCGTTTCCGAACAATAGTGATTTATCCTGTGACTAAAGTGCTATAAAGTATAACATCGGTATTACATTCTTCTGTTGGTATTTGTGATTAAACTCTACAACTTGGTCAATGTCGGACATTGTATCTCTCTTTCTTCATAACGTGTAAATATGTGGCATTTTCCTGTGGTAGAGGTATACTGTTCTAAATTTGTGGATTGAAGAGGCAAGACAGTGTTAAACAAAATTAACCATACAAACATACTATTCATTTTCTAGTGAAGACATTAGATTTACTACACTCTTTTGACTTTTTCAGTTTTTAGGAGCCTTTAGTAGGAATATCTATCTGTTAATTTTGACTAAGTCTTGCAACGCAAACTAAAAACAAATCGACCGCTAACGTTTGAACATATATTTCAGATGAAACATTTAATTTTCCCAACTTGATGACAGGGCAATGCGCAGTCGACTGCCATAGTCTTGTATGTCACTGACAGCCCCGCTCCTTCTTTTTTTACAACAATATGAGAGCCGTAATTATTTATTCTAAAAGTAATTCAAAGAGTGGGAAAGATTTTATGTGACTTCCATACACTGTTAGTGAAAAATATCATTTTCAAAACGACTTTCTTTAAGATTTACATAGCGGGTTGGTATCACCGATGACACAGAAGACGCGAACCCTTCCTTGACACCTGGTCTTATTCTTTTTGTACTTATGCAGGAGACTGCTTGGAAATGTGTATTTTGTTCACATTTTGACAAGAACTTTATCTTTGAATTGAAATTTACATAAACATGACAGTATTTTTGCTATATTCTTTCGCTGTATGGGTAGCTGTGTGTTTGGGGTGAATTGAATATGTAACGTACATTTGTTGAGGATTACACGTGGTTTGTATAAACGGCAACCTTTGATTAAGATGTGGAGAACGAAGTTTTCTCATCAGATTTACTATACTCGTGTTTAAAATGTTTTAGTGTATCTCCCACACTCGAACAAGCCTATTATCAGTGTTGTACGAACGGTAACATTCCTCACCTTATACCTGCTTTTGTTTCTTCTACAAATAACTTATTTCATCACACCTCCTTTGATTCCGTTATCGCCACAGAGACTGGTGTTTTTTGTTTCAATCTGAAGGTAGTTGGATAAGATTCCGAGGTTTGAAACAAGCGATCGATGCCTAAACTCTGACGTGGTGATTTAGGACTTCTGGAACGTTTAGAACTCCTTATGTCACCTAGACCTGTGTATATACTATAGACTAGTAGGAACATTGGCAGGCTTCAAGAGATCGGCATGTGTGACTTAACATTTAGCACTGTTGCAGCCGCATCCTCGTGTGAATACTACATGATGGATTTGATACCGACATGGCCCAACCCAACATTTTAAAAACAAACGTTTTTTGACTGATATGCAAGCCTGACGTGAGTTTTTGGTGTCTTAACTGTTTTTTTCTGTAGATGATGGGTGATGTGTTTATGGTATCACAACATATACCATTATCATACAGAAAGTACAGCCATATATTGTTATCTGGGGTCTAAAGCCATGCGTTAAACTTGTCACCTAGGAACTAGTTTTTGCAAACTTTGATTTCAATGGATACGGTGAGCCAAATTCTTTGAAAGCCTATATGAAAACTAGGCAAATGCAGTATGAAAATGTACTTTTAGCTGCAAAGAGCTAAAGGCAAAAACTTTACATGTAAACGTGATCACCTCAGCTTCCCAGATAAAATTCCGCTGTTGTTCTGACTTAATTGAGGATTTTTAATTGATATCACGACCTGGTCGCTCAATGGTCACGTGATTCAGATACAAAATGGTTTTTTTTTTTTTTTTTCATGCACTTGATCATCCAGCAAATGTCAGCGTGCGTTTGAGTGTTCTTGGAATTGTTGGGCTTGACTATATAAAGTGCCTGCCTACAGCCTGACGTAGTAAATATTACGAACAGTGCAATGTCCATCTGTACTGCTACACCACACGGACGATTTACTGTAGTAGTCAGGGAAAGGCCTTTTCACTTATGCATAAACGGTGGCGCTTTTAAGCACAGTCGAACTTCCGAAACTCGATTATTCACAATATATTGCTGCTTTTAAGGATGTTTTGTTTAATCTTGTTTTGTATTTACAATGTCCATCACATCACCATAATGCTGTCAGGAATTTCTCCGTAATATGACAGGTCGAAAGAAATACACTTGTAATTATATCACTTTACTGTAAAATGGTCTGTAGCACGTCCAATATCCAGCTCTTTTGTTGGAGAGACTGTAGTTTGTATTCACGAACAGGTGCCACAAGTTTCTTTCATGTCACATAGTAGACTATGAATATCTTATTAATTGTCTCCCATTAAGGTCGGTTTTTACGTGTATTATGTCAGAAGTTTGAACAACACTACTTTTTGATAGTCATGTAACATAGAAATATGACATCAGTATCATTGACCTACATTTACCTACATCAAAATCAGAATCACATCCTTCATAATAATTCATCGTAAGTTTTAGTCGTGACAGTCACTGTAAGTCGGTACCAGGCTGTTGTATAAGTCATGACAGTCACTGTAAGTCGGTACCAGGCTGTTGTATAAGTCATGACAGTCACTGTAAGTCGGTACCAGGCTGTTGTATAAGTCATGACAGTCACTGTAAGTCGGTACCAGGCTGTTGTATAAGTCATGACAGTCACTGTAAGTCGGTACCAGGCTGTAGTTTAAGTCGTGACAGTCACTGTAAGTCGGTACCAGTTTATAGTATAAGTCGTGACAGTCACTGTAAGTCGGTACCAGTTTATAGTATAAGTCGTGACAGTCACTGTAAGTCGGTACCAGGCTATAGTTTAAGTCGTGACAGTCACTGTAAGTCGGTACCAGGCTGTAGTTTAAGTCGTGACAGTCACTGTAAGTCGGTACCAGTTTATAGTATAAGTCATGACAGTCACTGTAAGTCGGTACCAGGCTGTAGTTTAAGTCGTGACAGTCACTGTAAGTCGGTACCAGTTTATAGTATAAGTCGTGACAGTCACTGTAAGTCGGTACCAGGCTATAGTTTAAGTCGTGACAGTCACTGTAAGTCGGTACCAGGCTGTAGTTTAAGTCGTGACAGTCACTGTAAGTTGGTACCAGACTGTAGTATAAGTCGCGACAGTCACTGTAAGTCGGTACCAGGCTATAGTATAAGTCGCGACAGTCACTGTAAGTCGGTACCAGGCTGTAGTATAAGTCGTGACAGTCACTGTAAGTCGGTACCAGGCTATAGTTTAAGTCGTGACAGTCACTGTAAGTCGGTACCAGGCTGTAGTTTAAGTCGTGACAGTCACTGTAAGTCGGTACCAGGCTGTAGTTTAAGTCGTGACAGTCACTGTAAGTCGGTACCAGGCTGTAGTATAAGTCGTGACAGTCACTGTAAGTCGGTACCAGGCTGTAGTGTAAGTCGTGACAGTCCCTGTAACTCGGTACCAGGCTGTAGTATAAGTCGTGACAGTCACTGTAAGTCGGTACCAGGCTATAGTTTAAGTCGTGACAGTCACTGTAAGTCGGTACCAGGCTGTAGTTTAAGTCGTGACAGTCACTGTAAGTCGGTACCAGGCTGTAGTATAAGTCGTGACAGTCACTGTAAGTCGGTACCAGGCTATAGTTTAAGTCGTGACAGTTACTGTAAGTCGGTACCAGGCTATAGTTTAAGTCGTGACAGTCACTGTAAGTCGGTACCAGGCTATACGTTATTTTGTACATGTAGATGAACCCGTAACACTTAAGTCGGTAGCATGTCATTGGTTAACCTGTAACAAATAGTTCTAAGATCAACCTGGCAGAGAACAACTCGTCAATAAAATATATCCCAATGACTGATGATTCCATGTGGATTATTTGTTAATGTCACTCAATGCCCCGGAGAAAATGTAATGAAAAGCGGTACATCAAAATGTCAACAACGGTTACAATCTGCGTACTGCGCATGCCCAATGCTGTTAACAATCAGTCACAGCATTTCTTAACGACAATGACTTCATGTGATATCTCCATCTCCTGATAATAAATTTCCTTTAAGATTGACAAGCATATTTTTTTTTTTTTTTTTCTTGCCTTACAATTATTTTAGTGTGATATTCAAATCAGTAGGTCTAACAAAGAGTGGTATATTGAAATATTACATTATCTCATTATCAAATTAGTTTTTATCAAATTATTTAGAAATCTGACGATTAACGTTAACATCATACTCGTATTCCTCATGATAAACAGGCTGATATACGTGTGGACGCCTAGTGAGAAATAGAATATCATACATGTACGAGTAACCTTTTACACCTCATTATAAACAAAATGCCATAGCTCATTATGATCAGTGATAAACAGAATATCATAATTGTTTACACCTCTTGATAAACAGAATATTATAATCCATAACACCTCGTGATAAACGGAATATCATAATCTATTACACCTCATGGTAAACAGATTATCATAATTCTTCGCACCTCATGATGAACAGAGTATCATTCAAGCACTTTACACCTCATGAAACAGAATATTCTCTTTCACATTTTGTGATAAACAGAATATCACAATCAACGGATAACATACTCTTTCACAACTCGGGTTACACAAAACATTATTGATGACGTCTTCTCTTTACATGACAAGAAATGTATTGACCACGTTAATCGTATATACACATCAGAATTGGAAATCAAGAACAGGACTTTTCTATATCCTCCGATTATCTCGCTCTTTTCCTACAACGAAACCAACATGGACAGCTTTCCATCAAGCTGTATGATAAATGTGGTAATTTCATTTCCCTTTTGTAAATTTTCAATTTCTGTATAGCAACATTTCTGCATCCCCAACCTATTGTATTTACATGTCACAGTTGATTCGATTCTTAATGTCCTGTTCCAACTAACACGATTTGCTTGCAAGAAGTCGTCAACTGACAAACAGACTCGTAACACAGGCTTTCCAAAGATGCAGGCCAAGGGCAGTTTTACGGTGGTCATAATGATCTCATTGAGAAATATTATGTTTCTTTGCTTTGCTACATGAAGCTTATTCTCGTTTGAAAACGTCATATTACTTGGATTGTGGCCAGTGTCGTCGATGAAGCAGAAAACGCTTACTATTCCGGAATACCTTTTTTTCTCCTTGTACTTTTTTTCAACAATCTCCTGGTAAATCTTTCTTTAGTTCATATGTTGCACTCATTATTGAATTTGAGTTTGGATTATGATTGTGTTGACGTGTTGGTATTTTCTTGTTGGTTTTTAGAGCTCTTTATACCTCGTGAAACAGAGCCTTCTCTCTCACACTTCGTGATGAACAGAATAGCAAAGTCTTAAACACTACTGAAAAGAAGACAGAGCTGTCATTCTATTTTGGGCCTTATAATTAACAAAAGGTCACGGTATGTTGCACCTCGTGCTGCACGAATCATAGCCCTTTACGCCGCGTGAAATAATTATGCTTTTCATACCTCGTGATAAGCAGAATATTATACAATTTACACTTATGTAAAAAAAAAAAACATATGGCATATTATTTTTTTTCTACCCATAATAACCATTATATCATTTACTTAACAACCAACAGAAAACATGTTTATATGTATCAAGGTTCTTTACGCTCAGTAGTAAACAGAAAAGCATACTGCGAGGTAACTAGCACTGTATATGAAATAGGTTTGGACCCTTTGCCCTAGACGTACCCGAGTGTGTGACCTCTTAATTCAGGAATCCCACATCATGTGTCACATTATGCTGTAAAGAAGGCAAATAATGAGCTGCATGATAGCTAAGCATAGTATAAGAAAGGTCTTTGTAATTTTACATCGGGATTTCTAATGTTGTATCGGATGGCTCAATGTTACTACTAAAAAAGACACTAATTGAGTTAGAACGAATAGTGTGAGTGTGTCGGTCACATATATCTCGAGGATAATTAGATAGAGCGAGATGTAAATTACGTCGAGTGGCGCTCGTTAGTGAAGAGGATATATGTTGTGGCAATATTTCTTGTTCACCGTACCAAATTACGGAAGAGAAATGAAGTAGGTAAAAAGACATTATTTCAAAACGTAACAAGAACGCGCCGTTACTTAGAGACGCGAGACTGTGAGATGTAAGATTGTTACCAACTTCAATTCATCTTAACCTCAAAAAAAATCCGACATTGCGCTTTTCACTGAACTGACTGGGGATTAACCTTACAATAACGTGATCATCATGCGAGTTACAACGCACCGTATTTATTATTCTTGGCTTTTTTATTCTTTGCTATTGAGATAATTGAGTATGCCTGCCATAGCAACCTTTAAATTGGTTCTGAGACCTATTTGTCACGTGGACTTGCCCCCGGAGCGTTTTCATTCGTGTCATGTCACAGACTTGTTTTCCGTGATAGAATTTCAAACATTTGAAATCTGTTATTAACCGTCTTCACCACGATCAAAGTGTCTGCCGCCTAGAGCGTCAAATCATCATCGAGATTCCTCGCACGCCGCTTTAACGTATCTACAAAAAGGCGCCAAAAAGTTTTACCCAAGAAATCACGAAAGCTATCAGATTACTATCGATTGGCCGGATTAGAGTGCGCCGACAGACATCATCATGAAGTAGGGCTGATCATTAGTTTGATATAAATACGACAGCGACACGTGTAAACTTGTTTACAGATTGTAGCATGTAATAAAACGAGATTTATGGAGGCAAATAAAGCAATGATAACGTCAGAGTTGGTTAATATTACTGTGGTTTGACGGCGGACGCTTACTGATCTTGCAGTCGTGACTTGAATATAACAATTTCTTTCATATGTCTCGGTATCCGTTGTACCAAAATGGATGGTATCATATTTCTGTCATTACGTTATCTGAGGTCGCATAACCGTAACATTGTTTTTCGTATAAATTAGGTGACGAATCGCCTTATTTAGAAACAATAGCTTAACTTTCCCCCTAATTCTTGTTGACTTGTGGTAATATTAAATTATAATGGATGTCGACTAAATCATTTAACTTCACTCGTTTTGATTGTTAAATCAACAAGTCGTATAAATATGGCAAAAAATACATTCGTTTTACAAAGATTGTACAAAAGACACACAAGTGAATATCACCTTTCAATACAAAGTTAGAATGAGGTACAGAAGAGCCAAATATTGAATTGAACTGCATCATACATCTGTACTTCTAGAACTCGTCTGAGATGCTAAAAGCCGAAAAAAGACTGAAGGAAATTAAAAGTGATAGAAAGAGAAATCAAAATCTAGTTAGCGAGTTGCACTAGCCCATTAATTCAATAACTTTTGTAATTTTCACATTTCCGACAATTTCGGAAGAAAGTGCGCGTATTGAGAACCGGGCCACTATTCGAACGAATTGAAATGTAACATGCAGTTTATGGCAAACCTCGTGGAATTAAAGTTCACCAGCAGTTCATACAACCAGCAATCAAGAATATTGTACGGAATACACACAATTAAGACGACTGGTCCATTTTTTATATCACTGGATGGCAATGATATGCTACCGTAAGACGTGATAATGAATTAACTGATAACTTACCTTCAAAGTATCCTTGTAAATCATCATTTTGTTCATAGTTTGCCCGGTTTTATCAAATTTCAGTTTGGATTATGATTTTGTTTCTTGTTGTTTCTGTATCATGGCAACTAAAACACAGCAGCCATATTAATTGGTAAACACCAGATATGTGACAACGGGGTAACTGAAAAAATTGGTAAAGAACGCGCTGACAGAATGGGTAAACAACGCGGTAACTGACAGATTTGGAAAAACAAACGCGGTAATTGACAGATTTGGTAAACAACGCGGTAACTGACAGATTTGGTAATCAACGCGATTGCTGACAGATTTGGTAAACAACGCGGTAACTGACAGATTTGGTAAACAACGCGGTAACTGACAGATTTGGTAAACAACGCGGTAACTGACAGAATCATTGCCTTTATTATCATTACTCCACCATAAAATAAAGTTGTCCATCTGGGACATAATTTTTTTAATTATCTTAATAGGATTGAAGTATAACTAATTCAGATTGGCTAGGATTAATTATATACAGCAGAGAGAATTCCCTCACATTTTACAAAACTCTCGACCCGACCTGTCGAAACTTCTTATTACCACATATACTGGTCTTAAAGACTTTTTTTAAACAAGGAAAACGATAATAGAGGAAAAAGCATATAAGATTCTACAGAAAAAAATTACCCACATACCTAAATTAGTTATACCATATGCTTGAGTAGATATCAAAATATTTTGGGTCACACATACAAAAAAGATGTGTGAGTTTATACAATCTTATTCTTGAACACCAACCCCTTCCAACTTATTCTGTCTACATTTTGACAGCCTTTGATACTGTATTGTGAAAACTCAAGATCTTGGTTCCTAAGGTTGATTGGTTGACGGGTTTGACATCCGCTTTCATCGAAGTCTATCAGTGTTCAGCAGACATGGTTTTGGTCCCCTAACCAGCCCTCTAAGGCAGCACAGCTTATTACATCGTCCTCGACTTGGAAGGTGTAGTCGCTGGAGGCTGGAGAATAGGTGGGTGAGGGAATTCATAGCCACACTTGCTTCAATCACTACTCGGCTGGCGTCGTCATGGTGAAGCAAAATCCCTCGACGATTTTTTCCGCAGATTTTTCCTTCGATTGATTGGCGCACCTGCTTCAGTAGGTTAGCGTAATGCTCCCCATTAATTGTTGCTCCACGAGACAGGTAGTCGATCTGAATCACTCCTTTACTGTAATGTAAACCAGAACCTTTTTGATGACCCTGGTGACTTTATAGTTCTTGTTTGGAGAATAACGTAAGTGGATTTCTGATAAGTCGCCGGATCTTAAGGATTGTTTTAGGTTTTTATCAAAGTTTACGACTTTAAAATGAAAACCATCAGAGTTATCAAGTCTCCAGTGTTGATGACTTTTAATTGCTTTATGTCATCCAAAAACATAGGCCCCCACCGTGCACTTACTTTGGTCATGTAGTGTATCATAAGATGACGTGTATGGTTCATTGGAAATGCCTTTTGCTTCTATCAAAACATTAAAGAGTGGCACGGTGGTTTCCCATCACTAGTTTGGACACAAAGTCAATGTTTTCTGAATAGTACTGGTGATAGCCGTCCTGACGGGGGTTCCATCCACTAAACTCTCTCTTTGCCACGCTGGAACTTCCTCAGTCAACATTTGATAGTAGCAATAGGCTGGAAGGATTTCTATAAACTTAAGTCACTCGCTCCTCCTCGTTGGCAGATTGATGATCCAGTAACGTTATAACACTCTATATTCATTTTTGTCCATTTTACCAACTCACTGGAGGTGCTTCTAGCCAACAGGTTATTGTGAGTCAGTAATATGATCCTTCAAAAAATCAGTTGCTAAGACAAAGATACATATTAGGTGTGGTACCGGAAGCGTGAGGCCCAAACCTTTCGAATCGTACGGACATATCAATACTATGTGCTCTATTATCTAGATTCATTTCCATGATTCATCTTCAACAGCCTGTTTTCCCATGTCCCGATAGTCTGTGTAGCTGTCTGCCCCTTCCCTTCTGTTGTCCTTTGATGTATTCGGATATCAGTAGCTGTATTTTTACGGATATTTTTGAATTTGAATATCTTCGTTTTCTCGAAATGAGAGATGAAATTCTCTAGGCATTCTGATTCTGTTTCACGAGTTCCTGATGATCAACAGTTACGACCAATTACAACACTCACAGCAAGATGCAACTTTCAGAACATGGACGGCTGTCATCCTAATCTCACTAGGAGAAGTGTGGGATACATCGTTAGAAGTGTTTTATACTCACAAGCATTTCTGATGGTTTCGTTATGAGTATGTATTTCTTGTTGAAAACGTGGCAACACTTGCAACATGTATGGTCAGTTATCACACTGTACGTGTCGAATGTCATCTTTGAAATAGAAGACGCTTTATCCTCTGGAATCCCTGGTTCTTCTATTCATCCTAATCTTTCTAGTGTTCAACTGAAGTCTGTTGGTCAATTTTGAAAACGCATGGTTGTGTTAAAAGGCATACCTACATGTAACCAATCTATTCTTTTCTCTGACATCACTTTGATTTCCAGACTGTACAAGTAGCCAGGGATTTTTTTTATTCTGAGGTTTAGTCTGTAACCAATATACTCAAATTGAAATTTCATAATTAATGGCGTTGTGATTACTCCGTCCACGACTACAAATCATTACGTAACCTTATATTCTAATAAAGAAATTGAAATTCCATAATTGATTTGACCAATTTTCCTCGATGCACAACTTCAGAAAATCATCCAATATATTAGACAAAGCTGTTTGAGCAGTGCTTCACTTGTTACTCCATGACGGACGGGAAATTAAAACTGAAATTTGTGTTATTCAATGTAGCCAATCAACAAGGCGGTGCGAAAACAAGTTGTACTGACGTCAAAGCACTCAGTCTTCATTATTGTATGTGGCGTAAATTCATACAATTAACGGGATTAATATCTATTTTCAATAGGGTTCATGACGCAATGGGTGTATGCAAATGCCTGAAATTGTTGAGCACATGTTAAAGACAATGATCCTATAGTCTCGGTGGTATGTTAAGTCATTTACAAAGTATACTGGCTCGAAAACTACTGTCAAACGTAACTTAAGTTATAGGAATTTTATAATTGTATTTTAACGCGTAAGGAAATTACATTTTGATACTATGAACTATTTTTATCTATTTTTTTTTAAATGATGTTCAGAAAAATGATGTTCAGTTTCCTGCATTGTTAAAATTTCATTTGCCCATATCTGAAAGCATTGTCTCTCTATGTCAGCCTTGTCACACCGTTCATACATACATATGCATGTATGTAGAAAATAATTGAATTTCGAACTATATTGCGTGATCTTATACTAGCACGGGGTTCTTCAGACCGTTTGAGTTGGGTAGTTTGTCAGTCATATACCTCATTGTTATCACCGTTTATTCCACTTACATGCGATTTTTATGTTATCTTTATCTAAGAGTTCGAATTACACATCATTAACAACCTGACAGTCTTTGCTGAGTGCCTCAGGACTTTTGTATTCTCTCGTACTGCCAAATCCTACGTTACCGTTTTCTCATTTGAATCATTAATCATCTATTAAAGTTTCGTATGAATAAGTTTTGTATTGTTCAGAAAATGCTGTAAATTTGTGTGTAAACCACATGTTGTACAGAATACATGTAGATAATGCCCAAAGGGTACACCAGTGTAGCTCCAACGATAGCAAACGTTCCCTGTCTGTCTGACAGTTATTGTTATGCAAGTTGTATTCGAAAATGCAATAAAGTTTCATTTCAAATATTGACAAAATGTCAACGTCTTTGAGTAAAGCCAAGTAAAACATCATTCAAAACGTTCCTTGTGTTGAGAGATGTGATTCCTTTCTAGTGTAGATCAATGCCGTTATTGATAATTTTTTGGAATTTGAACGTTCAGATAAAATGCTTCAATCATTTTATTTCATGGGGAAAAAACTCTGGAAATTGAATTGCATTTCTAATATTTTAATGCAAATATTAATAAAATTCACTGTTTAAATCCTGCTCGGTCGACCGATCGTTTATCACTTGTCGTTAGAGAGCCAGTACGGATTTAGAATGAGGAAAGGAAAAGTGGAGGTCTTGAGGATTACGTCATCCCTCTGTGTGAGAACAGTCTTAAATCTTAATCAAACTTCTGAAAGTATTACGTGGTGTTATTTTACAATTTACAATTTCCGATTTGTCTGTTTTTATTCTCAAATGCTTATTAATCATTTAGCCGTCGTTATCTGATTTTAGACAATAATGTTATTGTATGACATTCTCTCTCCTGTGATGGAGTGCTTCTGTGTCGCTATGTCTGTTGCATGTTTGCATCCAAACACGGGTTCTCGAAGGGACGACGATCGGTGCTTAATTTCCGGCGCCTTGCCATTAAAATGTATGCTAAGTCAGTAGAGATAAAACAACAAAGGAACACTTATCTCATGTTTTCTAAAAGAAGATAAATACTTAAATATGGCGTCCAATATATCTATCGATTATCCCACATTTATTTGCTTTTTATTCAGGGAAATAATTTATTATCATGTTTTCACCTTACTATGCCTGTACCAAGTGTTCAACACGTAATCAAGATGGTCAGGAAATTGTGCTGGAATACGTTTCTCAAGTTAACGTATTACAAATATTTAAAATAGTTCTCATATAACTGGTATTTAACCACTGTTACATGTATCTTATCTGTTTTTACTGGTATTTGTTACTGATATTTGTAATCTTGTTACTGGTATTTGTATTGTTGTTACTGGTATTTGTATTGTTGTTACTGGTATTTGTATTGTTGTTACTGGTATTTGTACTGTTGTTACTGGTATTTGTATTGTTGTTACTGGTATTTGTACTGTTGTTACTTGTATTTGTACTGTTGTCACTGGTATTTGTACTGTTGTTACTGGTATTTGTACAGTTGTCACTGGTATTTGTATTCTTGTTACTGGTATTTGTATTGTTGTTACTGGTATTTGTACTGTTGTTACTGGTATTTGTTACTGATATTGGTATTGTTGTCACTGGTATTTGTACTGTTGTTACTGCTATTTGTTACTGATATTGGTATTGTTGTTACTGGTATTTGTACTGTTGTTACTGGTATTTGTATTGTTGTCACTGGTATTTGTACTGTTGTTACTGGTATTTGTATTGTTGTTACTGGTATTTGTACTGTTGTTACTGGTATTTGTACTGTTGTCACTGGTATTTGTACTGTTGTTGCTGGTATTTGTACAGTTGTCACTGGTATTTGTATTGTTGTTACTGGTATTTGTATTGTTGTTACTGGTATTTGTACTGTTGTTACTGCTATTTGTTACTGGTATTTGTATTGTTGTTACTGGTATTTGTATTGTTGTTACTGGTATTTGTACTGCCGTTACTGGTATTTGTACTGTTGTTACTTGTATTTGTACTGCCGTTACTGGTATTTGTACTGTTGTTACTGGTATTTGTATTCTTGTTACTGGTATTTGTATTGTTGTTACAGGTATTTGTACTGTTGTTACTGGTATTTGTAGTGTTGTTATTGGTATTTGTACTGTTGTTACAGGTATTTGTACTGCCGTTACTGGTATTTGTACTGTTGTTACTGGTATTTGTACTGTTGTTACAGGTATTTGTACTGCCGTTACTGGTATTTGTATTGTTGTTACTGGTATTTGTACTGTTGTTACAGGTATTTGTACTGCCGTTACTGGTATTTGTACTGTTGTTACAGGTATTTGTACTGCCGTTACTGGTATTTGTACTGTTGTAACTGGTATTTGTATTGTTGTTACTGGTATTTGTATTGTTGTTACAGGTATTTGTACTGTTGTTACTGGTATTTGTAGTGTTGTTATTGGTATTTGTACTGTTGTCAATGGTATTTGTATTGTTGTTTGTTACTGGTATTTGTACTGCCGTTACTGGTATTTGTTACTGGTATTTGTATTGTTGTTACTGGTATTTGTGGTATTTGTACTGTTGTTACTGGTATTTGTACTGTTGTTACCGGTATTTGTACTGTTGTTACTGGTATTTGTATTGTTGTTACTGGTATTTGTACTGTTGTTACTGGTATTTGTTACTGGTATTTGTATTGTTGTTACTGGTATTTGTACTGTTGTTACTGGTATTTGTATTGTTGTCACTGGTATTTGTACTGTTGTTACTGGTATTTGATACTGGTATTTGTACTGCCGTTACTGGTATTTGTACTGTTGTTACTGGTATTTGTATTGTTGTTACTGGTATTTGTATTGTTGTTACAGGTATTTGTACTGTTGTTACTGGTATTTGTACTGTTGTTACTGGTATTTGTATTGTTGTTACTGGTATTTGTACTGTTGTTACTGGTATTTGTATTGTTGTTACTGGTATTTGTACTGTTGTTACTGGTATTTGTACTTTGTACTGTTGTTACTGGTATTTGTTACTGGTATTTGCATTGTTGTTACTGGTATTTGTATTGTTGTTACTGGTATTTGTACTATTGATACTGGTATTTGTACTGTTGTTACTGGTATTTGTACTGTTGTCACTGGTATTTGTTACTGGTATTTGTATTGTTGTTACTGGTATTTGTACTGTTGTTACTGCTATTTGTTACTGGTATTTGTATTGTTGTTACTGGTATTTGTATTGTTGTTACTGGTATTTGTACTGCCGTTACTGGTATTTGTACTGTTGTTACTTGTATTTGTACTGCCGTTACTGGTATTTGTACTGTTGTTACTGGTATTTGTATTCTTGTTACAGGTATTTGTACTGCCGTTACTGGTATTTGTACTGTTGTTACTGGTATTTGTACTGTTGTTACAGGTATTTGTACTGCCGTTACTGGTATTTGTATTGTTGTTACTGGTATTTGTACTGTTGTTACAGGTATTTGTACTGCCGTTACTGGTATTTGTACTGTTGTTACAGGTATTTGTACTGCCGTTACTGGTATTTGTACTGTTGTAACTGGTATTTGTATTGTTGTTACTGGTATTTGTATTGTTGTTACAGGTATTTGTACTGTTGTTACTGGTATTTGTAGTGTTGTTATTGGTATTTGTACTGTTGTCAATGGTATTTGTATTGTTGTTACTGGTATTTGTACTGCCGTTACTGGTATTTGTTACTGGTATTTGTATTGTTGTTACTGGTATTTGTGGTATTTGTACTGTTGTTACTGGTATTTGTACTGTTGTTACCGGTATTTGTACTGTTGTTACTGGTATTTGTATTGTTGTTACTGGTATTTGTACTGTTGTTACTGGTATTTGTTACTGGTATTTGTATTGTTGTCACTGGTATTTGTACTGTTGTTACTGGTATTTGATACTGGTATTTGTACTGCCGTTACTGGTATTTGTACTGTTGTTACTGGTATTTGTATTGTTGTTACAGGTATTTGTACTGTTGTTACTGGTATTTGTACTGTTGTTACTGGTATTTGTACTGTTGTTACTGGTATTTGTACTGTTGTTACTGGTATTTGTATTGTTGTTACTGGTATTTGTACTGTTGTTACTGGTATTTGTACTGTTGTTGCTGGTATTTGTACTGTTGTTACTGGTATTTGTACTGTTGTTACTGGTATTTGTATTGTTGTTACTGGTATTTGTACTGTTGTTACTGGTATTTGTTACTGGTATTTGTATTGTTGTTACTGGTATTTGTATTGTTGTTACTGGTATTTGTACTATTGATACTGGTATTTGTACTGTTGTTACTGGTATTTGTACTGTTGTCACTGGTATTTGTTACTGGTATTTGTATTGTTGTTACTGGTATTTGTATTGTTGTTACTGGTATTTGTACTGTTGTTACTGGTATTTGTTACTGGTATTTGTACTATTGATACTGGTATTTGTACTGTTGTTACTGGTATTTGTTACTGGTATTTGTACTATTGATACTGGTATTTGTACTGTTGTCACTGGTATTTGTTACTGGTATTTGTACTGTTGTTACTGGTATTTGTACTGTTGTTACAGGTATTTGTACTGTTGTTACTGGTATTTGTATTGTTGTTACTGGTATTTGTACTGTTGTTACAGGTATTTGTACTGTTGTTACTGGTATTTGTACTGTTGTTACTGGTATTTGTACTGTTATTACTGGTATTTGTACTGTAGTCACTGGTATTTGTTACTGGTATTTGTACTATTGATACTGGTATTTGTACTGTTGTTACTGGTATTTGTACTGTTGTTACTGGTATTTGTACTGTTGTTACTAGTATTTATTTCTGGTATTTCTATTGTTGTTACTTGTATTTGTAAGGTATCAATTTTTATATTGACTGAAATGTAAATTTATCCTTGAAGCGTTTTATCGAGTTTTTTAACAGACTAGTGCCAGTATCAGTATAAAAAATGTTAATTTGAAATTTGAAATGGCGGACGAAATAGTGATAATATAGATTGTCACGAGAGACCATTGCCTTTGTGAAAAAATGAAATAAAAGATATATTAATACTGTGAAGTCTTTGTGGTTATCAAATACACTTATTATCATGCCACTCGGCTGTCTCAAGTCTAGGTATGTTTGCCATAATGGTAGTTCTGAATGTTATATATTTAATATCACCACTGATTGGTCTCCTGTCGTTATCAAGAAACGTCTGATGATTGCCCACAATGCCCAGTCGATTTGAAGTGATCCGTACTGAGAGCCTTGAATTTTTCTAAGTCGCCTCCTAGGCCTAAAACTTTAGGCCCTTAGCATCACTGAGGAGTCCTAGCAGGGCGAAACAGCTGTATGATGTAACATCAATGACGAGTCCTAGAAGGGCGAAACAGCTGTATGATGTAGCATCACTGAGGAGTCCTAGAAGGGCGAAATAGCTGTATGATGTAGCATCACTGAGGAGTCCTAGAAGGGCGAAACAGCTGTATGATGTAGCATCACTGAGGAGTCCTAGAAGGGCGAAATAGCTGTATGATGTAGCATCACTGAGGAGTCCTAGCAGGGCGAAATAGCTGTATGATGTAGCATCACTGAGGAGTCCTAGAAGGGCGAAATAGCTGTATGATGTAGCATCACTGAGGAGTCCTAGAAGGGCGAAACAGCTGTATCATGTAACATCAATGACGAGTCCTAGAAGGGCGAAACAGCTGTATGATGTAGCATCACTGAGGAGTCCTAGAAGGGCGAAACAGCTGTATGATGTAGCATCACTGACGAGTCCTAGGAGGACGAAACAGCAGTATGATGTAGTATCACTGACGAGTCCTAGAAAGACAAAACAGCTGTATGATGTAGCATCACTGACGAGTCCTAGGAGGACGAAACAGCAGTATGATGTAGTATCACTGACGAGTCCTAGAAAGACAAAACAGCTGTATGATGTAGCATCACTGACGTGTCCTAGAAGGACGAAACAGCTGTATGATGTAACATCAATGACGAGTCCTAGAAAGACGAAACAGCTGTATGACGTAGTTTATTTCATTGTTTGGCTCTAATATATCTCACTTTAATTATGAAAAGGTTGTTTCTTTTCTACAATCTTGATCACTCCCAGAGTGCATTGCGGTACTTTACAAATGTCTGTAAAAGGTCCCCTCGAATTCGCGATAATTGAAAAAACTGAATTATATCTTAATTTGACAATGTCAATGATGTACGACAGGTAGTTTTCAATCTTAGGGGTTGCTTAACACACGTTATAACTTTTACAAACTCGAAATATCAACAATTACTTGTGGGTGACTCTGAGTCATTCTTCCACGCGAGCGCCGCCATATTGTTAAAATACAAATATGCATGACCTTGAGATAAAATAAAGTGTATTGTAAGGAACGTCGCTACTGTTAGGGATTTAGTTTCCTGTCGATGTGAAGCTATTCGTTTGTGAGAGCCAAAATGGTAGTCTTGTATGTTATGTTTTAGTCTTACCACTTTTTCTGAAGCGAACGCTGGTAGGATTTTTTGAAAAGCTCCTACTTTGACCAATTGAACTAACGCGCCCTTGGTGGGGCGTTTGGGATACGCCACTGCCTTGTATCCTATTGACGAAAAACGTGGCCCTTGTGAGATTGAGGATGTTATTCCTTGTTGTTTGGCTTAAGTCTGGTCTCCTTTTGATGCCGTTCGGCTTCTGGTGAGAACGGTGTGGACATAAATATTTTATGTAATCGTCCTCCATCGATATAAAACTCATGTCGAGGATAGTTAGTTTGCATCGATTTTTGGAATATGGGAAAAGACGAGTGTTATAATAACATTAAATCGGAAAATTACGTAACTGGCCTGACCAATGAAGGGCATATAGAGGTCGGTGCTCGGTCTGGTTTGTTGGCAAGAACTGATCATATAGAGGATTTCAAAACAGGTTAATAGCTCTATATGTACGTTAAACCGTTCTACTTATCACGGTTGTGTCGGAATAGAAGTCTGTCGTTATTGTGTTGTTCTTGTGTCGTGAAAATTGTCCATGAGATGTTGTACAGTGGCATTTCCATTGATTGAATACGTGTCTTCCTGTCTAGGAAAGTGATCAGTACTCTTTATAGATGATTATTCTTCTTTGTACCTTTATAGACAGGTTTATTGATAAACTGTTTTACCCGACCAATTAATTATTCTTCTTTGTACCTGTACAGACAGGTTAATTGATAAACTGTTAATTACCCTGTACAGACAGGTTAATTGACCAATTAATTATTCAGGTTAATTGATAAACTGTTTTACCCGACCAATTCATCATTCTTCTTTGTACCTGTACAGACAGGTTAATTGATAAACTACAGACAGGTTAATTGATAAACTGTTTTACCCGACCAATTAATTATTCTTCTTTGTACCTGTACAGACAGGTTAATTGATAAACTGTTTTACCCAACAAATTAATTATTCCTCTTTGTACCTGTACAGACAGGTTAATTGATAAACTGTTTTACCCGACCAATTAATTATTCTTCTTTGTACCTGTACAGACAGGTTAATTGATAAACTGTTTTACCCGACCAATTCATCATTCTTCTTTGTACCTGTACAGACAGGTTAATTGATAAACTGTTTTACCCGACCAATTAATTATTCCTCTTTGTACCTTTATAGACAGGTTTATTGATATACTGTCCTTTCTGACCACTGTCCTTTCCGACCACTCTCCTTCACGACCAAATGATAGGTCTTTGGTTGTAGTTTAAAGAGGTTTATGCATGTATTTCACCTAAGTGAGTTTCTCTGACTTTGATACCTTGCAAACAGCGATTCCAGTGTATTTTAACAGCTTGATCAGTGACCACACCGACTAAAACATGTTTATCAAAATATAAATGAACCAGATTCCTTCCTGGTAAATAAGTCAGTTATGTTATGGATATCAGATTCATACTTAACTCATGTGCATTATCATAAAATCAAACCTAGTTTCCAATACCATACTGTCTGTAAACCTTCGCTCCTCCATGCTACGTATATAGTAACAACAAAAATGTTGCACCTACGTCAGGAAAGACGATCCCAAAATCAAATTGATTTCCTTTTTTTTCATTTAAATTTTCTCTTCAACGTAAAACAGCTGGTGCCAGAACTGGATCCGCAGAAAGAAGGTAGCATTACAGAATCTTAGATATACCAAATGGTGGTATTTAAATCGTGTTATGACGTCAGCGGCATCGTCCCTTTCATTTCCGTGGTATTTTAAGAATAAAGAAATAAAAAAAGATTTAGGTGCAAATGTTTATTGAGATGTTAGTACTGATTGCACCTCACGATCTAATGAGTCATAATTGGAGCGGTGTGATCTAGCGTCAGATCTCTTACCTTCCCTTCCCTTGATTGTTTAAAAATGTCACAATATTGCCTTCAATTACTGAGTATTTCGGTTTAAGACGTTAACCCTCCGGAACATGTGGTATTATTCTCGTCGTACTTTTTCCGAAGTTTCCGCGTAAATCTTTTGCTTATATTTGGCCCTAGATTAATTGCGCTTGAATAAAGATTGCGGTAAACATAACGGCATTTTCTTGTTGTCCGTTGATACTATCTCAATTTTTGGGTAGTCGGGTGTTTCATTGGTAACGCACTCTCTTTTGACCTAGCCGTCCGGGGTTCGATTCCCGGAATAGACGTCAAAAGGAAGGTGGTCACATGTTCCATTAAGTGGGTTTCCCCTAAAGTAAGACCCTGCTCCTACACCTAAGCCAACGAGAGTGATTAGTATTAGTTGCAATAACTTGTTTCGCAAATGTTAAAGAAAACAAGATTTACATTTATTTAAAATTACATACATATATTAATGTCTAATAAAAGCTGATATGTTGTTATAGAGGCAAGGAAAATTTGACAGGGTTATTGTCAAAAAATGCATTGGAGTATGATTCTGTGTATCGCTTGATTTCTCTCAAATAGCAAACATTTCTGTCAAGTAACTTTATATTATCAAACCATCATTTTCATTTGACATTTAAAATTATAATATCGATTAAACCTCTGCAATATAAAAGTTGAAGCTTTCTCTTGTAAATTAACTTTTATTTCCTTGTATTTAATTATTTTACAATTAAATTCAGAGTTAGTCAAAGGACTATTCACACAAGTAAACTACACTATGATGACGTAGAACTAACCATGTATCAAGGTTGACTCCGGAATCAAGTTTACTTGCTAGCGATAATTAAACTCAGAAAAGTGTGAACTGAAACAAACGAGACCACGAAGCATAATAACTGAAAACGTCTAACTTAAAATAGCACAAGGATATAGATAATTATACGATGGCGTCATAGTTGTGAAAGGGTTTAGTTATCTCCACAACCTTTATTACTGGAAACCCGGTGCTGTATACTGTAGGTTCAAAGGTCAGCTGTGTGCATCATTGAATGAAATGGTGATATTCGAAAAAAAACATTAAACATCAAATTAACTGCGTCATGAATAGACCATGCGCATTGGAAACAGAACAATTATTCGCGAGTTTCATAGATAGGACCCTTCATGAAAAGCCCTCGTAGCAAGTTGCCATTTGCTCAGTTGGTCAGTGGTAGAGGTAAGACAAAGACAAGCCGACGAAGGAGTAGTTTTTAAGCCATCTACATACAGTTATTGAAGCGTTTGTTCGTAACTGAATTTATGTTTGGATGCAACGGATTTGGAGTAACAATGGGAAATTATGAAAACTCAATTTTTATAAATTGACGAGTTGTTGGAAGATCGCGGCCATCTGTATGCACAGGTTTTAAAAAGCCTGATTTGTGCGACATCATCAATAATTTTATGAAGTCTCCAATAAGTAATAGCTGGAGCAGAATCCACTTGAATTTTGAGAAGCACGGAGAGAGAAAGCGAATATAAAATATTTCGAACATAATGGATCGTAATTGTTTTTGCAAAGTAGCCATTACACCTTCAAATGTGACAGTATATCGCCTAGATTTATGTCTGTCCATGGCCACGTTACCGCGGGTCTGGACAAATTCGGAGTCCACGTAGATACATTGCAGTTCTCTGATTCTGGTAAGTAGTTGACTAAAATCTAGGCTACGACGTGTGATTCAGGGGCATTAACTCTCATATGACCGATCCTTCTCTGTAATGACTCCAGCAACGCCAATCAATACATTAATTTAACATCTGGAGATAAAATCTTGTTTCTTGTGCTTAAAGGTTATTTAAAACCGAACAGAAATGTTGTGCGGCAATGATTCACATATTGTTATGACGAAAGAAGTAATCAAAGTTGATTCCTTGATGTCGCTAGAGCCATATAAAACAACACCCACGCCACTATCTTAATATAGTTTGACACATTTTTAATGGTCAGCACTTTTGGAAGTACATTTAAGTACATATACGTTTTTATGCAAATACCGAGAGTATTAAAGATGAAAAGGGAAAACTGACTGGCGGAGAAACATGACAGGGAACGTGTATCTGTGAGGCACGGACAAGGAAACTATGACAGATACCATGTCGATCAGTTGAAGTGACGAGGAAATGACTGTATGCAACGTTTTGTTCTAAAGAAGGAGGAGGAAAGAAAATGATTTCCGAGACCGAGTTGAATACAGTTTCATTAATTTTGACTCTACTGTTATGTTGTTTTTAAAGAATGTATAACTTTTGTACCATCATCGAGATAGCAAGTGATAGACACTGCTGGTGGACTTGTAGTTCCCGCGGTTTGCCGTTACCTGCATGCCACCTTTCAATTAATTCTAATGGTGACACGGTTCAGAATATATACATGTGATGTGCTTGGCGTTGTTAAATTATCAGATATATGATAATTAGGAAATTTGTTGAAATATGGGGTAAGTGCGCTTAGGTTTTTGCTTTTCTTCCGATCACTTTCAGTTTTACTTTGGCACCTCATAGGCTTCAAACTTTAGGCCATTGCCATCACTGACGAGTCCTAAAAGGACGAAACAGCTGTGTAATGTAGCATCACTGACGAGTCCTAAAAGGACGAAACAGCTTATGATGTAGCATCACTGACGAATCCTACAAGGACGAAACAGCTGTGTAATGTAGCATCACTGGTGAGTCCTAGAAGGAGGAACAGCTGTATGATGTAGCATCAATGACGAGTCCTAGAAGGACGAAACAATTGTATGATGTAGCATCACTGACGAGTCTTACAAGGACGAAACTGCTGTATGATGTAGTTTAATTCATGTTTTGGCACTACTTTCTAAAATTGTGTAATAAAGTAACATTCACTTGTGTATCTTTTGCAAGATCTGTAAAAGAAACATAATAACGATTACAAAACACGTCATTTAATTCAGGAAGGGGTAGGGTTATTGATTAAGAACGAAGCCAGGATATTACATGGTTCCGCTAGTTAATGGTGATTGGTCAGACTTGTTATTGGTTAAAGTTGAATTCAGTTTTTCATGCAATGGTGAATAAGAATGTGGGCATATGGATATATAGTCAAGCTTGCTATCGATATATTAACCTTGTTATTGTCGGAAATGATGTTTAAATCAGTTCGTGGTAGGGTAACTTGAGTGTGGCATACGGTAATATAATAAGTTTAAATGGATTCTTAGTGCCAACACATGAGCGGCAATAAATGCGAAATGATATCGGTGTACTTTGGTGAAGATAATCAAATTTTTACAAGCCATTGGCGAATTTAACAGGCAGAGTCGTAGTAAAGTGTGTTATCTAACTGAACAGTTTCTGTCCCCTGGCTCCAGGCCTATCTTTACTAATGCATCGGTGTATCCTCTCTCTGTGTCGATCTACATGTATCTGAGGTTAAAACAAAGCGCTTTGTATCCTTCTAAACTAGCCTCCATGTAATTCTACCAATCGATAAACAATTCTGCTGATTCAGCCGTCTTCCTTCATTATTTGGTATTGGTCGTATTGATGCAGAGCCAAACAAGCTAACTTCGTTACGTCTATCAAACGCATGGAAGACCGATACCATAATTACCCATGATGCCATCCGTCAACGGGATACTGACAGCAGTCACGTGGATAAAATGGAACTATTGCTCCTAACACACCACGCTGTCATCGTAACATTTTTACAGACAAAACATCAAGTGTATGCAAAGTTCAATGTGGACAAACATATATTACCAGGTGCCAACACTGTTTCTATGCTTATCAAACCCAGGGGACACAACTGGAATGATGCTTTTATCGCTAACACAGGAATCTCATATTAACAGACAACGAATTTGAATATCATCTTCAGCACATTTCCTAGCAATGGCTGTCATGATAAAAGTACGCAGAGCAGGCGACCACAACACATACCTTATTTATTTCAACAAATTGCATTGATAAATGAAACGATAAGGCGCCGTAATGTTTCCCATGAACCTGAATTTCCTACCTGCAATAGCGTTTCGGTCTCGCACACGTGTATACAGTAGGAAGGGAAGGTATGATTCGTGGAGAGTTCGGCAGCCTACATGTTAATGTGTATTTACACTCGTTCATTAGACGTATTGCTGGTATGGAAACTGAAAGACAATCAAGAAAAACCTAGGACTTTTCACCAACTGTAAATCAGTAATTTACTCAAAGCAACGTGTAGTCAGGCATGATATCTCAAACAAAGCTACAGTAAAGAGCATCTCCAACTCGGCTACCTAATAAGGCTGAGACTGAATACCCAAATGTTGTTTACTGTACACTAAATGTACTCATGATAATACCTCACGTATGACATTCACTACATGTATAAATCTCTGACTCTGCTATAAATAGTCGAAATCGCGAGTGGTCACTAGAGGCCTCGAAGTCGCGAAAGCCTTCAAGCCTTCGATAAATCAGAAGGTTCTTATTCGTTCGGAACACCTGATCCCGTATCCATAAAAACATTGTCATGCTCAAACAGGAAATCTGTGTCCAATCCAACTTTCTTTAAACTCGGTTAGACCTTGAAGTAATAACCCAAGCATTGGAATAAAAAAACCATATTCTTCCAAGTCGTCAAAAATTATTAATCTATATTTCAGATTTATGACAAAAAGTATTGAGCCTAGGCACAACTGCGTATTAGACCATGCGTACTGTTTCTAATCCATTGTTCCTCTCCGGGGCCTGGTTTCCTTGTAAATCTTTCTTTTGTTCATATTTTGTCATGGTTTCATCGATGTGAATACTGTTGACCTTTCTGTATTTTCTTGTTCAAAATCCTTCGGTGGCAGCCATAATAATACAATGTAAGTTTACACCATTCATCATTATGATTTGGCTTTATATATATAAATATTATTCTGTATGAGTTTTGTCATACATCATTAGCACACCAAAGGTACTATATGAAAGTGTATACTTCCATTTAAGGGGGCTCGGTCGGTGTGTGCAGGAACACGGCTTCATGTTTATAACGTTATCTCCGAAGTGAACAAAAATGGCCTACGATCACATTCCATACCAATATACTTTAACATAACGAGGCTGTTTCACTGAACAAAAAATTAAAATAACTGTACGTAGAAATAACATTATGACAGAAAAAGTATTATTGTCAAACTTATAGGATTATCATGTTTATCAACGTTGTGTACTAGACGTCGTTCCGACGACCAACAGTTGGAACCTGTTACAAATAAACGTCTGCTGCGTCTATTATCGCTGTCAATAATTGACAAGAGCAGCTTCTATTTACATGGTTATTATGTTGTGAATATCACATAAATGCACGGCACAAAAAAGTATTTTTTTTCTCGAATATTAGACAGGTCACTCCATAGATATTGCATATGATAAAACTATGAGATCCCGACGACGTGAGTGAAGTCTTTAGAGAAGGTGGTTAACAGGTACCTGAGAAAATGGTTAGGCGTCCCGCCAAGCTTGCCAGGTATTGGTATGTATGGACACTCTACTGAACTACAACTGCCATCAACGGGAGTCGTCAAGAGTTCAAAGTGTCAAAGTGGGGAATGACAGAGGACTTGAACTGCAGACTATGCAGTCAGAGAGTCAATGTCCCACATCCTGGCTGGATGCAAGAAGGCGTTTCAGCAAGGAAGATACCGATGGAGGCATGACAATGTACTGAGAGTATTGGCTGATAACCTTGAGACGGAAAGACGGAAGAAGAGGAACAAATCGAACAGTCTTCTATTCGGTTTGTCAGGCAGGGTGAAAGAGAGAAAAGGACAAGCAACTCTTCTATCTTGGACAGGGCTCAGTCATGGGAGATGAAGGTGGAATTGGACAGGATGCTTGTCTTCCCGGATACCGTGTAGACAACGCTGAGGCCTGATATCGTGATGTCATCGCAACAGTCCAAACTCCTCATCGCAATAGAGCTAACGGTACCATGGGAAGACACCGATGAAAGGAAGCAATCCACGTATGACGAGCTGATTGCAAAGTGCAGAGAGAGGAGATGGGCAGTATGGCTATTGCCAGTAGAGGTGGGCTGCAGAGGTTTTCCCGCCCAATGCTTATGGAGGATAGTGCAGACACAAGGTATCACAGGAAGAGCTCGTAGCTATCACACGTATTTGACAGAAACTGCAGAGAAAGTATCGTGTTATTTCGTCCTTCGAGGACTCGTCAGTAATAAAGCTTGAAGCTCAGAGGCGATTGAGGAAATTCAAAATGGTGGAAAGAATTGTAAAAATCTGGATACTGACCCCATAATTCGATAACTTCCGTTATTTTCATATATCCGATAATTTGAAAACAACGTCAAGTACACGTGTACATTCTGAACCGTGCCACGAATCAATTTATCAAAATGTGGCATGTAAGTTACGGAAAACCTCGGGAACTTATAATCCACCAGAGGTGTTTACCACTTGCTATCTTAAAGACGGTATAAAAGACATACAAGTAAAAAAGCGACTCCTATTTCTTCAAATTTCACTGCAAAACTTTTTGTTGAAGCCATTCGAGCATGTGAATAAAATTCACATATATAATTGAAAAGCTGAAAAACTTTGGCATCTCAAAGAAAAAATCTGCTCTGGTTTGGTAGCTATGTTTCTGATAGCGAGCAGATTTTCTAAGGTGCACATTATAAAGTCTTTAAGTGCTTATGCACCTCAGTTCTAAAGACTTTGTTTTCTTAACGTACATAAATTATAATCTGTGTGAACTCTTTTCTCTGCTAGACTTTGTGGTGACGATACATCGTGTTCTTACTCCTCCCGTGACTTAAATATCAATAGAAACAACATCTGATCTGATGAACCTTGAACTTTGATCCAATTAAATGTTGATGTAAAACTGACCCCATTATCATCTAAAATCTACAGCTACCGTTTGTCTCGTCTTTTAGTTTCGATGGTATACCAACCAAAATAACCAACAAACACAAACACTTAGGAATATTTATTATGGAATTAACATGTAAAACACATAATTAGTAAAATAACAAAATAAATTGCTTGTTTATTATATATTTGAGGTATGTGCCATTTACGGTGTAACTCGGTAACACTAGAGATAATTCAATTACAAGCTGCTAGAATTATAACTGCATTGTCCATCTGTTTTTAGTTTTAATAACTGGAAAATGAATGAAATGATGCTCGGAACATATTCTATTCTATTGTTAACTATATGGCATGATAGTTTCATAACGTTAGCAGATCATATTGAAAATATACTGTCACATAATTAACGAGTAGCTCACCTGCTGAGGTAACAACACTTTCAATTACATCGATGAAAACACATCTTCTATTTTTCTTCCTTCTTTAACGAATATTTAGAATGGAACAATCTAAATGATAAATTAGACATCCACTCTCATAAAAGTAATTCAATTTAAATATGAAAAGGCTATGTTGATGAACTGTAACCTAAACAACCAAACAAGACGTTTGTTAATTATAGATATAAAAAATTAAATAGTCTTCACTCTCTTCAAAGAAATCGAGCAAGCCAACTTAACTATTTATAGACAACAGTCAGCTGAGTAATGATGTGGGCATCCGGTACAAAATCAAAATTAAAAATCCATTGATCCTCTATTTCTTTAAATAACCCCCCCCCTCTCTAAGAATGCATTCAACCTCTCTCTCTCTCTCTCTCTCTCTCTCTCTCTCTCTCTCTCTCTCTCTCTCTCTCTCTCTCTCTCTCTCTCTCTCTCTCTCTCCCCTTGTTCTTCTCTCTCTCTCTCTTTCCGATTTAATCGATTGTATTGATGTAATTTGAAGAGAAACACTGCAATATGTTGTGAAAATTTGTGTGCAGTGATTTTGCAAATATATCTATTTGCAATAAAATATGTTTAAATCGTTATAATGTTTTGTTCTGAGCTGGCTCTATACAAACTTTCTTCCACTGTCCGAGAAATATACGTGCGTAAGCCGAAAATAAATATCTGTCAGGATCGCCAGTTTCTCGAGGTACGTGTAATATTAAATATGTCTATATAAACCAATCTGAATGACATAACCCAGGCTTTCATACAAAGTGACCCTAGACCATACAACATATCGACAGGATGCAATTTACACCAATTTATCAAGAGTTAAATTAACGGATTAAAACTCAGCAGACCGTAACGGACATAGCACGGCCGCATTCATGAAAATCCGATTATAGGTCTCAGAAGAACACTAGTTCAGTTGGGAGCTTTGTCCAGGTGACAAATCAGGCTAGCCAGGAAAAAAATCACACATGGCTTCTTTGTGAAGACGTGTGTTAATCTCGCTTTTGTGTTATATATAAATATGTAATTGGGATTTTTTATGACGGTGTTTCAAATCTATTCATTTCAAAATACACTAGTTTAAGAATACCAACGAAATCAAACAGTGAAGCAACATCGCTTATTACGTTTTGTAAATTGTGGAATTAAATTTTTACCTCCACATCTGTTTCACTAATTGTTTCTTATTACTTTTACATGATATCATTGCTTATCATTGATCGGTAACGCATGTTGAACGTGTGTAACGGATCCGCTACACAAGAACCCATTAGCTTCAAACTCTCACCATATTTCTTTTTTTTTTCGAAACCATTGCTACGTAAACTGTTATTTTAAACATGAATAACTCTTGATAGTTTGGTTTTATTCGTTGCATTGAAATTTAATTGAAACAGCACTCTACACCCACATAGACAAATTTATGAAACCAATATGAGAAAAACACCAAAGGAGGACGGTGGGTGTGTCTTTGTCTGAAAAGGCACTTTCTCCAAATTTGCAAACTGCATTTAACCCGGTATATCTTGTCCATCAAAAAAACATTTGGAAAGGTTAGTTTGAATTTTAGAAATTCAGTTTCCAGGTTATCGGAATACATATGTCAATAATATATGTTTAAACATAAAAAAATCGTCCAGTGATCAAGTATTGAGAGCCCCTTCACTTCTTCGTTAGATATGAATGTGCTATAAATGATTTTTTACTCAAAACCAAATACGTAAAATAATGAAGTTATTGAAATTTTCGCGATGTTTGAATGCACGTGTTATTTGTACATTGCGATCCATATCACGTGTTCATATCACGTAATTAGACAAGTTATCACTATAATCATATCGAGAGAATTTCCAGCTAGCTATCAGTACAACTTCTGGACATCCTTTTTTGAGGATGTCTTGTTGGTGTGATGATGAGGTAGTCTGGAATTTCTTGACTAGGCGATTTGGCTCCGTAGATCATAAAATTCGAGGCTCGGACAAGGCATTGGTAAAATTAATGTCTTCCTTCGTCAATGATGTTATAATGTCCAACATGATATTTAAATATTTTAATAATCAAATCGCGTTTTGGATCAACAAGTTCCAAAACTGCCATAATAGCTACAACGTGACACTCCATGGCACGGCAGTGCCAACAGAAAATGTGTTCGAGTTGCGGGGTTTATAAAAATGGATGATTTCTCTATAAGAATTGATTGTCTATTTTATTCCTTGCATGAGCTGTTGAAGGGAAATGAACTTCATGCAAATGCTGCATAAATTGCTAGGAAGTTCACTTCATTTTCACGAGGTTCACCTATCTTTACAGACGCTATCGGTCCATGCAATACCAAAATAGATTAACAATTCTTAATTGCGAAATGGAAATATTGCCATGTTGTGTGCTGATGGAGACCATATCGTGATTCAGTGACATGATATGATACGGTGTTAACTACGCAATCTTTTGTCATTAGAGTGGTGACTTCACACTAACAGTATACACTCATGGTGAAAACACAACAAAAAAATGATCAGAAATTTGCCGTAGCCCAGATGAATAAACAGCTTCAGTTTCATTTGAAACAATCACATAGGGAGACTGGTAGAAGACTGTCTATGATTTACGAACCAATGAACATAAATTATTTAGGATATTAGCCATGAGTGTGACTGAAAGTGTTAAAATCAATACAAAGCCCTGCTGATCAACGATATCAATAGGAATACTGAAATATATTGTAACGTAACTATACACCTTCAGCTATTCTCCGTTTTCATCCTGCTTGGAGTAGAATTCACGGTATTTGAGGTAAATAAAATCTTCACAATGATAATTTGTCTGATGAAGGTGACGGTGTCGTCATCGAAACGTCACACAAAATTTGCTAAATGGTTGTGATGGAAAAACTTTATTTTTCATATAAGAACCAACATGAAAAAATGATCTACAAAACGTATGACGTATATTTTTCTCCGATTCCGACTAAGAGGCATGCACGTGGTCTGCAGTAAACGTCGAACTGTTAGATGTAAGCGGTATCTACCTATTACACCATAAATGGTCCTATCGATTGATAGGCGGCTATCTGATGGGCTTCCTCCTCAGGAACCGGTCACTTATGGGAATCTCAGCGTGTAGTGGTCAGTAATTGCTGGCCCTGTCGGTCTCAATATTCCAGCCAGCAACACATTGCGTCTGACAGCGTTAGTAAGGCATCCCTCCCCTTTTCCCAAATCTTCTTCCTTCCTCTTGTTACCGTCAGACCCTGTTATAACGACCATTATCTCCACAACTAGGTAATCGGTTCTACCGCTCAGGCCGCCATTATTTATTAACTTCTATCGCAGTCGAGTTGCTGCCTATATTGAAGACCTTCTCCTTTTATGTATTTACAGAAGATAACCGAACGGTAGACGATGTCATTGATTTGGACGATTCCAGCGTCACAGGAAATGAATCGCTTCTGGAGGCAGCAGACGGAAAAATCATCTTCGAGACATACCCCACAAAGCTTGTAGAATCATCACGTGATATTATCAGCGATGACGTCGATGGGTTTATTGGTTCCGGTTCCGGTTTTGGGGAAGAACCAAAGAATGTGACAGAAGTGGAGCCCTTTACGTCTCTGAAGACAGCAGGTCAGTGAGTTTTTGAAGTGATCTTTCGAAAATTGCTTACACTGCATTAGTCTGACGTCAAAGAAATGGGAGATAACTCTGACGACAATTACTTTAAAAGTTACAATCAACCCAAATTTCAAAACGGATATATGGAAATGGTCTACAATAATTTGATTATTCGTAACTCAATCTAAGAAAACAGCCATGCTCTGACTTTATAACAACGGTGGATAACCTTACCGGGATTTTTAAAGGAGGAATTGCATGAAGATGAATTTTTAAAGAAAAGTTTTAATTCTTCATCAATATTATCAATACTACTAACAAAAAAAATGAAATGTTTTCTTGTTGTTTCAGTATTATACATGTAACTAAGATAATCTTAAACTGTCTTGTTGAAGATTTGCTCCGGTAATTGTTCACTGTTACTTACAATGTACATACAGGCGACCAAGTGACAAACTTTGACGTTGCCGCTGCATCCGCTGAATTTTTTTTTTTTTCCTCCTCCTCAATAAAATGATGAGACATTTATTTATGGACACACACCATACTCTCATAAACTCTAAAAATATTTTTATTCAAATTTGATTAAGAATGAATCCTTTTCTCTCGTGAGACTTAAATCTATTACACTTACAATTCTTGAATTATTCATATCTTACAGAGGAGATAAATTTAGCGGTGTTGTCATGATTTCAGGCCCGTAGATTTTTAAGGAGTAACGTATGACGATAATACTTTTTATAAAATAGTAGCCAACAGGAATATTTTTAGATTTATCTTAACATTGTAGCTGTCGACCAGGAGAAAGCCTGTCTATCATTTATAAAAGAGACAGATATACGGAGACGTCTAGAAACGTATTGCTTATTGCTTTCTGTCCTACAATGTACATATATATGATTATATTTGTCTATGTCAATAAAGAATTTCACTGAAATAAAAATGATTATGAAAATATTAAATTAAAAAATAAAATTACAGAATCAACCGAGACTACACCTTCCATAACTACATCTGCTACCTCTGAGGAACACGAGGACGATGACGTAGAAGCGTCGGCCAATAGAGAGATTGTAACTGCGAGAGATGATGACGGCATCACCGAGGAACCGAGTACGTCACCATCCACAAATATTTGGCAGGGGATAAGATATTAAACAAAATTAATATATCTTTATATTATATAGACTGATTTATATATGTAGATTTAATAGCATTGAGCGAGAATATAAAAAAAATCAGCAGAATAAAAATTTGATGTTATACATAGTAGTAAACATTGAAAAATAATTATTTTAGATAATGCCAATCATTTGTACTTTCAGATGAAAATGCCAAAGTCTTTGACGACGCAGACAAAATTCCAAGTTGTACGTATGATTAACTTCCCTGTCACATCTCTTATCCTGAATATTGGCTACTTTAGTGCCATGGTCAGCTTCAATATTCCTCTACCATACAATTCTAATCTTAACGACATTACATCTGTCTAGCGAGTGAACTGTAAGTGGATGTTATCTTGTTCGAAAAAAATCAAGAAAAACGGGGAGGGGGAGAGAGTATCTGGGTATTTAGGTTCGAGGACGTGGTTTTTACTGTATTTCCTATTCTCATTTCAGTTCTCAAGCTTTGCGAGAAGAAAAACTGCAAGTATGGAGGAATATGTGTTCGAACCGGAGATGACAGTGTAGAGTGCGCATGTCCAGTACAATGCGGAAATGAGTTTGGGAATCAGTTGTGTGGCTCTGACGGGACACTCTATCCTAGCCCATGCCACATGGAACAGCAAGCATGCGAACAACAAAGAAATATCACGCGCGGTGATTACCGGGAATGTACGTATTTACATATGCTGTCGATACAGGATCGTTGTCTTTATGAGTAATTCGGGATTTGATCTTGTGGGAAGGGGAGGGGGAAACAGAATAAATATATTTAACAAAGGATTGTGGATATGGTGTGACAACCAATTAGAAATTCCTCATGATGTGTTGATTGTCACTCTACTATCGATTCTTTGGGGGTCATTTCGCACGTTTGCATGCAAAACTGTATGCTCAAAACGAATTGCTTTCCATTTACATATACGTATAATATGATAATAGATGTGGGGTTTTGGTGACACACACGCTTGTAGTCACCGAAACAACACATCCGATCTTAATGGTTGTACTGTATGGCACATATTGGCCAAAATGGACAAGAAAATGTCCATTACATTAATCACTATTCTTGATATACTTGTTTGATTGCCGTGTAGGTATATTGTTAACCATTGTATTATGGGTACTTTATTTAATCAAGAAGTGCTTTGTGAATAAGTTTTGCTTATTTAATACCTTGTATTCATTTGAACGTGCATAATGAAGACACGTGTTTGTGTCCAGTTCTAGCCACTCCCCTCTCACTCGACTGAAAGCTGTTTCATTTTAGCTTAGTCATGAGAGCGTTAGCAGAACACGTCAGTTGTTCCAAGCTTGAACCCTGACGCAAAAAAATGGTAATGGCCTTTGTTGCATTGCTGCCCTAATGGGAAAAAATAAACCATTACATGATCGTAAGAGGCGCCTAAACTTCAGATCCTCGGATCGACTCCAATTCTTAATTAATTAGTTTCTCTCACGTGCGTCATCTGACACTACATACCTCCCTTTTGTGGTGTGCTTTGGTTTTATACCTGACCGAGCGACCTAAGGTTATCAGTTTTATACCTGACCGAGCGACCTGAGGTTATTAGTTCTATACCTGTCCGAGCGACCTAAGGTTATTAGTTCTATACCTGACCGAGCGACCTGAGGTTATCAGTTCTATACCTGACCGAGCGACCTAAGGTTATCAGTTCTATACCTGACCGAGCGACCTGAGGTTATTAGTTCTATACCTGACCGAGCGACCTGAGGTTATCCGTTCTATACCTGACCGAGCGACTTAAGGTTATCGGTTCTATACCTGACCGAGCGACCTGAGGTTATCGGTTCTATACCTGACCGAGCGACCTGAGGTTATCAGTTCTATACCTGACCGAGCGACCTGAGGTTATCAGTTCTATACCTGACCGAGCGACCTGAGGTTATCAGTTCTATACCTGACCGAGCGACCTGAGGTTATCAGTTCTATACCTGACCGAGCGACCTGAGGTTATCAGTTCTATACCTGACCGAGCGACCTGATGTTATTGTTTCTACACCTGACCGAGCGATCTGAGGTTATCAGTTCTATACCTGACCGAGCGACCTGAGGTTATCAGTTCTATACCTGACCGAGCGACCTGAGGTTATTAGTTCTATACCTGACCGAGCGACCTAAGGTTATCAGTTCTATACCTGACCGAGCGACCTAAGGTTATCAGTTCTATACCTGACCGAGCGACCTGAGGTTATAAGTTCTATACCTGACCGAGTGACCTAAGGTTATCAGTTCTATACCTGACCGAGCGACCTGAGGTTATCAGTTCTATACCTGACCGAGCGACCTAAGGTTATCAGTTCTATACCTGACCGAGCGACCTGAGGTTATCAGTTCTATACCTGACCGAGCGACCTGAGGTTATCCGTTCTATACCTGACCGAGCGACCTAAGGTTATCGGTTCTATACCTGACCGAGCGACCTGAGGTTATCGGTTCTATATCTGACCGAGCGACCTGAGGTTATCAGTTCTATACCTGACCGAGCGACCTGAGGTTATCAGTTCTATACCTGACCGAGCGACCTGAGGTTATCAGTTCTATACCTGACCGAGCGACCTGAGGTTATCAGTTCTATACCTGACCGAGCGACCTGAGGTTATCAGTTCTATACCTGACCGAGCGACCTGAGGTTATCAGGTCTATACCTGACCGAGCGACTGAGGTTATTGTTTCTACACCTGACCGAGCGATCTGAGGTTATCAGTTCTATACCTGACCGAGCGACCTGAGGTTATAAGTTCTATACCTGACCGAGCGACCTAAGGTTATCAGTTCTATACCTGACCGAGCGACCTAAGGTTATCAGTTCTATACCTGACCGAGCGACCTGAGGTTATTAGTTCTATACCTGACCGAGTGACCTAAGGTTATCAGTTCTATACCTGACCGAGCGACCTGAGGTTATCAGTTCTATACCTGACCGAGCGACCTGAGGTTATCAGTTCTATACCTGACCGAGCGACCTGAGGTTATCAGTTCTATACCTGACCGAGCGACCTAAGGTTATCAGTTCTATGCCTGACCGTAATATAGGAGGTTTGGTTCTAACCTTCTATCCGAAAAGTAAACAATAAAACCGATAGTTAATATTTTTGCCGCACGTTCTGTTACAAATCCCATCACAATGTGACCGAATGGCTTTCATTCTATCCCGTCCACGCTCTGATAATTCAGTGTAACTACACTTAAACAACGCTTCTGTGACCCCATTGTGATCTCCACCTCGAAAAGCATAGCTGATAACAATTCTAGACAACGCATTCTTTCATGTAAGAAGAATGCTTTAATTCGGCTAAAGGGATACAGCGTCGGTCTAGTAAATGAGAGATCCTGGTTTAGAACATTAGAGGGAAATTTTATCAAGTATTGATATCTCAAATACATCATTTAGCGTTGATTTTGGAGTAAATGATGGTGTGCTTTCTGAAAGCATTAATCAGGAAAGTAAGGAAACCCTTCTGATTGGCGTACTGTATAAACTTTCCATCTTTCCATTATCTTGAGAGTTTACAGAAACAGTTTCCAATGAACATCAATTAGGGGTTATAACGGATTACCTCTAGTTGTATCGATCTTGTCTTTAATGTTTCGGTAAAGCTCGTTTTGCAATATCATTAGTTACAGAAATTGTTTGAGGTTAAAAATTTCAGTTTTACAAGTTGTTTAAACTGAACTTTGACAAGTTAATCTCTTGTTACAGGTGCGCCCTATGAGACTTTCTGTGAGGAAAACGCAGGTAACTATTTAACCTATATAAAGCTAGCTGAAAAATAAGAAAAATGACCATTTAAGTACTTGAGGAAGCGACAAGTTTCTCTTATGCCTAATAGCAGCATTTATTGTAACTTTTTAGCTAAAGATAATTACGTATCCAACGCGGTCACACCTATGTTACACAATCATTACAAAATTACGTACGTTAAAGAACAGGGGAATCGTTCTTCACTAGTCACGGCTCATTCTATTGTTCTTTTTTATTAGCGCCATCTTGGAGCTCGTGGTCAATATGGCTACAGTCAGGGAGTACTGACTTCCGGATCCGGTATTGCAAGATTGGAAGCAGTGTTGCTGAATCACATGCCAACTGTGGGAACGACAGGATAGAGGTTCGACCCTGTAAAAAGCGTGACGCAATGCCATGCAGCTCGGAGTTTGGTGAGGAAAGCCAACAATACGACTACGAATGTGCCGGAACAGACATGCAAGACGTGCAGGCCATAGGTCAGTATACATTAAACTACACATAGATCGCTATTCCTATCACGGTATATTAAATTTCAATGTAGCTACCCTTGTGATAACTCGAAAAAAATATAGAACTGTCCTCCATTACCTGTCTACCTTATCTTCGTGCGGAGACCAATAGAACTGTTCTCCATTACCTGTCTACCTTATATTCATGCGGAGACCAATAGAACTGTCCTCCATTACCTGTCTACCTAATCTTCATGAGGAGACCAAGATAGCTGTCCTCCATTACCTGTCTACCTTATCTTCGTACGGAGACCAAGAGAACTGTCCTCCATTACCTGTCTACCTTATCTTCGTGCGGAGACCAATAGAGCTGTCCTCCATTACCTGTCTACCTTATCTTCGTACGGAGATCATTAGAACTGTCCTCCATTACCTGTCTACCTTATCTTCGTACGGAGACCAAGAGAACTGTCCTTCATTACCTGTCTACCTTATCTTCGTACGGAGATCATTAGAACTGTCCTCCATTACCTGTCTACCTTATCTTCGTACGGAGACCAAGAGAACTGTCCTCCATTACCTGTCTACCTTATCTTCGTACGGAGACCAAGAGAACTGTCCTCCATTACCTGTCTACCTTATATTCATGCGGAGACCAATAGAACTGTCCTCCATTACCTGTCTACCTTATCTTCGTACGGAGACCAAGAGAACTGTCCTCCATTACCTGTCTACCTTATGTTCATGCGGAGACCAAGAGAACTGTCCTCCATTACCTGTCTACCTTATATTCATGCGGAGACCAAGAGAACTGTCCTCCATTACCTGTCTACCTTATCTTCGTACGGAGACCAATAGAACTGTCCTCCATTACCTGTCTACCTTATGTTCATGCGGAGACCAAGAGAACTGTCCTCCATTACCTGTCTACCTTATCTTCGTGCGGAGACCAAGAGAACTGTCCTCCATTACCTGTCTACCTTATCTTCATGCGGAGACCAATAGAACTGTCCTCCATTACCTGTCTACCTTATCTTTATGCGGAGACCAAGAGAACTGTCCTCCATTACCTGTCTACCTTATCTTCGTACGGAGACCAATAGAACTGTCCTCAATTACCTGTCTACCTTATCTTCATGCGGAGACCGATAGAACTGTCCTCCATTACCTGTCTACCTTATGTTCATGCGGAGACCGATAGAACTGTCCTCCATTACCTGTCTACCTTATGTTCATGCGGAGACCGATAGAACTGTCCTCCATTACCTGTCTACCTTATTTTCATGCGGAGACCGATAGAACTGTCCTCCATTACCTGTCTACCTTATCTTCATGCGGAGACCAAGAGAACTGTCCTCCATTACCTGTCTACCTTATATAGTAATATCATATTATGTCTTATTTTACCGTTAAAACGCTGCAATGATGACGCTGATAAAACCAATAAGTTATATTTATAATTGCTTTCTTAGTCTATAACGATGTATATGAGGTAAGTCTTTCTAGGAGGTGTGGCTAATAACTAATCTTTTCGCGTAATTTCAGTATCGTTTTTTGTAATTAACACTACAAACTACGATGATTGATTGGTGGGTGGTCAGGATATTGAATATGTAGCTGCATTCTAATATTTCCTGTCCTGTTCAACATTAATTATTTTAATCTAAATTCGTTATCAAGTTATTACAGATTGTAGCCTTCATTATGAAACGTGATTAGATTTAAAGTACAGTATGTGACTAATGCGAAGTGCTTTATTAAATTCATTACAACAAGATGTCGGCGATACTCAACAGCGCTCTTACATATTAGAGGAGCAAAACTGTCGCTCCGAAAACGCAAGCCAGTCCTTTACTGATATAAAGTCTATATAACAATCCTGTCATACTATAACTTATCTAGAACGACAATTTCCCATCGGTAATAACTGTTACCATACATAAGTTATGGTGACTTTAGGCATACCACAGGTAGGTCATCCTTTAATAAAGAACACTGTTTCTTAATGTTATGGTTAAACGTGATCATATTAAACATTATTATTTAATTCTCAGAGTCAAATAAAGCTGTTCCTGTTGCAAATATCAATTAGGTCATATTACTTATAGTGATATCGAATGTACTGTCAACTAACCAAAAATTTTATACGTGTTGTTAAATCACCAGTCTTAATTGTTCACATTTATTTTACATATCCAGTGTTAAACGTTTACACGTGTTTTAAATCTCCAATCTTAATGTTTTGCATGCATTTTACTTACCTAGTGAAAAAAACTTGTGATATACATGTATCCGTGTCAAACTTCGCACGTGTCATATTCACGAGTACAAGTACACTTGCGTTGTTACAGTTGCAGTGTACCAGTGTAACGCATGATATAGTCAAATGTGTTCTTCTCTCGCCAATTAAACTAAATTAGAATTTAAAGCTCTCTCTCTCTCTCTCTCTCTCTCTCTCTCTCTCTCTCTCTCTCTCTCTCTCTCTCTCTCTCTCTCTCATTCTTTGTATATAAACTGCTTAACATTTTTTTCATTATAAATAGTACAGTATGCTACCAATGTTTGACGCTTGCTAGTAGGTATATACTGTAGTGTGTCCTTTCTTTGCCACGGCTCTTACTTTGAGAGTTGACATGACTTGACATGGGCTGACAACTCGAGTGTTATAGTACTTTTTCAAGAATAGTCGTGTATATCTTTTGTCCATATTATGTCGATATTTCGGTCTGTGATTCATCTGTTTCAAGTTATTATTTCTGGTTTATTAGAACATCGATATTATATAGTCGTATTTTCAACTAAGATATTTAGACGCAGTTTAAAAATCTCATTTCTTATTTCCAATGAAAACACAGCTATTATATTTTGATACATTAAGGGCTTTTACCAGCTGGGTATCGTTCGGTGTTATTTGTTTAGAACTGTACTTTATGAACTTATGATCATGCAATCTTTTCCTGTTCAACACCAACGACAAAGAATTAAGTATTGATGTTTAACATCCTGTGTAGTTCTTTAATGTGTTTGTTCTTGTATCAAGGCGATAAAATAATGTTTTCTCTAAAAGGATTACATTTAAATTTCTGTATTTCTAATATTCCTTCTACAAAAATTATTTTTTCTTTTTTTATATCTTGTGAAGCTAATACCGTAATCAGTATGAAATGAACAATAGTGTTACGAATTGAAGTGGCTTGACGATGCTGAAAACCAGAAAGTAGAGAAAACAAACCGTCTTCTTTTCCAGCTAATAATTCTCGAGTTTTTCCCTTTTTACAGATCAACTGTTCGACGGAAAGCTCGCCAATGGTAAGTGAGAATATTTCCTTTTGTATTTTATTGACATCCGACCCATCCATCAGGCGGTGTGATATTGATCAGGGTAATGAGTCTACCGGGAAACTACTGGCAGTAAGGATTTTCCGCTTATGTTCTGCACACCAAATTTTCAAAATCACCAATTTCCGGGTACTACAGATATCTTAAAATTCCGGAAAGAGTTTTCTAACGATTAAAACCGATTTAGTTAAACTACGGAATTGATGATTTGTAATAAATTCCTACAAGTGCAGAAATTAGATCAGATGAAACAAACTACAACAAAAATGGAATACTGTAATGACGTACTTTAGCAATAACACGCACTCCGCTAATGTTAATTTTATTTCTAAGTTAATTCCAAAATACGAAAGACGAGTTTTGGATTGGAATACCACAAAATGATTCCTTTAATGTTACACGTTGTACCCTGAGTGTGAGATGACACAGATTCCGTTCTCGCCAGCTTATTACATTGTAGAGAATCGATGTTAAATGTATTTACAGAAACATCGTATAAAATCATATTGTGTAAGGTTGTTTACTCGTTCATTGTTACAAGTGAATGGTTTTGTTATTAACTTCATAATCCAACAGAATATTGAAATAAAATGTACTGGATAATTCAAAATGTTATCCTCATGATGATTAATCATTTTTACCCCACAGCCCAAAAGGGTGTGGGGTATTGCGATCACGCACGGCGTCCGTCCGTCCGGCCGGCCGTCTCGCCGTCTCGCCGTCCAGCCGTCCGTCCACAATTGCATACTGCTTATTATCTCCAAAACTACATCACCGGTCATCACCATTTTCACTGGGGATGTTGGGCCTATGGACCTACGCAACCCTATTGTTTTTCGTCACCGCGCGATATCCAATATGGCGGTTACGGGCGTCATCTTGAATTTGCATTCCGCTCATTATCTCAAGAACGACATCACTAGCGATCACCATTTTCGCTGGGCATGTTGGGCCTATGGACCTACACAGCCTGTTGAGGTTCTTCACAATCTCAGACCTGCACCCAATTTATAATAAGGCTGTGGGGTTTTGCCCGAGTTTGCGCAGCAATTTTTAATTTTGTCGTTGAAATTGATCCGCCATATTCGATCGAAACATTGTTATCATATTGTCTGTTTAATTCAGTACATTTAAACAGCAGTATAATAGGCAATATCAGACGTTCGACATAATCCAAGAATTTTAATTCGATATCACCGTTGTATATTATTTCGATTGAAGTCTTATAATCGTTCTTTTACTTTACTCGAAATACAATCAAATTTGATCCGGTTAAAAAGGAAAATCCTACCTAGAAATTGTTCAGAAACTGTAATATCAAAATCACAATTGTAAATAAATTTCAACACATATGTTTTGGTAAATGTGTTACAGAAATGGAGTGTAAATTCTCCCTGTACGATGCTGGCATGCAGAAATTTGTCCACTCCAACTGGACATGGCGGACACTGATGGAGAAAGGAGATCAGGTCATCTGGTGCAATCACAGAGCGATTTTTATCCCGTTCTCCTCAGCACCCAAACACTGTCAGGACAAATTAGAAGACTTTTGCAAGAAAGAGACCGAATGTAGACCAAAGAAGAAGACCATGAAAAACAAAGGCGACCGGAAACACAAGTGTTGGAAGAAGTTCCTCTTGGACGAGGTCTCTCCTAAAGGTTTTCCAAACATCTCAGATAAATATCACGTTTGCCAGCGTTTCGCCCCAGGGACAGAGTTTGCGGATATTTTTGGACCCAAATCAACACAATTTGCAACCGTTTACGATACGGTGAGGCGCAGTCCCTTGATGTCATTCGCACGCTTCAAAGACCTGGGAGACTCGCTGAGGCCCACGCTTCCCTTTATGTTGGAGAAAGGTGAGTCTGCTCAATGTTCGACCTTGTTAGGGACATTCAAATAGATTGTAAGTCCAAACAAAGCTGCATTGCCATGCTCCAAAAATAGGTATAAGGTGTATAAATCTGCATAACCTAGTCTCTGCACATTATCACCTCCAGTCTGAAGGAGATATTGATATCACCCAAAGAGACAGAATCTGGAATTCTTCTCGAAACAGGCATAATAGACTTATAACCGTAAGTTAAAACAATACCGTCCAACAAGCATTTGACTGTCAGAATATTGTTTTCACTTACAGTTATAAATCTATTATTCCTGTTTCGAGAAGAACTCCAGTCAAACGCTTTGCGATAAATAAATAGATAATTTTACCTGTACATTGGCGACATGCGATGATTCGATTAAAGAATCGTGTTCTATATTATCAATTGACGAGTTGAAATATAATCATTATGACATGGAGACGAGTATAATGTTATTTATCATATAATCCACACTCTTATAAATTATGAAGAAAAAATGTAGTTCGGTTTCCTATAAAGAATTTTATGCCAAGACATTAATATTACATCATCACTATTGGTATTTTCTAACTAAATATTGTCCAGACTATTGCATATCTTTTGATGTGATAATGGACTTCAATGCAATACTGCTACTCATACTTTCCAACATAACGAACTAGAATGAAAAGCAATGATGTTGCTACTGATAACTATACTTGAGAAATGTTTGAAGGAGTCATTTTCCCAAACTCCGTCCCTGACTTACATTTTACATCCTATTTCATGGTGATAGACATATAATCTACGAGTCTTTCTGTCGTCTGTAACACTCCAACTTAAGGAAACCTCGGAGTCAATACTAATGTTCTGCACTCTCTCATTATAGGTCTTCTTCCCATTGACTACACTCTGTTAAGTCTCTTCTTTGAGCAAAAGCGGAGAGGCATGATACAAAAACGAACCGAGACCAAAGAACAAGCTTGTCAAACTGGATTTTACCAAGCTTTGGAGAACGACTACAAAGACTCCAAATATCACATTATGCAACTGCTTTCCCCGGACATCGCCGGCTTCGAAGTGAGTAAGAGAATCGCCACATACACCATGACCAACACGCTTCCAATCCACATTTCCCTTTATACAGCATGGAACCAGGCCGTGCAAAACGTCCGCCATTTTGCAGTCGATCACTGCAGCATTCCGATCTATACCGAAAGTGACCAAAACAAAAAACGACGACAGTCACATGACTATCCAGAAGTGTATGTAATCACCGGTGCAGTCCCATCCACTAATCCAGAGATGTTGCTGAACAAGCGTGTTAACATTCCATACTTGGTGTGGATGGCTGCCTGTTGTGTTCGTGGAGCGGAAACGTCATCGTTTTCTGTGTACGTGCGAAATGAGATCAACAGCCCCATCATTGTAGCTCCCGTCGTTCAGCTCGAGGTCTTGTTGTCTGACCTTTATAACGATGGCGAGCAAAACTCCGTGAAACTATTCCCAGCCTTCGAGGGTGTATGTTCAAACATTCAACATGACGTGTCACAGGTGATCAGCGCTTAGTTTACACATACAGTAGAATTCACATGCGATGTCTACAATGCATTGTCTTGGAAATCGTTATTGGCTAAATAAACGACAGCAGCAACAAAAGCACATGAGATTGCTGTGGACGAGAGATGTTGATGGAAGTAGACGGCAATCTTTAAGTTATTGAAAGCAATCTCATGAACGATTGAACAACAGGCAGAGAAAAAACGATAAAAAAAGCAATCAAATTGCAGTCCATTTTAAAATCGATACACATGACAAATGCAAGTGATCATTTAACACACAGTCAACTGTTAGCGTTCGAACACGTGGTAAAGGACAAACAGTTCGAAAACTTAGTATTGGTGTCTTGTAATGAAACAAAAAGTCTGAAAATACGTGCAATGCACCTGCTTAGAATAGCGAGGAGGAACATATTCTGCCTTGCCGGAAATTTCACAACGTATTAAGGGATGTAACTCCGGTGTACGACTGGCTAGGACGGATAATGATTTTGAACGAGATCAGATTTATAACAGACGGCGTCATGCTAAGGACGATTTGTTCGTGATCACTGAAGCACTACGTTACTGAGGGGAACCATTCACCATGTGGAACATCCAGTATCATTGTATAGTTATTAATTCATCATTGAAATGTTTACACTAAAATCACCAACCTGGGATATCTGACAGTTTCACTTGACTAGCGAGGCATGGCAAGAGCAAAGGATAAGCAAAAATCACTTAATCAATTAAAGCAATCTTTTTGGATAGACGCATATGATTCTAGTGAAACTATCGAACATCCTGATGATATCAAACATCAACACCACAAACATTATCACCTTATCTACTTCTGTTCATTAAATGAACATGTCTCACGTAATAACTGTGTATGTTACCACAATGTACGTCAATAGCAATACTGTACACTGGACAGAAAGTAGCAGAATGTCTCCTGTATATATTACTCGTATTTGTTAATAGAGCGTATGCATTGTCTGCATTGTATATAAGATATATTTGTACGCCTGACAAGTAAATTACGTGGATATAAGAAAGAGAAACAAAATGGAGCTCTAGGATAAGAAATCGTCAGCGCTGTTGATGGTTCTTAACTTGTAACCAAGGTAGAAATACATTGTTGTATCATTACATGGTAAGTCTTTCTTGTATAATCCCCATTAACACTCGACACTGTTAGTAAAATACTGAAATTATAAAGTAACTTTTTATATATCATAGCAAGACAAGCTCCTAGAACATAACACAAAATATACACAAATTAATAGCACCTCTAAATAAGAATTAGATACAGTAGAGTCACACAATGAATGAAATTCCATCCTCCACCTTAATTCTGAAACCCAGGAGGCGATATTGGAAAATTAAAACCGACCGAAACAGCCAACAGTCATGGTAGTTATAAGATGTTAACATTGCGGAATTATTTGTTTATTGTGTATCTATCTATCATTATCTATACAGCTGATTTATGAGATTTGGAAGATGTTCATTGTATTTGGTGCATACAGCAAACATATAATTTACTGTTAACCGGAGGAAACATCTATTATTAAAAACTTAATTTTATACCCAAATTATTAGCAAGATTAAACAAAGGAAGATGTTTATTCAGAACAATGTTAAGGATAGTGTTTTGATACAGGACAATACCTGTGAAGAGTTACACGATACGTAATAAAGGTTTTACATGTGATAAGTATAGCACTGTGTAGGGGTGTTTCTAAATGTATATAGAATAAGGTTACACGGAGATTTAACATTAATATTTGGAATCACAGTTTGTATATACTGCACTTGGTGTTACGTATATGTTGAGATAATTCCTTTCGTTGTTTGATTTTGTTGGCATAATCATAAATTTGCTGATAATGCATGTTTAATACATATACATATTTGTAAAATGATAATCAATATGATTCGCATATCATTTATATAGTACATATTTTCATAATATGAAAGATTTTTGCTGAACAGTAGTATGTGTACACACCTGTAACATGTGTGAAATCTTGTTTGCTGTTGAAACCTTGTTCAGAATCAACTCAGCCATAGCAATACCCTTGTGCAAAGTGACAGGGTATCGCAGTACACGTTAAAATTCCTTACACCAGTGCCATGATAAGCAAATGTCAAAGAAAAATGAGGAATGCGAAACAGCCATGTACCGGGAGTCGTATATACCTTTGTCTTAAGTACGGAAACAAACAGCAACCAAGTAGTACAGTTTAAGTGGCTAAAATCACCCAATGACAAGACTCACTGGTAATAGCGAGATTTGTATTTTCGAAATAAGCGTGTTTTACGTGCCGCTATCAACTTCCGTAAACAATTTCCATTTGTCGTGAGATTGATATGCCCTTGAGTTTACAGGATATTTAAGAAATGACACAGAATTCGACTATCATCACATTATATTCCTACATGGCTGATGAAATATTGAATATGAACTGATGATATTAATATCAACAGCTATTTAGATGATTAATTTTATCGATTTTGTGTAATACGTCATTATATTGTGTAAACTTGCACGGATTTAACATTCCATGTAGACGTGACGTCACCGCAGGTTGTGATTCCATTTTGCCCTATTCGTTATTTTATACAATATCATAAGTATTCATTTATTTAATCATCTTTAGACTGCTTACATACTGAAATGTAGTTTAATGGATAAATGTTAATAGTTTGGGATCATATTAACCAAAAACGGCAATGGAAACATCGCCACTACCGCGTCACGTGGTCTTGATCGTGACGTCAATAAATTTTACTGTTTGTAATTGTTATTCTGTGATAATGACATCGATGAAGTCCATTTTAGTAACGAAAATGAGAAAATTTGAAAACGTATTTCATGAAATAGATTCCTGGAATTAATTTCGTAATAGATATGAAGAGCAATGACCATTAATCTAACGAACCTGATGTGTAACGAGCAATATACACGCCACTCGAATATTAGTAATAGTCGCACAGCTAATATCCAGTGCTGGCTTATAATTGTGTCAGTGGTAATATGCACAAGGAGCTGTTGCAAACATATCCCCTCCCTAATGATAGCAACACGACGGAATCTCTGCAACGATCCATGATGGGAAAGTATTTCAATGAACACTCAAAATGCATATTTTCGGAGTAAGCAACATCTCCTCCACAAATAGGATTGTTACAAAATATCTGTAGCAGAATCAAGATGATGACCTGACGAATTGAATTCTGCTTCCGTCAAACTATGATCTGAACGAATACCAAATATAAGGCATATGTTCTCTTTTACCAGCATTACCAGAAACACATCCGTGTGAGAGAGAAGAGAACAAAACTCTAATAAATTAGATAGAATATATTAAACTGATGGTAAATCTCCAATGCCGTTTATTACGACAAAATTATCCGAAACTGGAAGCTCAGTACCTCATTAGTGCTAGGGTCCTTCCTCATAAGTGCTGGAGCTCATTCTCAATAGTGCTGGAGCTCATTCTCAAAAGTGCTTGAGCTCATCCTCAATAGTGCTTGAGCTCATTCTCAATACTGCTTGAGCTCATCCTCAATAGTGCTGGGGCTCTTCTTCATAAGTGCTGGGGTCCTTCTTCATTAGTGAAGTGGTCCTTCATCAAAAGTGCTGTAGTCCTTCCTCATTCATGGAATTGAAAACTGTTCAACAATAGTACATTCCTCAGAGGACCTTAGGGCAGTCGTAAATATTAATTATGTCATTATAGAATATCACCTTTTCACAATGCTTAGTTCATTAATCTCATTATGCACATCGCGTATGTTTACAAATTACTATTATAACAAACTATACAGATTGTGTTGTTGCTTCATTGCCAGGTTTACACCTGTAAGTACAGCTTTTAATTTCCTTTCAAAGACGAGAAATAAAAAGATGAACCGATATTAAAGTCTTAGTTTGAAAGGAAAGGGATATGTTAGTTAAACGCGTGAGTAATTTCAAAATTAAATGTCAAGATGTCTGCATTAGAAATCCTATAAGAAGTATTTCGTCTTTTCCTCATATTATTAACTATAATTGTTAGACACAAACATTCTAATGGGCGTCTCATCTGTCGGACACTACCGGGTTACCTCCCTCAAAAACATTATCATATTATATGAAAAAAAATTCATTGATTCTAAAAAAAAGAATCTCTAGAATCTTAACAGAAAAAAAAAACTTTCATTATAGTCAAAGAAAAGATGTAATAGAAATGTAAAATGTCGTGACATTGTGATGTAGATAGTGGAGAGGATTTGTCAATCGCTGTAGCAACAGAATATTGGCGTACGTCATGTTATTTCACACATCTCGTCATTTAGTCTAGCCTACTAATGTGATATTGACGAGAAGATGTCCCGGTAGTCGTCTTTTATGATCAAATTAATTAAACAGTAGCCACATTTGTGACATTCTTTTCATCTTACCATTCTAGTTAAGATATCTGTGATGCATTGTTTGATTTGAACATGTTCATTTGTTGCTTCAATAAAAAATCGAAAATGATGTTAAAGTCTTCTCAATTGTTTTTTCAATTGGTTTGATCAGGCATCCCAAACGTCTATAATGATTTTTTTATTCTTTCTTTTTTCAGTTAATTCATTGTATTGACTGCTTTGAAACTGAATTTCAATATTTCGTAACGAATACAATCTCTCATATTATGCAACCTATATGTTCAATGATCTTCCCCAAGATGTTTACTGACATCACAATGTAACCTTTTTTGGTCTTCAGTATCAATATTGGTACACGTAGCTATTTTTGAGTTGTTAGTGTTTTTTTCATTACTTTCAAACTCATCTTTGTAATTGAAATGAGCGTGAAGTGTTTCACTATTTACCTCGCGGCCTTTTACTTAACTTAAATCGCTCTTGACATTCACATTTCAAATTGTGTAGAATGCCAAAGAATGAATTCGACATTTGGTTTGATCTGATGCCAAGAGACTATGTATAAAAGAGGGCACCTGTCAATTAGGATAGTTAACATTTCAATATGGAATTGAGGTGTCCTTGTAAAGAGAACAACAGTGTAGTGTTTCTTTTAATGTCAAGGAAACGTCCCAACGTGAAAGTTTAAGGTCGCTGTCAGTGAGAATGTGACAAATACAGAAATAGATTATATTGGAATAACTACCTTAACTATAAAGCGAGAGGTCTGCTTATTGATTATGGAGTCCAAATTCCAAAAGTAAAGGTCAAGGTTAGCCATTATCGAAATATAATGTCAGAACTCCATAATCATTTATATGTAGAAACTTCCAAATGACATCGAACGGTTTTCCGCACGTTGATTTCTGTGTATATTGAGATCAAAATGCCAAGGTCTGTATAAACCATTATAAACATTCTTATACGTCTTTCTTGGTTGGATTGGGTAATGTCACGACACATAGCGAGAACTCTAATGGTTTCTATGTTATACCGATAAGGATAACAAGATTTATGGTTTACACTAAAGCATAGCCTCCGTGATGGATAATGTTAATAATCCGCGCTGGTCTCTGATTCTTCTTCCCTGATAGAATTTGTTTATACATCACTGCACATAGGCTTTGTTCAGGAAATTTTCTTTCTGTAAAATTGATGATCACAAAAGAAATTAACTTGCAGAATGAATACAATCGTCCTGTACAAAAAATCGTCTTATTCCAGTATATTTTTCCACTTCCTCAAGCTTATATTCTGTCAGTCTCAGCGTTACCATGGCTTTCAGTTGAACAATTAAAAAAAATCATCTTATTCTGATTCATTGAATATTGCGTAGTAGATAACACACTGTTCCTATAACGGGATCGTGTATCTGTGTAAATACTTTCTTTAAAATGAAAACTTATTTCTGTGGAAAAACCAAATTTTGTGATTAATGAGAAAGAAAAGTATTTTAAAGCAACAATCTGGTTTACTAAGTGTTTGTTATGTACATGTAGAAATAGAAACCTGTTTACTGTTGTTTATAATGTATTAGACCAACTTATTGTGAAATTCTCCACAGGAAACATTTTTGATAAGTTATTTTAAAATCAAACCTTTGTTTATCTATTAACAAAGACTAAAAAAATTGCTGACAATAATTAAAAGGTCACTATTTCTTCGTCAACTCTGGTATCGCTCGCACACCCAAAAAAAGCTTGTTCCACACACTTACTCTGTCGGTTGTAAAGCAAAGTTTGAAACAGGTAGCAAACGAAATAGAAGTCATCTCTATAGCGGTTAGAGACGTCATATGGAATTCTTTCGCTATACCTAAGCTTTCATAAAGATTTCTTTCAATTGATGACTAGAATAGCATAAGTAGGTCGTTTTTGTTGATCTGGTTTTTTAAGTGACATACAATCCGTTTCACGTAATGAATAATGTATTTTATGTAAAGAAGGTAGTTGAATTTCAATGATATCGGCAGAACTATGACTTCCTTAATACTAACCATGTCAACCATGGATAAAGGGAGGTAACCGCGGTACGCTCTGAATAGTGGCACAGGAAGATTTTAGATTTTGTTAATACAAAGTAAACCAAAATCATACAATACTATCATCAGACTTAATTTATTTATATGTTCATTCGACTGGAGCTAAAACTTTTACTCGAATCATCTTAAAACATTATCATGCATACTCCCATGAGTAGCACATTCACTCTCAATGGACCGGAAATGTCAAACTCACTCACAATGGACCGGAAATGGTAATACTCACTCTCAATGGACCGGCAATGGTCATACTCACTCACAATGGACCGGAAATCCTTACTCACTCGGGGAATCCAAGAATACGACTGTGTGTCACTTTGTGATCAGAGAAGGTGACGAAGTCGGCCCCTTGTGGAAGCAAGTTTTTTTCTTCGGTGTCTTTAACCAAGGGGACAGGAGAGCAACATAGATTATACAACCAATATTTTAACTATTTGGATCTTTATTTATTTATCTTTTTTTTCTCAGCTGTTTCTTTATGTGCTTTTTTTCCAACATTGGTATTCGTCTTGGCATCCGTCCTCACATGATAATGGTCAAACAAAACGATAAAACCAAGGCCATGCATGTACTTGCTTAATATGAACTCAGGCATACTCGCCATAGTCTCAAATATTATCATACTCATTCACTTTAGACTAAATAAGTGTAATTAAACTCACTTATCATAAATTGAAATATGATCGTACACACTTATTATGGACTATGGTAGGCTCATACTCACAATGACCTAAATCAATCATTATCTGCACACGAACTTTGGACTTACTCGAGACCATACTCACGCAGAATAATCTAAAACCCTCATTTACTATAAAATATGACAGGATCATATTCACAATAAATCAATGTACGGTAATACATGTCTTACTCGCCATACAGCAGGATCATGCTCGTTCACAGGGTAAGATCGTGCTCACTCAACATGTTATGAAAAGACGAAGCCATATTTACTATAAAGTTAGAGAACATCAAATACACAAGTATATACCAGTATCAATTTTAACACTCTATTTACTTATGTGTCATATTATACACTTAAAATGAATCGGGATCTTCGCCTTAGTGGACGGAACGCTATTTATGTCAGTTTCCTGTTTTCTTCCTCACACCGGAGTGATCGAATTCTTGATCGAGGTCACTATACACCTGAATACATAGATTTGTGACTGTATATCAACGACACAAAAACATCTAGATGAGTCGTCTAACGATAATTCTTTAGATATTGCCATTCAGTTGTAATCGTTTATGATATTCTGGTACTGTAGCTTTCTAAGTGAGTAATGGAAGATTGTATAAGACACGTGAACGATACATTTCAATACAAATTAACTAGAGCCAAATAAGGACTGAAACTGCAATATACAGCTGTTGAGGTCATTGAGGTCATCACAAAAGTACGTCCACAATGAGGTCATTACCCAAGTACGTCCACATTGAGGTCCTCACCCAAGTACGTCCACAATGAGGTCATCACCCAAGTACGTCCACAATGAGGTCATCACTCAAGTACGTCCACAATGAGGTCCTCACCCAGGTACGTCCACAATGAGGTCATCACCCAAGTACGTCCACAATGAGGTCCTCACACAAGTACGTCCACAATGAGGTCCACGCCCAAGTACGTCCACAATGTGGTCCTCATCCAAGTACGTCGACAATGAGGTCCTCACACAAGTACGTCAACAATGAGGTCCTCGCCCAAGTACGTCCACAATGAGGTCCACACCCCAGTATGTCAACAATGACACAGTGACATTATTTACCCATGAACGTACCGTGACATCTACTACCAATGTACGTACACAGTGACATCCATTACCAATGTACGTACACATGACATCCATTACCCATGTACATAAACAGTGACATCCATTACCAATGTAGGTACACAGTGACATCCATTACCAATGTACGTACACAGTGACATCCATTACCCATGTACGTACACAGTGACATCCATTACCCATGTACGTACACAGTGACATCCATTACCAATTTACGTACACAGTGACATCCATTACCAATATACGTACACAGTGACATCCATTACCCCTGTTCATCAACAGTAACATCCGGACTTCTTGGCATTATTAACTGAATGAAAACGATAAATACAATATTCTCAACCTACCTTTCCATTTCAAATGATATTTTCTTTCATTTTTTAACTTGCAAAATAATTAATTCCACAAATTAATAAATGTCTCAAAATATCGTTTATCTTCTTATTTTTGTGTAAACGGCTCACACGACTAAATCAGCACATGAGCGAGTGGAATTCTGTTTCATCCTGGTAGATCAAAATTGTGATTTTTATAAAAGATTGTGCTCTCTGGGGTTGAATGAATAGAGGACCCGTCAGATATATTGATTGGCATACATTTGAAATATTGGGGCGAATGAAAAAAATTTTAAATGTTCGGGATAAATATTTTGACCGGAAGTTTTATTTTCCATTTATTTTCCCAAGAAGTGTAACAATAGAAACGAAAATGCATTGATATATACTTCTGTATTTGAAGAAATGTCAATTGGCGTAACAACAAACACATGCGTTCTGTAACCTGATACCAAATATTAATCTTATTCTATACACAGTAGTACCAATTAACGTTAGAGCACATCTGTAGATTACATTATGTATGTGTTATAGCTAAATACTATCGTCTAAGAGTGATAACTCCTTTGGAGCTAATATTCAGGTGTCGCGGTGCTACAGTTGTGGGATCGCACAATGTTACACGATGTACGATGTGCGCACGATGTCTCCGCGATGTGCGCACGACCTACACACGAAGATTTTGGTGCGTTGTGCGTTACCACAACTGTACTATCGACAACGCCGATACAACGGGGTATCTTAGTACACACACACAAACGCTCACATACACACACACACATCAACACATACACCACACACACACACACACACACACACACACACACACACACACACACACACACACACACATTTATATATATATATATTATGTACATATGTATATATGTAAGTCCATATGTATACAGTCACATTAAAAAAAGCTATTCCTGTGTGAAAACTTGATGAAATTCACTGAAAATATATTTGTATTTGGATGGTTTTTTTAGAATTTTTATTTCTTGATGTGAACAACATAACATTGATATAACTACCACAAACAGACATGAGTGGAGATGATCTCTGTATCTATGGTAAATAGGGGTAAATAACAACGTAATACATCAGTATTCATCTCATCAGTCATCGAGAATTCGGGAAGTTCGTACTTATTTACAATGTCCGTTTTCATGGAAAAGTCATTGCACGGTCAGACTGGTTTCCGCTTTGTCCTTGAATTAATTTAGTATATAAATAGATAACGACGCTCTCCACAATATCGTGTGAATCTTAAGCTCTGTAGACGGCACTCTGAGTCCTTCTTGACACACCGCTAAAGACTTCCTTGTCATACTGGTATGTAAAATTTCTTATTTTATTATCATTATTATTATTTTGAATTTTCTTTCGAAACAAAACCCTTAGAATTAAAGCATGCAGGTAGGCAACAGGTTACAATTCTCCCGTAAAATTAAAATTTTCTTCTTATGAACCCGATAAAATGTAATATTACGGCAATTCCAAACTTTCTTACTTGGCGATATAACCAGTGTTCATAAACAGTTGCTGCTGATCATGAAATTGAAAAAAAAAAAAAATGCAAAATAGTTGTTTTGCCCAACAAATTATGACATACCTTCACAGAAGCTATATCTTGTAAGTATCTGACATAGTAACACTTGTTTCGTCTATTCCTGTCACCCGATCGGAAAATCTTTGAAACATAATTTAAAACAAAAAGTCATGCTGCCTTGTGCTTCCATTTCAGAATCTGAATAACAGTTTTACATAGTATGTGCGAACTGTTTAAGCAATACTACAGTTAATAATAATAATTGGCTTTTTATTATAACTACTGAAAAAATAATCTGTTTTTCATTTTATGGTTTATGTAACTGTAAGATATGTTTTTAATTTCATAAATAAATACAAAGTCACCCCCTCTGTAAGGTTGGCCTTTTTCATTCATATTCATTGTTGTGTCGATTCTTGTCGTAGTGTGCATATACATAAATGATCATTAAGATAAAACTATAATAAAATAAACAATTTGGTAAAATTACGGCGTGAAATTTATTTCTTATATTGGCAAAATATTCATGTCGTCACGTGTTGGTATGTTGTTTATCTATAGTCTAGTGAGGTTTACCCATGCACCATGCAATTCTATTTTTATCTGACCGTCTATGACCAATGTTTTTCATGAAAATGTTATTTCAATGTAAAGTTCGTCTGAACTCTGCTGCAGGTATTCAAGCATTAAACCCACCCGTAATATCATTCAACATGGCTCTACATGATGATTTCACAATCCTAAAAAAAACTTCTCTTGTTTCCGCTCGATGACCACTGTCCGAGTCTATATATCTTTTTGATGATGCAATTTAGTGTTATTGTATTTATCTCTAAACTTGTATTAAAGGGTGCTTGTTTGTATTTTGTACAATTTAACATATTGGTTCGATATTACTTCATTATAAGCTATCTACCAGTAAGTAATAGTTGTATGTTTATCCTATCTATATTACGTTATATATGTCCAGTTGTTGATGTTTCATTGTTTCTTTCATTGTTTTAATTGGTAGACTAGAAAAGCTTTGGCGGATTAAAATTATTTGACTTAACTAACTAACGTATTCTTTTCAGATCTTTAGATATGAATCGAAAGTTGTACACGGCCCTGGTTGGTAAAGCTGTTAGAGACCCAATAGTGCGTTCTGGCATGAAATTGGCCAGCAGGGTGAATTTATTCCAGGCGTTGAGGGAGAAACCCATGACCGTGCGCACACTTGCTTCTGAACTAAACATGAAAGAGAGGTAAGGGTTAATAATTAAAGGAAGCGCAAATGATTACCTCCCTTAGTGCACATAGGATTGTAGAGAAGATAGCAACTTCTATCGTTACCTCTCTCAGTGAACATAGAATTGTTATTGTATCTCAGAGTGTTGTGAAGCCATTTATTAAAAGAGCATGATATCATTGTATTTCTGTGTATTGTGGAGTCCCTGTCTCTCTCACATCTTTTTAGTTAGATCCCAAAAGTACTACTTCATAATCTTTCTTTGAAATTGTACACTGTGATTACATTTGGCGTCTGTACCTGTATCTGCTGGTGTTGCAACTCAGAAAAAGAAAACTCACCAAATGGGCAAGCTATTTCGAGTGTCGTAATGCCCTGCGTTTGATACAGGATAAATTACTTGTAATTTGCAAAGCGGATAAAGGAAGGTATTTAATTGATAAATAGTGGACAAATGTATTCTCCATTAGGTTTGTTGACATCAACTAATTATTTTCTTCTGATTCCATATGTACAGTCTTAATCTATCATGGTGGGACTGACCATTGTAAGTCATGTCAGTGTAGCTAGATAAACAGTCAGTCGGCTAGCTATTACTCTTATACATACAACAAATAGATGTTATTACCCAGTTCTATTTTTAATGTCCATGTAATATATAGTTAATCTTATTTACCGAGACTTTGACATTAGTACGTTGTCCTCTTCTCTGAATGAATTAAACATTTTGTTTTAGGTATATATGGGAGCTCAGCCAGGCCATGATGGCGTCCGGCGTGATCACCATGGATGCAGAGGAGCAATTAGCCATACCACCAGATTGTGCTGACATATTGTTAGCTGAGACAGAAAAAGCTGCTTGGAATCCCCATCTTTTTAAGACCTTACCCATCCTTGATAGCTGTTTTCCGTTGGATGGAAAACCAGGTTTGTATTATTTATGTTAACTGAAAAAATCAATTGGTAATATAATGTTAATATTTGCCTAATCCAACATTATTTGGATGTAAGCAAGTGCTTTTTTTTTTAATTCGGCGGCTATTTATTTAGGTGACATGCATAATCAAAGTTTACATTGTTGGGAATGTATTGTAGTGTTCGCATTGAACATTTATTTTGTATTTTCTGTTCAGTAGGAAAGATCTCATTGGACCAAGATAATCTAGACTCTATGTCTGTTTGCACAAAAACTTTAGATAATGAAGTACACTCAAATGTGTATCTATCAACATCTTGCTTATTTCCAAGGTCCGACAAAAAAACTAACAATTCAGAATTAATGTTAAAGAGTGAAACAATTCATCTACGGTACTCTATGGGTTACACCCTGTACCCCTGGAACGTTCCAGGATTACATTGAAGAATTCATGACTCCATGTGGATCAGACGAGAAAACTAGTTTGATCCTTTCATGTAAAATTCGAGATCGCACGGTATGTAGCACTGGCTTTGGTGTTGGGTGCCGCTCCTGTGTAATCTTGAAAGGGGGATATCGGTATGTTATTGCTCAGTTTTTTGTGTTTTTTTTTCTGAAACCTGTTCTATGCTTGCTCCTAAATATGTACTTATACGAACACCGTTGAAATATGGTATTTTGACTTGGCATTATACTGAATATCCACTATATTCTTTGACAATATGAATATTCTATTTTAAAATTGAGATGAAAGACTTTAATTATAATTTAATCATAAACAGGAAACTTGTGGTCTGTTTTGGTTGTCAAAGCAAATGCATCTATCAAGTTTTATTTTGTAATATCTTGCGCCAACATCATGATACTGGGAACAAGCCATAAAATCAATGGCGACATGTACCTTGTAAACCTGGTGTCCGAAAGTGGAAAATTCACGATAGGGCAATTGAAATCATCACGCTTATCATAAAGACTGGTGGAAAACTGATTTAGGACTGAATCCTACTTCTTAATCCGGCACCACGTGGAATACATGCATATACAAGTAACACGGGATGGACGTGTTGAACTGACGTCTGTACTAGAAAAATCCTGCGCACCTAGCGAGGCATATATATGAATCTTCATTCCTGTAATTTCAGGTTACACACTTGATGAGGCACCGTTTGTGTTGGATTTGCTAAATGAAGTTCGATCTCCATACAGAGCAAGTTTGGTTAAAGAACTCGTGTCCAACATTAACCTCTATTACACGGGAGGTAAGTTACTGTTTAAACTTAACCGAGAAACAGCTTGCCATCCGGGAAGGTAAAGGTAATTAAAACCCTCAAATAAAAGATAGAATCGTGACTTAGACTGGTAATTAGGCTTTCTTTACGGGGAAAATATATATAACAGAGAATTGTCAATGTTTCTTGTCAAAACGACGAAAAACATGAAAGACAAAGAAACAACAGTGTTAATTATGATGGATATAAATATCTGCAGCATAAACCATGTTTTATTACAAGGGGAAAAAAAGCATAAGAAAAAACTAAACAACATTTGGAACTGATTTTAGTGATATATAAAATAAATAATCAACCAGAGGGAGGAAGTAATGAACAAATATGTGTCGCCGCAATAAAGGTGTAATAAAGAAAATAGAAATGTTGTAAAACTATTTTGTGGAAACTCGAGAGTTTGTTAACAAGACATCTGGAATTAATATACTACTTTATTATAAATAGATAAAGAGTCGGTTATGTTCTATCATATAAACATAGAGAAAAAAATTTCTTATCAAAATAATGGAGGAAAATTCATTATCTTATTAGGGAAATACAGTAGTATTCAGTAAATTCACTTATTCCAATGATCGTAAATGTATACAAGATATTTCATGTAACAGAAATTATCCTATTTAGTGAATTTGATCAATCGTTGATACTTCGATAGATTTAATGATGTACTAGTTACTTATGGATATTGTTTCCAAAACAGTAAACGTTTTTTTTATAAAAATTAAAGATAAGACCAAACCATGGCCGGTTTACCGAGTTCTTTCATCACTGAATATACTTAAGATTTTCTCTAGGGATGTCCGCGTGGTGTATTAGTAAATTGGTTGTAAGGCACGATTAAAAAATGTCTTTCAACGTAATTACGTGTTTCTGTGTCAAAATACAAAACTATTAAACACAATGTACTACGTAAAGTATTTGATACAAAGGTTTATTTTTTATTAAAGTTTGTTGTATGTGCATATTTGTTGCATATGTTTTCTTCATTTCGATTCAGGTAACCTGAAAAATGTGCTGGATGTTGGATGTGGTTCAGGAGATATCACTATTTCCCTGGCAGAGCAAATGAAAGGTGTCAATGTTGTCGGGTGTGACACATCGGAAAAGGCTATCGTCACTGCATCAAAATCTTCTACAAAGGTCAAAAACGTGTCATTTACTCATGTAGATGGTGGAGCCTACCAAAAGGATTGGATAAAAAAATTTGACGTCATCCTGATGTTCGATGTCCTTCATGATCTTCCACATCCCGAAGAAACCATGACAGAAATTATAAAAGTGCTGAAGGATGACGGTATTATGATTATCATTGACCCAGACGTCAGCAACAACCCTCAAAATAACATAGGGAACCTTCACGCCGCCAACGCTCTCACCTTCAGCTCGTTCTACTGCGTTCCTAGCAGCTGCTGTCATGCTCACAGTTCCGCTCTAGGTATCAGCTGGGGAAGAGAAGGAAAAGAGTATTTACTCAACAGTTTAGGGTTGGTCGTAAGAAACAGGGTATCGCTTATCAAAAGTATGTTCTTTCACGCGTTTGTCTGTGTCAAATCCTCGTCGGCAACAGAAAAGAAACTGTAGCAATCTTCAGAATATAGCAATGGCATGTCCACTGACGCGTAATGTCTTGATTCGGTACCAGGTGATAAGCTGATTCGTTATTTTCTTGTTTTAACGCCAGTAGGTACATGGTGTACACTTGTGTACTTATACGAAATAGCAAGTGAATAACTCGCAAAACAATGTCACGAACATACCAAAACGTATGATAAACCACGTATCTTATATGTCAATACATACGTAGTTTCCTAACATGAATGTAGGTTTTAGATTTTATTCTGTATAGTGTGCATTTCTATTCTTTTGTAGTCCATTGTACTGAACCTAACCTTGCTGAAATAACATAACGGAATTTGTTAGACATTTTTCTTTGTGGATAAACCTGTTTAATTTACTCGAAGATATGAACGGGTTTATCATGAATTTACGTGTATATATTATATATTACAATGTATATACCATTTGGAGTCCGTAAAACGTTTGACTCACATGACTTTGCGATGCTTGTATTTCTGTACCAGGAGCATAGCATTAGGTAGCTTTGTATAGATTACACAACTTCACGCCTGACTAATATACACAGCTTACATACATACACATGTATGCCATTTAAAAACAAGAAAGAAAATACTGACATGCTGATCGAATCTGAATTCATTATGTAATATGTTGATGCACTTCTGAAGCGATTTTCAAAGCATAGAGTCATCTAGATTATATTTTTGCGTGTTACATGATTGATTTTAGGTTAAACATTACATGTTTCAAAAACATTTCATTTACAAAAATGTCAATCTAAATTGATAATTAAAAATACAAATTTTTTAAAAGAGCAAAGCATTTCCGAACTTGTGTTTTGGCCTAAACCAAGCACTCAATACACATGAGCTATTTTCTGTTAGAGTTACCTCCCCTATACGTGTCGTTGTGCGACAGGTTTCCATATTTTATTCAATTTCGAAGAAATACGACTATGTTGAGCATTACATGATTCTTGTTAGTTTTAATTGAAATAATTAATTACGTTTGCACGGAGTACACTTTTCAAGATGTATGCTGATACGGATTTGAATGTTTTGGCCATGCAAATATCTTGTCACGGGAGGAGCAATTTACAATGTACCCTTTTCACTCTCGCGAGAATAGGACATGATATACAGTTCTGTATCATGTTCTTTTGCTTACTGCCTTTCCTTGCTACAACATCGAGTAACTGAAGATTAAATCTTAAATTACAGAGAATCAAGCTACGTTTATATAACTCAATACTATATTTCGCTGCGGTTTCACTACTTGCTTCGAAATAATTTCTCCATGGAATACTGCTTCTGGTTTTTGTAGTATCATAAAATTAATAGCAACACATATGGAAAGGGAGGTCATTATGTCAAGTCTGATTAATTGAACTGTGTTATTAAACTTTTTTATAATTTGAGAAATGTCACGCATCACTTGTGTCGATTAATCACTATACCGTGCATATACAAAGAACAAGTCTGCAATTTATCTCCTTTTTGATCAATGATTATTTTAAATGTATAGATAACATATTGCTACTGCTATATAATCATCCATCGTCATACATGTAAATTACATACTTATAAATGTACATTTTGTTTACCAACTACTTTTTTTTAATTCGCACTACATTTGATAAATGGTCTATTTTGCAAAAGATATCTGTAAAAAGTAACCAGACCCCGTATCTACGTGTAATATACTTAAATTCATATCAGGATAAGATATTGTATCTTACCTACATGGTTAACGATGCTCATTCGATGTACGTAAATGTATATAGAAGATTCACAGATGACCGTAGCCGAATTCACTACAGTACATTGTGACCATCTGGTGCATTTTTGGTCTATAATCTGATTACCATCTCGTCACACTATTTTCGACCTTAGTGTACATAAGATTATAGTGTAGCCGAAAAAGCTGGTCGATTCCGTACCATCTCGTACACTACGTACATCAGTGCTTGTACGCTCCACACTGGTCATGTGTCAGATGAAGGTGACCGTGTAGTCATCGACACGTCACACTCTAGTCTTCTACTGGTTATGTCATAAGAAATTATATTCTATTGACACTACAAACCCGTAGAAAATGTTCCAAGACATCTAACCTTTAGGTTTGATCATGGATATATCATGTTATTTTCCTATTGGCTGAAAATGCTCAGTTGGATATAGACATATCGTTCAGTTTAATTTTAATTCAAAGTTATTAGAGTTAATTGAAGTTTTACTTTGTATTTCAGAACAACGGAAAATGTTAAAGATCTGTATACAAATGAAATTGGACTACAGCCAAAATCTGCAATCGCCCCCATTTAAGGAGGAAAAAAATTCTATAAAGCTACATTTCCATGAATCTAAATATCTTTATGTATGTAGCAACATTAGCATGATCTATGGTCATGGAAATAAGAAAATATTACGATTTTATCATTTATTATAATACAAATATTTAGTTTAATTATAAAGACTTCCATAAGGACAGTTCTCTATTCAAACTAACTGTGAAGGTCACCACACACAATGTGTATACGCAAGACTGTTGACGAGTAGACAAACACTTGTGTTGACGTATATACTAAACTTATCATCTATCGAAAGAGGAATAACTGTATGTTGGAATAGATAAAAGATTTCTACTCATCAGATCACGCCCCCCTTATTTCTAGGAAGGTCTTGAAGGTATTGTTTTTGCCGCTAAATTAGTTTCTGTGAGATAAATGGCAAATCTCAGAAGTATCTCTTTTTTCAATGCTTATCTAAACTGTTTTTAGAATATATTTATACAACAACTTCATCATCATCATACGTACATATTAATTGGCACTGTTTGGTCTATATATAAAAAGTTATCAATCAGAAGTAAATTGAGTCTGTTATATACTGTACACCGATGTTGATTCAAAATCTATAAATGTATACAGATTCACGTGTGACCGACATCACGTGTGACCGACATCTGGTCATTGTGTTTGACACTTAACATATCCTGTTATTTTACTATACTGCACAGAACAATATATACACATACTTCAGAATTGATCTAACTCTAGATGTAGATCCGAGTTCATGATGCATTCATGATAAAATAAAATTTTAAGGGAAATTTCGGGATCGTATATGAAAGAAAACATCAAGCATGCGATGGAATTTATTAAAAAAAACACGTTGATTATGTGACCATACACACCTATTTTGTTTTCTGTTCGGATGTAACAATTCAACTCTATATATCAAAAGTATTCTGTATAACATCAGGAGTTTAAAAGTCGACTTATTTTTGTTTTGTTATAGAAGATTGCTATTAATTCCATAACGCTTTTTTCTTGCATACATCATTTTATGCGAATGGATCAAACTGCAACTTTTTTTCCTTTCTAGAAGGACGAAAAACATTTCTATTAGTTCCGAGGTTTGCCCTATGCTGCACTCCAAGTTTTCATTCATGCATATGTACTTCACCTTCTTCTAAAATTCGCATATATATGAAATTCGGTTAATTATATTTAACGTTTAGGTCGTAAGCATCATTGACGTGTCTAAGGAGGACGAAACAGCTGCATGATGCAGCTTAATTCATTGTTAAGCTTTACTGCAGCTTGTCTAAATTTGTGTGAAAAAGTATTTTTCACTTGTGTGTCAGTTGAATGAAAGGATCTTCTTATATATTATGTTGAAAGAACATTTTGACAAGTTATAAAAACTTAAGCTATTCGGTGCTCTGATATTGAGTGTTTATGCCATTTTCCATTTGTCTATCATGCGTGTTGTTTAGGTCGTCAAACAGATCTTAACTGTTTGGAGATACAGACTAACGAGCATCAAACACATCCTCCTTCAAATCGCACAAAGTAGAGTATTTCTCAGTGCGATCACTATAACGAGCGTAAAACATCCTCATAATTTTTATCAACTTCCATATAATTTGAAACCCTGCGTTTCTCAGTTGATGTCATCTTAAAATTGGGATATCAACTTCAAAATCGGTTTAGCTACAGCTGGTAATTAACCGATAACAAACTTAAGAGTCTCCCTATACAGATTGGTATCCGCACAACGTTGAGCATGGTATTCGGACAAAAGACGATTCTGCATGGGCTAGTATTGGTATATATTTTTTCCGATGAAGTCATGTGGTTATCTGTATCAAACTTGGTTATGTGTGGAACGGCTTATGGATAATATTTACCCCAACACGTGTGTCCCCTGACAATGACGTGTATTAGTTTTTGTATTTGTGTATTTCATACTGTGGTGTTCGGACCCTGTGCATAGTTCAAGGTATTATTTCTGCTCAAAAGATATTATTATTGATCACCGCCTTGATGTGTTATTGCTCGTCAGTTCTCTACAAGTCCATACTGCTTCCAAAATGACAATGTCCTTGTGCATCAGGCACGTATTATAAAAGAATTCAAGCAAAACAATAGAATTCCTATTGCCAAGACTCATGATATTAAAGTTTTATGAATAAGAATTTACAATATGGATTCAAATGAATAATTATCTAACAGAAATGTTAGGCAAGCATTACCATCACTTAAATTATAGGGTTAAATAATAGTAAGATTAGATAGGTAATAAAATTATATATAACAAGATGTAGTCAAAGTTTGTCAGTTGATCACGGCTGCAGGTTCAAACTGTCCATATACCCACACTCCTGAGCCGAGTCCGTAAAAATTGACAGGCAGACCAAACGTAAGATAACAGATTCAAATTAAAAATAGAAAAAAATGTATATATAAGTAGAATAAGGCTAAAACAGGCGACCGGTATCAGTTATGAATCTCTGAACAAAATCAAGAATATATTTATTTATATTTGCATTAAGTGTATGAGATCCTTTAAGAAATGTATCAGTGGTAAGGGGTATAGAATCACTAAGAGTAGAAAGAGAATTAAGGAGGAGTTGTGTTTGGATAGTAAAGAACGGACAATGGATTAAAGAAGTGAGTAGGATCTTCAACTCGGTGGCCACAAGTACAGGCAGGGTTGTCTTTAAGGTGGGAATTAAATAAGTCAAAATTTAGATTACTTGCAGAGTTTCTTAGTTGACACAAGATTGTGTTTGCCTTTCTGTTACCGTAATATTTAAAAGTATCAGTGCATTGTAAAAGAGGATTGATAACAGGCTGTGACAAAAATGCTTTTCTTATTGTATAAATGGATGTCAATGAGGGAAACAGACAGGATGGGTCATTCCATTCAGTCATGAGTTTTGGGAAAAAACTAGTGCTATATTGACGAGTTCTTGCAAGGGACACATCAAACAACCTGTTGTGTCGAAGAGGATAATGAGCAGTATCATTGTTGATAAAAGGCTGAATAAAATTAGTTACATGAAGAGGGCATCTGTTTTTTAAAATGTTTTAAAAAATGGATATTTTGATGTAGGTGTCTTCGTTTAGCTAATGATATTAATCTAGACTCATTATAAAGGATAGCATGACTGGTGCCCCGTCTCAGACCAGTAATAATATGTATTGCCTCTAATTGAACTGATTCTAAGATGTTGCATTCCCTTTCTGTGCAGTTAGACCTAACAATATCAGCATATTCTAAAATAGGAAGAATAAATGTTATATTTATTAATTTAAGTGACTTTCTGTCAAATTTGTACTTAAACATTCTAAGAATATTTATTCGTTTATAAGCTTTCTCATACATAAAGCTTATGTGGTTGGACCAATTAGCATGAATGAGTTTTATTTGATATTTATACATACTAAAACACTAACATTCTCTTACGTAACTAATAAACAATTGTTCAGAATTAGGATAATGATGAATGAACAGATATCTTGATTGTAGGGCGTTTCCTGGTTGTCTGTATATTTCAGTGGATAAGCTTTTGTATGCTTTAACATTGTCTATTTGTCCATTATATTGAATACATGTGTAATGATATATATTATGAAACGAAAAAAAATGAATGATTCAATCCCACGGCGACTATTAACAGTATTAAATCAAAAGAACGCCTAAGCAAATAATAGACAAGTGGGTTTTATTAATGTTTCATCCCGGTTTTAGTTTTTTGAAGCAGGTCTGGTTCATTTCCGTCATTATGGAAAATTGTGAAAACTCTTGGCACAAAGGTTCAAATTGCGTTCGATTTTCCATTGAAAGTGATTTTAATAGGAGAAGAGCATGAAAAGCTCCTTCAATTAGAAAGTGGTTAAGACACTTGTTTGTGAAGTGATTTTGTTACCTGGATGTTCAGGCATAACCAAATATCGAAAAATACATGGTTTATGTATTACGGGTTCTTTGAATTCCATATACCATTTAATCCACGTCCACATTTTCTACAAATTATGAACGAGATTGTAAAATCACCATCAGTTTTTGGTATTCTAAAATATTTATCAGAAACGCATGCATATTTCAATAGCATTTCCTTTGTTGTCGAATGTTTCGATTGTTTTTTCGAACAGGAGATGTTACCAAGGTAAGAAAGTTGAAAGTTTCGTTTATAGATAATATGGTATAATTATCTATCAGTGTGCTTATGACATCAAAATTTTCGAATTTTTAATATTTACCTCGCATAGAAATTCTTGTGATGAAAACATCTTAATTACTTCGCTTTCCCCTGTCACACCTGAAATAAGAGTTACCACTTTAAAAAGACAATCGAGATATACTCATGTGATGTCAATCATATAAAAAAAACAGTACCAGTTATACATTCCTATTCTATTTACAGTGTTGAAAAGGGAAGCCTTTTCACATTGCATTGCTAGTAAGGACCATCTTCTTAATTAGCACGGATTCATGTCCTCAAAGAATTAACCGCGATTTATAATGCACCACTAGCGCGTTATAGCAAAATTAGTTTTGATATTTGTAAACGTCATTTTGAACACTGTTACTCGCAAATAATATATTCAGAATTGATATTAATGTAAATTTTTCATCATTCTATAACGACAGTTCATCTTGGACAAATCTCATTTTACATACCAGTGTAAAGGAGATGAGCTGTGTCGACATATCATTATTAAAAGACATCGGCCTGGACATTGATATCGGTGTTCCTGCCTCTCGCACATAATACTCTTTTCGCCTCTAGCCAATCTTAATAAAAATTCAAATCATCAACCATTCGATCAGGTTATTTAGGATGTCAACTTGTTGAAATTGCAAGTTTGACCCATTTTTTGGCAAAATATGGAATTTTTAACATGCATGAACTAATACAAAAACAGTAATTCAGGTTAGGTTGTCTTTAAGTGCGATCGCCTACAGTTCCATATTAAATGGAAACGAATATAATTATAATTTATCATATACTATAGATACTTTTGTAACTATTTGTAAATATAACTTTTAATTAGACTAATACAAGGAATCTAAAGTGGCGATATTCTCACTCCACATCTCTTTCTTTGATGTGTCGCAAATATATGGTGCCACAAAGCTTTGGCAATGATACTGTGATAACAATATCAACCTCTTGCCAATCTTAGTTGCTATAGGTCATATTACATTTGTATGATAACAAATGGTAATATTAGTGGTGTTATTATGCTGACAATAGGGTGGTCATGTGATATCCTCAAATAGATTTGTCAATGTTTTTAACATTTATCACGAATCACATATCGACGGAAGTGAACACCTCTTGTGACAGGCTGTAACTGGTATCAAATGTAGGGAACAAAATGACCCTTATACTTCGTGTTTTACCGATAACCATTAACACTGATAAATGCCAATATCTATGAATATTTACTTTACTGTTCGACTCTGCGGATCGGCAATTCCACTCCATTCTGTTGATGTGGCAGGAATTTCTCCAATAACTATATTTCTGAACAGACAAAGTAACAGAGAGCAAACATCTGCTAAGATAAGAAAAAATGTAGCTTATTACATATTTTAGATAAACATACATTGAAGGCACAGTATACAATAGAGATAAATAAAAGTTAATCAAAAAATCACCATCTATGAAGTCAAATTCCTTTACATTTATCGTAATCATTATCAAAGAATGACCGTATTAACTGAAATATAACACAATGAATGACGAATTTTAATTGTTTTCTCCTTCCATTAATGCACCAATCTGTAAAAGAAAAATGAAAAAGATATAGTTCCCCTTTGTCCTTGGTTATGCCAATATAATTTTGGGACTGACCAGAAAGACAAAATGGCCGACAGGCGATCATCTTGTATTTTTCTCAGCAAAGTTTGTTATTGCTATTTCTTGGGAAGTGCTAAATGTATCTTTCTTAGATTTCATATGTAGGTTGTTTTCCTTTTGTTCTTAGATGTGCCCATTTGGTTTTGGATCTGATCAAAAAGTCAAAATGCCTGACAACGGCCATCTCGGATTTTGATTTAGTTTGTTATCGCTACAACAGCCTAGATTTCATTAAATTTCATGTGAAAGTTTCTCTTGATCCCCAGTTGTGCCTTTTAGATTTGTGTACTGATCAGGAATAGAAAATGGCCAACTGGCGGCTATCTTGTAGTATATGAGACTGTATAATACAATTTATAGCCTTTATTAACATAGGGAAATTGCAATCATCACGCTTAACATACAGCTTTGTATATAATACAACAAGAAAGAAACACGCTAGTTTAATAGCCCTAAGAAGTAAAGGGACACATGATTTAATCGCCAGCATGTCTCTTATTTACCTGCTGAAGGACGCTAAAGGCATTGAAGTCCCTAACTGCACACATACTCTCGGTCTAGGGTTACCTATTAAGGATAATTATTAACGATAATTAGCGTTATACACAAAACATAATCATTGGTAATTTTAAATGGTGAATACAATTTATAACTGTGTCGGTAACATCGACTACCGATAAGTGTTATATCTATTTGTAGTACATATACACCTCCTGCACAATTCGTAGAGGAAGTATTTGACTGTTGGCATTGCGTCTACCTATAAAATCACCGATACTTACTCATGTGATTGTGAACCATTCGTGGAAGTATCACACCGTAGTCTCACGACATCGGAAGGCCGCTAATATATCCGGGCAATTGTGAGTAGATTCCAATTTGCAGATATAACAATACACCCTAAAAAACACTGTTTCAGGCATGAAATACTTCAAAGTATAATTTTGAAATTATTGGTGAAAAAACTTTTTTTTCTGAAAATTTCAAATATACATTATTTTTGCTAGTATGTGGTGACTTCGCAATGTAGGAGAAATTGCGTGACTGTAAATTTGTATTAATAATCAAGAACCAAACTACAATCATATTTCTCATCATATTAATTTTTTAGAAGTAAATCACAGACATATCCTTACTAGAAACTACCTCTGTGGTGTCTCTACGTTGGAGATGAGATTGGGAGATCTCGAAAGGAAGGAAAGACGATTAAGTTGACAAACGGAAGATTTAAAAGAATTTTTTAAGATTTTAAACAAATTAATCGGAGAAAATAAAATCTCCCATAGGTTAAGCTGTGGATAAAACTGTCTGAGAGAAGTGTACTGTCAATGTAATTTATAAATACTTACATACTAGTATGCTTGGCAATACCGATCAAATGGTAAAAGGACAGTATGGTATACATTTGCGTGTCCAATATTGGTGAATTTTGCTTTTTTGGGGATCGATACGAAAGAAATACAGTACATAAAACAGTAGCAAATTTGTATGGTAGCATAGTCCTTGGTGACGTCCATATATAGACCTTAACATGAAACGTAAGACAAGGCAAACTCGTTTAAAATGGTTTTTCTGGTATTGTTTCTTGTGTATATTCCTTTGAGGTTGCGCATAACACTTTTTAACTCATTTGAATTTATATTGAAACAATGCAAATTATACACAAATACATGTACTAGACATTCTTTTAGTCCCTAGTTGTGACCGTTTGATTTTTTGGACTGATCAGAGAAACAAAATTACTGAGAGACGGCTATCTTGTATTTTTCAATGCAGACTGTTATCGCTATTTCTTGAAAAGTACTTGATGGGCTCTCTTCCAATTTCATATGTAGGTTCCCCTTTGTCCTTGATTGTGCCACTGTAATTTTGGGACAGACCAGAAAGACAAAATGGCCAACAGGCGATCATTTTGAATTTTGACTTTGAACTTCTGTAATCATTATTTCTCGAGAACTGCAGCATAGATCTTTCTCAAATTTCATGTGATAGTTTCCTTTGGTTGCTAGTTGTGCCTGTATTATTATGGGAACGATCCAAAACATCAAATGGCCGACAGGCAGCCATCTTGTATTTTTCTAAGCAAAGTTTGTTATTGCTATTTCTTGAGAAGTGCTAAATGTATCTTTCTTAGATTTCATATGTAGGTTGTTTTCCTTTTGATCTTAGATGTCCCCATTTGATTCTGAGTCTGATCAAAAAGTCAAAATGCCTGACAACGGCCATCTTGGATTTTGTTTTAGTTTGTTATCGCTACAACAGCCTAGGTTTTCATCAAATTTCATGGGAAAGTTTCCCTTGATCCCCAGTTGTGCTTTTTAATTTTTTGTACTGATCAGGAAAAGAAAATGGAAAACATTTCTTAAGAAGTACTGACCGCTCTCAAATTTCTTACGTGTGTTCCCGTTTGATAATAGCTCGTTTGATTTTGGGAGTGTTTAGAAAAGGACTAAATCGGTTTCAGGCGACCATCTTTAATTTGGCAGATAAAGATTATCATCATTTTTTCTGCAAAGGAATATATTTCTTATCATTAAGAGCAATATTGGAGAAGTGAAAAGAAGAGAAGAAGCCCAACTTTCAAAGGTCAAATCAAGATCAAACAATGGTGGGCGCCAACATCCCTGTGGGATATTTTGTTTCAATTCAATTTCGATTTTCCGAGGTCGCCCATAGTCTTCATCATGTTGGGTCCATGACATTACTAACGAGACCTTAAAGGACGAAACTGCTCTATTATGCAGATTTACTTACTAATTGCCTAAAAGATGCAATAATTCTTTTTTTATTTAATATTCTGATAGTTTATCATTTGTATACATATTGCTTAACTTAACTGCTGTCAAATACCATATATTGCAAGAATAGTTAAATCTATTTCCAATGTTTGGAATAAATTGAATCACAAAATTTAGACTAAATGAGAAAAACGTAAAGGTAGATTGACCAAATTAGTTATTTTGATTTACCAAGAAAGGAATACACACCTTCTGTATAATGTTAAGATAAATAAACTTGTACATAAACATTTCCTGACGCTCATCAATTGACGGCCTTGCTGATAGTGAAGTTGACTTTTTGGTCTATATCTAATGATCAATTGTTTACGTGTAGCTGAACATTACTATACTCGAATGAAGTTTACTCGAGTAGTAGAATCTAACTTCATGATGAATATCTCATATTTTTGAAATTTTGGACAGAGAATTATGAAAAAACTTTTTTATTCTAGTTGATGTGCCCTGACGTAGAAAGAGAAAATACCTTTATCATAGGAAATTTTCATGTTTATCTTTCAACAGAAGTTCCAAGACAGGTCGACTAACCTACCTTATAGGACTTTGATATATGTCCTTGTGAGGAATATAAAAATGACGGAATCATCCACATTTCGTCTTTGTATCATTTTGTTCCTGGTAACTATCACCATACCTGGATGTATTTGTGAACGTGAGTATCTAGGAAGGATTTATATGTAAGTCTTAAGGTGAGTATCCAGACAGGGTTTATAGGTAAGGCTCATGGTGAATATTCAGGCAGGGTATATAGGCAAGGCTTGTTGTCAGTATCCAGACAGGGTATGTAGGTAAGGCTCATGGTGAGTATTCAGGCAAGGTTTATAAGTAAGGCTTAGGGTGAATATCCAGGCAGGGTGTATATGTAAGACTCAGAGAAAGTATCGATACAGGGTTTGAAGGTAAGTCTCAGAGTGAGTATCCTACAGGGGTTATAGGTAAGGTTGAGGGTGTGTATTAAGGCGAGGCATATAGGAAAGGCTCAGGATAAGTACCCAAGCGGAGCCTATAGGTACAGATCAGGGTGTTTTGCCAGATATTGCTTATAGGTAAGGATATGGGTGAGTATCCAGGCAGGGTTTATATTTAAGGCTCAGAATGCTTATACAGAGAGGATTTATATGTAAGGCTCAGAGTGAGTATCCAGGCAGGATTTATATGTAAGGATCAGGGTGAGTATCCAGGCAGGATTTATATGTAAGGATCAGGGTGAGTATCCAGCCGTGATATTTTCCCAGTTGTTCAAACACTTTATTTTTCACAAAATACCAAAAGCATACTTTTCACCTTACAGGAAAACAACTGTACCTATTCCATGTAAAATTAACGTTCGGGTTTGAGGATATACATTTAATATTTGTTTTTCCTGCACCAATCTCTGAATGAAAATGATTGGTATTGATATTTCAATATAATATGGTATGAATTATTGACGGTCTTTGTCCTTACATGGTATGATCTCATTTCAGTTGTTCCAACTATCACCATTTCACAGAATGCCTATAGCACAATTGCAGGAAACAACATCACTCTTGTATGTACCGTGTCTGCCAACCCCGTCCCCACTTCAGTGTTCTGGCAACGTAATGTTGGTTCTGGAACACAGTCCATCACCATTGATGGTATCAACTACTCCGGATCTACAGTCAGTAGTCCATCCCTGACTGTCATCAATGCCAACATCAATGATTCTGGAAACTACACCTGTTTCGCCACCAACGTTATAGGAACAGAACACAGCGCCGCCATTACGTTGATAGTCACAGGAAGTAAGTATATGATACCAACAATAAGGAGATGAGTGTCGTTTTATCTAATCTTAGTGGCCGTTATCAGTTACAAAACTCAGTGAACGTTTTATGTCGAAAGATACACAAAAGTAGATAAGGTCTGATGGATGTTAATTGATTTGTATGCCTTAGAAAAGGCCAATCATTTGGCATAAACTTTACGCATTTTTCGAAAATTGGGGAGAAATTTCTACTTTCCTAAAACTCGGAATGTATTATTAAATGACATAATATTGTGTAATCATGAAGGAAAGATTTGATGCGCTCAGAATTAACAAAGTGGGTTTGTTTATTTCAGCTAAAAGTTTTCACCCTGTTCTAACTAAAAAGAACCGAATCCTCGTAATAAAAACGTTGGGGTTTTTTTGCTTTAAAATAATTTTACCAACAGAAATCATGAAACGAAAACGATTGGTATTGATATTTCAGAATAGTAACTTCAACATAATGCTCTTCGATATTGGAAGGTTCTGTCCTTATATATGATTTCATTTCAGATGTTCCAGCTGTCGCCATTTCAAAGAATGCCTATAGCGCAATTGTAGGAAGCACTATCACTCTTATATGTACCGTCAGCTCCAGCCCCGCCCATTTCTCCGTGTTCTGGCAGCGTAACATTGGTACTGACACACAGAACATCACCACTGACGGTATCAACTACTCCGGATCTACAGTCAGTAGTCCATCCCTGACTGTCATCAATGCCGATATCAATGATTTCGGAAACTACACATGTGCGCCACCAACTCTGTAGGAACAGGACAGAGCGCCGGCATTGCATTGACAGTAACTGGAAGTAAGTGTATAATACTTACAGGAAGGAGACGAGGATGGTTTCACGTAATGTTATAAGAACTTTTACAACTTTGCTTCTGAAATGGATATTAAAGTGTAGAAAATTTGATGTGAATATGTCTCTCTTTTAGTGATTTCGTGAAATGAGATCGAATTGGCAAATATGTTTTGGTTTCTTTTATATAGAAGACGAATTGCAACTTTCCTATGATTGGAATTTTTTTATTAAATAACACAACGACATCCTTTGAGGATGAATAAGGGTTTTTATTCAAAATACAACATTTAAACTTATTTACTTCAACTAACACTTTACTTTTAACCATACAAAAATAATTTGAACCTAATCCTTGTAAAATTAACGTTCGGATTTGAGGATATACATTTAATATTTGTTTGTCCTGCATCAATCTCTGAACGGAAAGGATTGTTATTGATATTTCAATATAACATGGTCTGAATTATTGAAAGTCTTTGTCCTTACATGGTATGATCTCATTTCAGTTGTTCCAATTGTCACCATTTCACAGAACTTCTACAGCACAATTGCAGAAAACAATATCACTCTTGAATGTAACGTGAACTCAAACCCCGCCCACACCTCAGTGTTCTGGCAGCGTAATGTTGGTACTGCCACACAGAACATCACCACTGACGGTATCAACTACTCCAGATCTACAGTCAGTAGTCCATCCCTGACTGTCATCAATGCCGATATCAAAGATACCGGAAACTACACCTGTTTCGCCACCAACTTTGTAGGAACAGGACAGAGCGCCGCCATTACATTGACAGTAACTGGAAGTAAGTATATAATACTTTCAGGAAGTAGACGAGAGTCGTTTAACCTAATGTTATAAGATGTATAAGAAATATTTTCTGCTTAAATGGATATTAAAGAGAAGAAAATTTGATATGGATATGTCTCTCTGTTAATGCTTTAATGAAAGAGTGTGTTATTTACCTAATTGTAGTGGTCGTTATCAGTTACAAAACTACAGGTGAACGTTTTCTGTCCAAGAAGACATTATAATAAGGAGATTAATTAAGTTTCGGTTTTTAAAAATAATTAATCCATTAGAAATGTTAGAAGAGATGACTTTCTTCAGAAGTTTCAGAATATCATTAAATGATTCGATTTCTTTAAATTCCAGGACCATCTAATACTTTTCTACTTTCTGTATTTCTATTTCAAAATTGCACTATGATATTAAATAATTACAAGGAAGGATATTTGATGTCATATGTTTATACATGCTGACTTTTAGACTGATCTGATATCGTGGCATGTATAATTGTGTTATCTCGAGTGGATGTTTAATCGGACTGTGAATGTACACTTGGTATTATCTGCTAATATCGAACTTAAATATCTATTCATTTGTTGATGCGTAATCGGTGTCCTGGTGAACTCTGAATGTCCAGCTGACGTTCTTTTGTTTTGTGGATGTGTAATCGGTGTCCTGTTTAACTGTGAATGTCCAGCTGGCGTTCTTTTGTTTTGTGGATGTATAATTGGTGTCCTGTTGAACTGTGAATGTCCAGCTGGCGTTCTTTTGTTTTGTGGATGTATAATTGGTGTCCTGTTGGACTGTGAGTGTCCAGCTGGCGTTCTTTTGTTTTGTGGATGTATAATTGGTGTTCTGTTGAACTGTGAGTGTCCAGCTGGCTTTCTTTTGCTTTGTGGATGTATAATTGGTATCCTGTTGAACTGTGAATGTCCAGCTGACGTTCTTTTGCTTTGTGGATGTATAATTGGTGTCCTGTTGAACTGTGAGTGTCCAGCTGGCGTTCTTTTGTTTTGTGGATGTATAATTGGTGTCCTGCTGAACTTTGAGTGTCCAGCTGACATTCTTTTGCTTTGTGGATGTATAATCGGTGTCCTGTTGAACTGTGAATGTCCAGCTGACGTTCTTTTGCTTTGTGGATGTATAATCGGTGTCCTGTTGAACTGTGAATGTCCAGCTGACGTTCTTTTGCTTTGTGGATGTATAATCGGTGTCCTGTTGAACTGTGAATGTCCAGCTGACGTTCTTTTGTTTTGTGGATGTATAATCGGTGTCCTGTTGAACTGTGAATGTCCAGCTGACGTTCTTTTGTTTTGTGGATGTATAATTGGTGCCTTGTTGAACTGTGAGTGTCCAGCTGGCGTTCTTTTGTTTTGTGGATGTATAATTGGTGTCCTGCTGAACTGTGAGTGTCCAGCTGACATTCTTTTGCTTTGTGGATGTATAATCGGTGTCCTGTTGAACTGTGAATGTCCAGCTGACGTTCTTTGGCTTTGTGGATGTATAATCGGTGTCCTGTTGAACTGTGAATGTCCAGCTGACGTTCTTTTGTTTTGTGGATGTATAATCGGTGTCCTGTTGAACTGTGAATGTCCAGCTGACGTTCTTTTGTTTTGTGGATGTATAATCGGTGTCCTGTTGAACTGTGAATGTCCAGCTGACGTTCTTTGGCTTTGTGGATGTATAATTGGTGTCCTGTTGAACAGTGAATGCCCAGCTGACGTTCTTTGGCTTTGTGGATGTATAATCGGTGTCCTGTTGAACAGTGAATGTCCAGCTGACGTTCTTTTGCTTTGTGGATGTATAATCGGTGTCCTGTTGAACTCTGAATGTCCAGCTGACGTTCTTTTGTTTTGTGGATGTATAATCGGTGTCCTGTTGAACTGTGAATGTCCAGCTGACGTTCTTTGGCTTTGTGGATGTATACTTGGTGTCCTGTTGAACAGTGAATGTCCAGCTGACGTTCTTTTGCTTTGTGGATGTATAATCGGTGTCCTTTTGAACTCTGAATGTCCAGCTGGCGTTCTCTTGTTTTGTTGATGTATAATTGGTGTCCTGTCGAACTCTTCATGTCGAGCTAAGATTGGTTTGTGGATATATAATCGATGTCTCGTTGGTTTGTGATGTAAAACTGGTCTCATGCTGTATAACATATATATTTCAATTTCAACTACTTTCATGAACTTTTCATATGTTGATAGGATCTGGCAACAAGTTATTCCGTTTTCAGTCCAAAATTAGTACATGAATACAATTCATATCCTGCAAAACGATACATTAATTCATTGAAATATAATTAAAGAGGTAAGGGGAGGTAACGCCAATTTGTTATAGTACATAAAACGCTTACTTATTAAATTTATAAAGTTAAAGTATGCTTTGGACATTTTAAAGTATGCTTTGAACATTTTAATTTCATTTTACAAATATTAGAATTTATTGATAAGTTGTCAGAAATGAATCCTTGGATACATATTGTAGTGCATGTCAAATTGATGTTATATTTTATTATTTTGGATGTCAAAATTGTGTCTCGTTTTATTGTGGACGTCAAACTTGTTTCATTTTGTATTGTGCCATGTTGTATTGTAGATGTCAAACTTGTGTCATGTTGTTTTGTGGATGTCTAACTTGAGACATGTTTATTAAGAATATTAAACTTATGTCTCGTTTTATTGTGGACGTAAAACTTGAGTCATGTCGTAATATGAATATCAACCATATGTTATGTTGCATTGTAAATATAGAACAACTTTTGGCAGGATGTATTGTGAATATCAAACTGGTGCCATGTTGTATTTTGGATGTACACCTTCTGTAGTTTGTTGTATTGTAAATGTCTTACTTAAGGCATGTTTATTATGAATGCTGTATTGTGTTGCCAAACTTGCGTTATTTTGTATTTGTTAATGTCAACCTTGTGTCATGTTGTATTGTGGATGTGAAACTTATGACATGCTGTATTGTGAATGTAGAACTTCATTCGTGTTGTATTGTTGATGTCAAACTTGTGTCATGTTGTATTGTGGATGTCAAACCTTGTGTCATGCTGTATTGTGGATGTCAACTTTGTGTCATGTTGTATTGTGGATGTCAATCTTGTGTCATGTTGTATTGTGGATGTCAACATTGTGTCATGTTGTATTGTGGATGTCAACATTGTGTCATGTTGTATTGTACATGTAGAACGTCTGTCGTGTTGTACTTCGGATGTTAAATTTGCTTCTCGTATTGTGAATGTCAACCTTGTGTCATGTTGTAATGTTGATGTCAAATTTATGTCATGCTGTATTGTGTATGTAGAACTTCTGTGTTGTTTTATTGTGGATGTCAAACTTACGTCATGTTGTATTGTGAATACAAATCTGGTTGTAAGTTGGATGAAGATATCAAACTTGCTCCATATTGTATGTTGATGCCAATCTTGTGCTCTCATGTACTATAGCTGTTGACCTTGAGTCATGTTGCACTGTTCGTAGTTAACTTGTATCATGTTGAGTTCCGTTAATGCTTTGTTACCTTTGCTATCGGCTTGGTGTTAAATATAACTTTGTCTTCGTGGCATTGGTACATACAATGATTAATGAAGAAATCTTATATATTATGTGTGCTGTTTTCATTGAAATTGATCTATTGAATAGATGTTTTCCTAACATTGTCTTCATTTCAATTAAAATAAAAACGTAATGATTTGAATACTGAATATTACTAGATTACAAAGATTCATTTAATAAGTTTTCTTATATAATTCTAATTGGTTGTTAAATAGCACTAATATGAATTATATTTGCCTTTTCAAATTCATGTATTTATGTCAATTATTAAGATAATTGTACTTCCATATTTCTTTACTTTATCTTTTTAATTGTTCTTTTACAGATTGGTGCATTAATGGAAGGAGAAAACAATTGAAATTCGTCATGCATTGTGTTACATTTCAATAAATACGGTCATTCTTTGATAATGATTACGTTAAATGTAAAGGAATTTGAATTCATAGATGGTGATTTTCGATTAACTTTTATTTATCTCTATTGTATACTGTGCCTTCAATGTATGTTTATCTAAAATATGTAATAAGCTTCATTTTACTTATCTTAGCAGATTTTTGCTCTCTGTTACTTTGTCTGTTCAGAAATATGGTTATTGGAGAAATTCCTGCCACATCAACAGAATGGAGTGGAATTGCCGATCCGCAGAGTCGAACAGTAAAGTAAATATTCATAGATATTGGCATTTATCTGTGTTAATGGTTATCGGTAAAACACGAAGTATAAGGGTCATTTTGTTCCCTACATATGATACCAGTTATAGCCTGTCCTAAGAGGTGTCCACTTCCGTCGATAAGTGATTCATGATGAATGTTAAAAACATTGACAAATCTATTCGAGGTTATCACAAAACCACCCTATTGTCAGCATAACAACACCACTAACATTACCATTGATTATCATACAGGTGTAACATGGCCTAGAGCAACTAAGATTGGCAAGAGGTTGATATTGTTATCACAGTATCATTGCCAAAGCTTTGTGGCACCATATATTTGCGACACATCAAAGAAAGAGATGTGGAGTGAGAATATCGCCACTTTAGATTCCTTGTATTAGTCTAAATAAAAGTTATATTTACAAATAGTTACAAAAGTATCTATTGTATATGATAAACTATACTTATATTCGTTTCCATTTAATATGGAACTGTAGGCGATCGCACTTAAAGGCAATCTAACCTGAATTACTGTTTTATGTCAGTTCGTGAATATAAAAGCTCTATATTTTGCCGAAAACTGGGTCAAACTTGCAATTTCAACAAGTTGACATCCTAAATAACCTGATCGAATGGTTGATGATTTGAATTTTTATTAAGATTGGCTAGAGGCGAGAAAAGTATTGTGTTCGAGAGTCAGGAACACCGATATCAATGTCCAGGCCGATGTCTTGGAATAATAATATGTTGACACAGCTCATCTCCTTTACACTGGTATGTAAAATGAGATTTATCCAGGATGAACTATCGATATAGCATGAGGAAAAATCTACATTAATATCAATTCTGAATATATTGTTTGCGAGTAACAGTGTTCAATATGACGTTTCCAAATATCAGTTGAAACTACTTTTGCTATAACGCGCCTGTGGTGCATTATAAATCGCGGCTAGGTTAAATTCACTGTACCACAAAAGGATTGAAATGCACACTATACAGAATAAAATCTAAAGCTACATTCATGTTAGGAAACTACGTATAAATTGACATATAAGATACATGGTTTATCATACGTTTTGGTATGTTCGTGACAATGCTTTGCTAGTTATTCACTTGCTATTTCGTATAAGTACACAAGTGTACACCATGTACCTACTGGCGTTAAAACAAGAAAATAACGAATCAGCTTATCACCTGGTATCGAATCAAGACATTACGCGTCAGTGGACATGTCATTGCTATATTCTGAAGATTGCTACAGTTTCTTTTCTGTTGCCGACGAGGATTTGACACAGACAAACGCGTGAAAGAACATACTTTTGATAAGCATACCCTGCTTCTCACGACCAACCCTAAACTGTTGAGTAAATACTATTTTCCTTCTCTTCCCCAGCTGATACCTAGAGCGGAACTGTGAGCATGACAGCAGCTGCTAGGAACGCAGTAGAACGAGCTGAAGGTGAGAGCGTTGGCGGCGTGAAGGTTCCCTATGTTATTTTGAGGGTTGTTGCTGACGTCTGGGTCAATGATAATCATAATACCGTCATCCTTCAGCACTTTTTTAATTTCTGTCATGGTTTCTTGGGGATGTGGAAGATCATGAAGGACATCGAACATCAGGATGACGTCCATTTTTTGTATCCAATCCCTCTGGTAGGCTCCACTATCTACATGAGTAAATGACACGTTCTTGACCTTTGTAGATTTTGATGCAGTGACGATAGCCTTTTCCGATGTGTCACACCCGACACCATTGATACCTTGCATTTGCTCTGCCTGGGGAATAGTGATATCTCCTGAACCACATCCAACATCCAGCACATTTTTCAGGTTACCTGAATCAAGATGAAGAAAACATATGCAACAAATGTGCACATACAACAAACAAAAAATAAACCTTTGTAGCAAATACTTTACTTTGTACATTGTATTTAATAGTTTTGTATTTTGACACAGAAACACGTAATTACGTTGAAAGACATTTTTTAGTCGTACCTTACAACTAATTTACTAATACACCACGCGGACATCCCTAGGGAAAATATTAAGTATATGCAGTGATGAAAAAACTCGGTAAACCGGACACGGTTTGATCTACATGTAACCGTGGGTGGATAGACTACCAAAACCCCTTCTTTGGTTGGAAAATGATTTAATTGTCTGAAGAAGACCTAAAATTAAAAATACAATTATAAATACACATTCACTCACACACCTTGCACACTGCGGTAAATTATGAGGAATGTTTTATAGTTTGAAGATTACAATATATTAATGTGACTTATATTAATTAAGCTTACCAGGGACGCCGGCTTTGGTGCTCTGTCAGATTTGACAGGTTAGCCTACGTGTTGACTGTCTGAGTGATGCTGTGCGAGTGTGGTGGCTCTTGGTGGGAGTTGGCGGTGACTGGACAGAGGACGTGAACTCGACGTGCACATACATACATTCTTTCATACTTGCTTTACGCGATGATTTAAAATGATGTATTCTATCACCTGGCTACATACATTACAAATATCTTTATTTTTTTTATAACGTTTACTGTTTTGGAAACAATATTCATAAGTAACTAGTACATCATTAAACCTGTTGATGTATCAACGATTGATCAAATTCACAAAATAGGATCATTTCTGTTACATGAAATACCTTGTATACATTTACGATCGTAAGTGAATTTACTGAATACTAATGTAGTTCCCGAATAAGATAATGAATTTTCCTCCATTATTTTGATAAGAATTTTTTTTCTCTATGTTTATATGATAGAACATAACTGACTCTTTATCTATTTATAATAAAGTAGTATATTAATTCCAGATGTCTTGTTAACAAACTCTCGAGTTTCCACAAAATAGTTTTACAACATTTCTATTTTCTTTATTACACCTTTATTGCGGCGACACATATTTGTTCATTACTCCCTCCCTCTGGTTGATTATTTATTTTATATATCACTAAAATCAGTTCCAAATGTTGTTTAGTTTTTTCTTATGCTTTACTTCTTTCTTTTCAACATATGTAATAAAACATTGTTTATGCTGCAGATATGTATATCCATCATAATTAACACTGTTGTTTCTTTGTCTTTCATGTTTTTCGTCGTTTTGACAAGAAACATTTTACAATTCTCTGTTATAGAATTTTTCCCCGTAAAGAAAGCCTAATTCATAACCTAAGTCACGATTCGATCTTTTATTTGAGGGTTTTAATTACCTTTACCTTCCCGGATGGCAAGCTGCTTCTCGGTTAAGTTTAAACAGTTACTTACCTACCGTGTAATTGAGGTTAATGTTGGACACGAGTTCTGTAACCAAACTTGCTCTATATGGAGATCGAACTTCATTTAGCAAATCCAGCACGAACGGTGCCTCATCAAGTGTGTAACCTGAAATTACAGGAATGAAGATTCATATATATGCCTCGTTAGGTGCGCAGGATTTTTCTAGTACAGACGTCAGCTCAACACGTCAATCCCGTGCGATCTCGAGTTTTTTAACTTTCGTTTACATGAAAGGATCAAACTAGTTTTCTCGTCTGATCCACATGGAGTCATGAATTCTTCAATATAATCCTGGAACGTTCCAGGGGTACAACGAAAGTGAGCGTAACCCATAGGGTATCGTAGATGAATTGTTTCACTCTTTAACATTTATTCTGAATTGTTAGTTTTTTGCCGGAACTTTGTAAATAAGCAAGATGTTGATAGATACACATTTGAGTGTACTTCATTATCTAAAGTTTTTGTGCAAACGGACATAGAGTCTAGATTATCTTGGTCCAATGAGATCTTTCCTACTGAACAGAAAATACAAAATAAATGTTCAATGCGAACACTACAATACATTCCCAACAATGTAAACTTTGATTATGCATGTCACCTAAATAGCCGCAGAATTTTTTTTTTTTTTTTTTTAAAAAGCACTTGCTTACATCCAAATAATGTGGGATTAGGCAAATATATACATTATATTATCAATTGATTTTTTCAGTTAACATGAATAATACAAACCTGGTTTTCCATCCAACGGAAAACAGCTATCAAGGATGGGTAAGGTCTTAAAAAGATGGGGATTCCAAGCAGCTTTTTCTGTCTCAGCTAACAATATGTCAACACAATCTGGTGGTATGGCTAACTGCTCCTTTGCATCCATGGTGATCACGCCGGACGCCATCATGGCCTGGCTGAGCTCCCATATATACCTAAAACAAAATGTTTAATTCATTCAGAGAAGAGGACAACAAACTAATGTCAAAGTCTCGGTAAATACGCTTCACTATATATTACATGGACATTAAAAATAGAACTGGGTAATAACATCTATTTGTTGTATGTATAAGAGTAATAGCTAGCCGACTGACTATGTTTATCTAGCTACACTGACATGACTTACAATGGTCAGTCCTACCATGATAGATTAAGACTGCACATATGTTATCAGAAGAAAATAATTAGTTGATGTCAACAAACCTAATGGAGAATACATTTGTCCACTATTTATCAATTAAATACCTTCCTTTATCCGCTTTGCAAATTACAAGTAATTTATCCTGTATCAAACGCAGGGCATTACGACACTCGAAATAGATTGCCCATTTGGTGAGTTTTATTTTTTCTGAGTTGCAACACCAGCAGATACAGGTACAGACGCCAAATGTAATCACAGTGTACAATTTTAAAGAAAGATTATGAAGTAGTACTTTCAGGATCTATCTAGAAAGTTGTGAGAGAGACAGGGACTCCACAATACACAGAAATACAATGATATCATGCTCTTTTAATAACTGGGCTTCACAACACAATGATACACAATGACAATCCTATGTTCACTGAGAGAGGTAACGATAGAAGTTGCTATCTTCTCTACAATCCTATGTGCACTAAGGGAGGTAATCATTTGCGCTTCCTTTAATTATTAACCCTTACCTCTCTTTCATGTTTAGTTCAGAAGCAAGTGTGCGCACGGTCATGGGTTTCTCCCTCAACGCCTGGAATAAATTTACCCTGCTGGCCAATTTCATGCCAGAACGCACTATTGGGTCTCTAACAACTTTACCAACCAGGGCCGTGTACAACTTTCGATTCATATCTAAAGATCTGAAAAGAATACGTTAGTTAGTTAAGTCAAATAATTTTAATTCGCCAATGCTTTTCTAATCTTCAAATCAAAACAATGAGGCATGAAAGAAACATCAACAACTGGATATATAAAACCTAAAAATAGATAGGATAAACATACAACTATTACTTACTGGTAGATAGCTTATAATGAAGTAATATCGAACCAATATGTTAAATTGTACAAAATATAAACAAGCACCCTTTAATACAAGTTTAGAGATAAATACGATAACACTAAATTGCATCATCAAAAAGATATATAGACTCAGACAGTGGTCATCGAGCGAAACGAGAATTTTTTAGGATTGTGAAATCATCATGTAGAGCCATGTTGAATGATATTACGGTTGGGTTTAATGCTCGAATACCTGCAGCAGAGTTCAGACGAACTTAACATTGAAATAACATTTTCATGAAAAACATTGGTCATAGACGGTCAGATAAAAATAGAATTGCATGGTGCATGGGTAAACCTCACTAGACTATAGATAAACAACACACCAACACGTGACGACATGAATATTTTGCCAATATAAGAAATAAATTTCACGCCGTAATTTTACCTAATTGTTTATTTTATTATAGTTTTATCTTTATGGTCATTTAACTGTAGTATTGCCTTAACAGTTCGTACATACTATGTAAAACTGTTATTCAGATTGTGAAATAAAGGCACAAAGCAGCATGACTTTTTGTTTTAAATTATGATTCAAAGATTGTCCGATCGGATGGAATAGAAGAAACAAGTGTTACTCTGTCAGATACTTACAAGATATAGCTTCTGTGAAGGTATGTCATAATTTGTCGGGCAAAAAAACTATTTTGCATTTTTTTTTTTTTTCAATTTCATGATCAGCAGCAACTGTTTATGAACACTGCTTATATCGCCAAGTAATAAAGTTTGGAATTGCCGTAATATTACATTTTTTCGTGTTCATAAGAAGAAAATTTTAATTTTACGGGGGGATTTAAAGAACTGAGAAAATAATCTAATGTCGCTAGAATTTCTCTTTCATTAAAAAGCTATTGAATGGTGTAACCTGTTGCCTCCCTGCATGCTTTAATTCTACGGGTTTTGTATCGAAAGAAATTCAAAATAATAATAATGATGATAAAATAAGAAATTTTACATACCTGTATGACAAGGAAGTCTTCAGCGGTATGTCAAGAAGGACTCAGAGTGCCGTCTACAGAGCTTAAGATTCACACGATATTGTGGAGAGCGCCGTTATCGATTTATATACTATTAATTCAAGGACAAAGCGGAAACCAGTTTGACCGTGCAATGGCCTTTCAGTATGATTTTCCATGAAAGTGGACATTGCAAATAAGTACGAACTTCCCGAATTCTCTATGACTGATAAGATGAATACTGATGTATAACGTTATTATTTACCCCTATTTACCATGGATAGAGATCACTGTAGATGTACATGGGTAATGGATGTCACTGTGTACGTACATTGGTAATGGATGTCACTGTGTACGTACATGGGTAATGGATGTCACTGTGTACCTACATGGGTAATGGATGTGATTGTGTTCGTACATGGGTAATGGATGTCACTGTGTACCTACATTGGTAATGGAGTCACTGTGTACGTACATGGATAATGGATGCCATTTTTACGTACATGGGTAATGAATGTCACTGTGTACGTACATGGGTAATGGATGTCACTGTGTACCTACATTGGTTATGGATGTCACTGTAGACGTACATGGGTAATGAATGTCACTGTGTACGTACATGGGCAATGGATGTCACTGAGTACGCACATGGGTAATGGATGTCACTGTGTACGTAAATAGGTAATGGATGTCAATGTGTACGTACATTGGTAACGGATGTCACTGTACGTACATTGGTAACGGATGTCATTGTACGTACATGGGTAATGAATGTCATTGTGTACGTACATGGGTAATGGATGTCACTTTGTACGTACATTGGTTATGGATGTCACTGTAGACGTACATGGGTAATGAATGTCATTGTGTACGTACATACGTATATATGTAAGTGTAGAACAGGGTACCAAAATATGTGGTGACAATATGAAAACATTTATGGTGTCTGTATCAACAAAAAACAGGTGTAACATTCCTGGGGGAAATTAAGTGTTAGGATAAATACCTGAAAACCTTATTTGATTTTTGAGGACATACAACATTCTGAAGAATTGTGCATGTTTTATACTAGACTTCCAAATGCATCTACATTTTACGTGTTATTCAATAAATTGAGTGACGCTGAAGGCGATACAAAGAGATCAGAAACCATTGATAACCAAGGACATCCCGTTTACTACGACTCACTAATGAGCTATTTTAGTGTTGATACAATTGCGCCTAGGACTACTGCAGGACTTGGCACAAAGATTTCACATATCGAAACTCTCCACGCTTACTCCTCGGATAGACAAAAAACACTATGCCAAGGAAGTTTCAGACGAGGTAACCAGATTATAAGTTAATCCTTTATTGTCCAGAGATTTATACAGAAACATCACAGTCCTAAGCCAACAAATCTTTAATGTACTCAAAATACAAGTCAAATATGACATACAATGGTGAAACTCTCCAGTCAGTCTGAAGTTGTCGTGCTGCTTCTAAACACAGTATAAATGAAATTCACCAATCAGTCTGAATATAGACACAGTATTAATGAGAAGCACCAGTCAGTCTCATGGTCACGTGATGCCTGTAGACACAGTATCGATGAAACACATCTAAAGTCAGTATTGATGAAACCCACCAATTAGTCTGGATGTAGACAAAGTATTGATGAGAGGCACCAGAAAGTCTAGAAAGTCACGTGATGCTTGTAGACTCAATCAGATAGATGTGATGTTAATAAATACGGTATTGATGAGAGACACTAGTCACTTTGAGGATCACGTGATGCTTGTAGACTCATCGGAGAATCACGTGATGCTTGTAGACTCATTATTGATGAAACTCTAGTCTGGCGGGGGATCACGTGATGCTGGCAGACTCAATTTCGATGAGACTCACCAGTCCGACTGCGGATCACATGATGCTTGAAGACACAGTATTGATGGAAATCACCAGACAGTCTGAGGGTCACGTGATGCTTGTAGACTCAATCAGATAGATGTGATATTAAAAGACACGGTATTGATGAGACGCACCAGTCACTTTGAGGATCACGTGATACTTGTAGACTCATCGGAAGATCATGTGATGCATGTAGACTCATTATTGATGAAACTCAAGTCTGGCAAAGGATCACGTGATGCTTGTAGATTCAGTTTTGATGAGACTCACCAGTCAGACTGCGGGTCACGTGATACTGGTAGACACAGTATTTGTGAGACTCACCAGTCAGACTGCGGATCACGTGATGCTTGTAGGCTCATCAGAGGGTCACGTGATGTATGTAGACTCAGTTTTGATGAGACAAGTCAGACTGCGGGTCACGTGATACTTGTAGACACAGTATTTGTGAGACTCACCATTCAGACTGCGGGTCACGTGATACTTGTAGACTCAGTTTTGATGACACTCACCAGTCAGACTGCGGGTCACGTGATACTTGTAGACACAGTAGTTATGAGACTCAGTACTCAAACTGAGAGTTACGTGCTGCTTGATGACACAGTATTGGCTACGTTCTCCAGGAACTTGTAGTAGTTATACTTTATATCAAACTGCATGTCGTACCAGTAGTTTACTGTAACAAACAATTACTGCATTGGCACAGTTTCCCCTGAACTCTTTGGTAGATTAATCAGAATGACTATAAAACAAATAATCAATTTCATAATATATTTTTTATAGATTCAATCTATAGCAGTACGATGTGTTGTCAATTGGACCAAAGGCTTAACCTCTGTCGCCATTCTACATGATTCATTTATCAGTTACATATTTTACTGGACGACTTTAACAGAAATGACCTTGTATACGGTACTGTCGTATATAAATTATTAAAGCGAAAAAAAGTCAACCTTTGGAAAATGCAAAAAAATATTTGACTACAAAGAAGGCGAATATTTTTCTCTGCTGTAATATTGAATATTAACAATTTGGTCAAACAAATCAAGGTACAATGAAGAAAGGAAACAAAATGCTGATACTACCAACATTGAATACTGCCGACGACAGCTGATTAAAGAATATAGCTTAAATAGAAAAACAACTGATTTCCAAACCAAAAATAAAACAATTCCATCAACAGTGAGACGTTTTCACTTTCTGTGACACTCTGAATACAATACCTTCACTCCCTCCGTAATATGCTATGTTAATACCTGCAATACAGCCGTGGGATTGACTGACGTGATGGAACCAGAGGGACGGTAGATATAGCATCTGACCAGCATGTACCGTCACCTTCAGGGGTCGTGCATGTCCATACTGGGGGTAACGATCAAGGTCCGGACTCTCAGGATCGATCGCCACCCAGGGTACCTAGGGCGTTTACATCATGAAAAGTATCATAATACAGATTAACCTTCTTGTTATCAAAACAGTTCACTATAGTTTTAGTTAAATCGCCGGACGAGGGCGAGGAAAACAATGAGAGATGAAGCAATTTAAACAGACCTTGAATATAGAATATGTTTAAAGAGAACAGATGTGTTAAATACATGATACATTTTCTAAAATAGCTTGTCACAATTTTTATGGTTTAATATCATAGTTTCAGGTATAAAACGCTATTTTTTGCTGATATGAACAGGAGGAAGACCAGGCGTACTTCCGGTTTTAATTCAGATATCATGTCAAAACCAATGGTTCTTACGCTCCGCGACGAATGACATCCCTACTGCGACCAAGATTTTACGGCTAATTTACATGTATAATATTTGGTGCCAGAGATGGGACTTCATTGATAATTTGGATTTATAGCTGACGATATTGAAGTAAGTGTCGTTTCCAATGAAGCTAAGAAGTACATATTTGATAAATCAGTAACTGATTCAGAAGAGCAGATTATTCATATATTTTATCCTGAGTTTTGAATAGTCTATGCTCGCTTGACCTAGCAAAGAGCGTTAAAACATAAACAAATAGCCAACATCTCACACCATAACCTAACCTTACCTAGTCCAACAACCTCTTTACAAGATATTAGCTACTATAACACAGATTATATCCAAAACAAAAGTACCCGCTAAACCAGTATCACTAGTACAATAACACGACGATATCAGAACCCGATATATAGTCTTCAAACAGATATTCGCAAAAAGGTTTATTCTTTTGCCATATTGAAATAATTTACAAATAATAATTGATTTAAGAAGAGTTTTGGTTTACGTCAGTGTTTGTCAAACAATTTTCAAATTCATGAAATCTACCTTGCCAGTTTCCTCGTCGTCGACAATTTCAAATCCACCTTGATCATTCTCCCGATAAGAAGCACTTTGATATATTTCTGAAAGAACAAATTAAATTTTGGTACTATAAAGTGTGGTTTTAAAATAATTTCGAATTTTAGATTTTTACAAAGATTAATACCTTCATTGCTTTCTCTCGTTAATGAATCTTCAATCTTATGATTGTAGGTCAGTTCACTTTTACAGCTGAGCTGACATCGACTAACTTAAGCAAGTTTTCCCCAATATGATGATTACCTTACCATAAGGAACATAGGCTAGATCGGTCGGTGGTATCAGGATAAACGTCTTCCATCCTCTCACAACACAGTATAGGTTTTCGTAGTGATCTCTGTGCACTAAGAAAAAAACACCATTACCTGGAGACTTATGAATCAGGTATGCACGTGTCGCTACAGTGAAATTAATGGCAAATTAGCAGAGGAAGTTGTCCATCGTTAGCTCTGATGTTTAAATGAGATTGTCGAGTAACGTGTGCATTACATGTTGTTAGTTATACTCTAGAGGTTATAATTAGCATAATTTTTGAGTGCCCTATAGGAAGGAAGTCAGAATTGTACCAGCTGATCGTGAGGGGCGACTAAATTTAGGGTGTAATCGTTCAATTTCTTTCTAGTTTTTTTTTTTTTTTTTTTGTTAAAAATGCCTAACTTCTCCTGTCAGATTCCTTCAAATCTCTTAAAAGTGGTTGTTACTACTAACTATATTTCGCTCGGCATTGTGGACGTGAAATGACTGGTTCGCCTGTTGTCAGAATAACATGACCGGGTGGCGTGTTCTGCTGGATGGCTTCGATAGCATATTTCAGTATATATGCACTATTTCGGCATCAGTTTTGCATTATCACAATGTGGCTTACACGAACACAGCCTTCAACAAAACAGGCACACTTACGTCACGTACACGGGGATGTCGTCTTTAAATTATCCTAGATGATGCTAGTGCTTTAAGCAATAAAGGCGGCAAATAGGGTTATAATACCCTGTATCATTCAACTAAATATTTCAACTTTCGCATCAAAATATTCATATTCAGTCATACTGTTAATGATTTTCCATGAAAGAAAGAAATTTTAAAGTTTCAAATTAAATCTGGTCAAAATATTGTAACAAAAAAAACTATCAATGCTATTTGTAAACAGACACAAAAAATCGATAATAAGATATACAACCATCGCTTCTACAAAACCTCTTCACCACAGGATGCTTCAGACCAAATATCATTATTCCTAATTACGAAGAGTTTGCTATGCATCCCTGATTCGGTAATTTATCCAAACAGTGGATTTTAAAGCTACTCCTCCGTCCTCCCTATTGTCCCCCGCCCTATGTCTCCTGGGGACGGACAACGGACGCCTACATTTTGATGTAAACAGTTTACAAAACCATTAACCATCCAGATATCGTATTTCATGTGAACAGTTTACAAAACCATTAACCATCTAGATATCGTATTTCAGGTGAATAGTTTACAAAATCATTAACCATCTAGATATCGTATTTCATGTGAACAGTTTACAAAACCATTAACCATCTAGATATCGTATTTCAGGTGAATAGTTTACAAAACCATTAACCATCTAGATATCGTATTTCATGTGAACAGTTTACAAAACCATGAACCATCTAGATATCGTATTTCATGTGAACATTTAACAAAACCATTAACCATCTAGATATCGTATTTCATGTGAACAGTTTACAAAACCATTAACCATCAAGATATCGTATTTCATGTGAACAGTTTACAAAACCATTAACCATCTAGATATCGTATTTCAGGTGAACGTTGTTTTATTGAAAACTTTACCAGAAAGATGGATCCGCAAGTGGTCACACCCATATCCAGACCGAAAGAAAATTCTTTACAAATCTTGTTGTCGTATTGCCGATTCTACATACACTCCAGCCATTATTGAGCTTTTAAGTTATATATAGAATGACTTTTGTATATTTACTTGAGGTCACTGCTCTGCCGTCACCCATCCAGAAATTAACAGCATCAGGTGGCTGTCCTACAGTGGAAAAACATCACGTCTTTGCTCCATTCGGAATTGAACATATTTTAAGTAACACTAAATACCAAACAAAGCCGCATTAAGGACAATTTGCAGAAAGTATTCACTAAAACTTGTTGAAGCTGATTCAAATGGTGACCTTTAATAAAGGTATCTACCAAGAACGGAAAACAAGAAATAGCTATGATAAAACAATGGCGCTTTGTCAAGGAAGATTGTAAAATCGTAAAATACGATGGAGTTAAATCTAAGTTTACTGGTAACAATTTCCAGGGGCAAGAACCTTGACAATTAATTCAAGGATAATATAAATTCGCGCCATTTATGATATATATATTTAAGAAATGGGATATACGAATCTAATGGACGACTTACCAAACGCCTCGGTGCCCCAGTCAATATCAGTGTCAACATCACTGATGATACTGGAGAATTCCTCTGTCAGGTTTGAGTTTTGTTTCTGTATATAAAACACCTTGTCTTTCTTTGGTGCGTCCAACTCGTCGAGAAACTTGGACATTGTCATTTTTCTTTCATCAGGCATAACAAACTTCCCGTCAGTTACGGCGTCCGCGTATCCATTGGGTGTGACGGTTACAGACACGTTCACGTCACCGATCTTCTTTCTATAGCCAATCAAACAACAAGAGAAATACGTCTAATATCAAAACAATAAGGTGTTATTAAGTTTAACCATATTTTATTGCCAAGTGTAATAGCAAAAGGATTAGACACAAGTTATTACAACTTACGAGGTCTTCTCGTTATTCCGTAAGGCGCATCATTAATCAACCAAATATTATACCATGTGAAATTTGTCCCCAATGTTCTAGTAATAGATCAAAGTTTAAAGCTTCTTTTGATCTCTAGTGCAGTGTTATTGCCTCAATTCGACATTCCAATGGCCAGTTAAACATTGCGTTTCACCATTTAAGGCACCAATCAGGACGGTCCTGTCAGTATTTCTTGTAAACAGACTTGTTTAAAGCTACACCAATGCTAAGTCAGTATTACTTGTAAAACAGGTTTGTTTAAAGCTACACCAATGCATACACGTAATACAGACTTGTTAAAAGCTACACCAATGCTCCACAGAAGGCATTATAAGTTCAGTTGGTCCGTCCTTATTTTATAAAGGGACAACCATGGCTGTGTTGCTTTAACCTATTAAAGAAAGCGGAACTGGGATAGTACCTGAAGTAAGATTCCTCCCAGAGTTTTAGAGCCGGCCAGTGTTGGAGTGCACCTTCCACGACCACGGGTTTATTGGAAGCTACGTGTTCCCTGTAAAATCTTAGTGGTGATACGGGGGCGCTGATAACGGGCACCTGTTTATCCAGGTACAACTCTGAAACAAAAGAATATAATCATTTATATCAATCATTATCTTATTTTTCAATAGCCACTTATGTGATATACCATGGGGCGTTTTTTCATTAGCTGTTCCAGTCAAAACGATTGCGATGATATAATACGGAAAATGGCGTTCCGTTATAAATTTAAAATGGCACAACAAAACCGTTGCCTCCGTTTGAATTTGTCTTCCACATTTTGACTTCAAAACCTGACAAAAGTTATCTTTTCTGAGTGTTGTGATAAAAGGAATCTGAAATTTGTTTTAATTTCATATCAGATTTTATAAAACTCGTCTGGAAGTTGTAAATTTTGCGAGCCTGAAGATCGTAGCTATTGAAAGGCCAACATCCGAATAGGCTGCAAACAAAATGAAGGTATATCTTTACTATAGACAATCTGATGTATTAAACAAAATATTTAGAAAGTGTTTCGCGTAGTTTTTAAAAATTGTGGTACTAGTTTGAATGTCCCTAACAAGCCACAAAGAACTTTCCATGACATCATTGTAGTGTAGATGTACGAAGATTTTTAACAATTCTGTTAATTTATGTACAACGTCAATATCTATCTTAAAGAGATATAGTTGTAGCACTGCAATCTGAATCGTTCTTGATGATACGAAACTAAAATGCATTGACAGTTAGCCTTATGTTCTTAAGGCGAAGTCGTTTGAAGTTCAAAGTTATATATAATGAGTTTTAACTGCAAAAACGTGTGACCCTATTAGCCTCCGTCGCTCAGGAATTGTAAGTAAATTAAAATTTCAACTTTCATAGCGATATGAAGACTGATTTGTTGATCGGTACTGCAAGGAGCTTGCAAGGGTTTCGTGCTAAATATGGATGTAATAATGTCTTTAATTTGACACTCTTTTGTGATTTTTTTCATACTGTTTCTGTTTTGATCTAGAATTTAACTGACTGAGAGCTGATTTCAAATAAAAATAAAAAGCCTTTACCGGGAAGCTGAGAGAAAATAAACAGAAAAACTGACACAGGACTCATGATGGATGACGGAACATGACATTAGCTAAAGATACTAAGCGAGTTATGATACTGTGCGAAAACTTGACACTAGCAAGACTACCGATAGAAAGCGCTTCAATACAAAGAAAGATAACTCTAAGTAAAAAAAATACATACCCCTTGCTTCCTCGGCCATGTTCATAATGCATTCTGTAACTCCAGTATGGATGTCTGTAGTATCGCTCATTATGTAATGCCACTACAGATGTCTCACTGCTGTCTCATTCTAGTAAAAATTACATGTTTCTTTTAGAAGGGACGTGAAGAACACGCCAGTCTGTCTTAAATCATAGTTCAATGTGTATGGCTGCGCTAAAGAGTTTCAAGACAAAGAGAGACAACTCTAAGCAAAAACATTTAACTGCCCGCGAGAAAGCAGTTAAAATTAGTAATGGGATGGTCAGTTTTATAAAATTAGAAGTGTATTTTCAATCAAAAGTATATGTTGATGGAATCTGATCTCTAAAGCTGATTCAGTAGAATGCATTACACCAATTCGGCGTCATTCACTACACAAGTACATGACATAAAAATTAAATTGCATGATAAAGATAGCTTACTTTGAAATGTCTTAGGCGTATGGAAATCTGATTGCAGTTTAACGCAGTATAGAATAATTGCACATTTCCTAATATGGAAGGCGGGAACCCATCGCAATATATAAAAACTTAAGTGAAATGAAAATAACTACTATGTAAACATGTTATCAATTAGGAAAGCGCAAGACAAGTATCTAGTTAGGCTGATATAAGGATTTATGGATATAAGGATGATGAAATACTATATCTTGCAATTTTTTATTACATATGGTGAAGGTACAAGAAATAGAACAACCACATTCTCCACTGGAGAACTTTTTTGTACAAGTGAATCGGGGTATTTATTTTCGTGTCAATTATATCTATTTTACTACACCAACAAAAAATATAATCAGTACTTGAATGAAATTCCTGTGTTTTTCAAGGTATACATGTCGACAAAGGTGAGTCGCTTTTCGAAGAAGTTGGTTTTTAGTTTTAACATATTTTATTCTCAAGAAAAATACAAGTAGTATAATTGTTTATGAATTAAACCTTCCGATGGTCTTTATAAATCTGTTTTGTAAATTCAAGCATGCCTGATAATAGACTATCTGAGTTAATTCCATTGTCTATATTCAAACCTTGAGACATCTCTGACCTCTGGTGTCGATAATTAGGACATTCAAAGAAGAAATGATAGGCGTTTTCACATGGAGAGCCGCAGATACAGACAGGGTTATCACTAATGTGAACTCTAAATATATCAGTGTACCTAGATTACATGTTTATTTATAGTTGTTAATTGGTATGTATATAGACGTTCATAAATATATATAAAAAAATCATTTCAGTTTTATAGTTTTGATGCTTTACGGCAAAAACCGAAAAACATACCTTTGAATAAACCGCTCTCACATCAAATCGAGGCTCTATTTGCTCGTGACGTCACAAGGGTAGCATTTGGGACGACCCGCCATGCCAGGTAACTTTCGCGTGTAGACTGTCGAAAATATGTGAAACAGACGTTTGGTTGTTTAATCTTCATACTTCTCGTCCTGTATTTATATCCTACCATATTTGTGCGTATCAAGTGATATTTATTTTTATTCAAAACGTGCGAAATTCGAAGTATTAGCTTAACTATGGAAGCGACTCCGACCAACAAACGTTCACGTGGGAAGAGATGTGTAGCGTATGGATGTGGAAACACCACTTTAGACGGTGTTTCACTTCATTTTTTCCCATTAGACAGACCGGAAATATGCAAAGTTTGGACTGCATTTGTGCGGAGGAAAAGGGATTTGTGGGACGGGCCAACAAAACATTCAGTTTTGTGTTCGGAACATTTCGGTGAGGACTGCTACCCGATGCAGTACAGATTTCTTCAATCAATGGGACGTACACCACCGAAAAAGAAAACGCTAATAAAAGATGCTGTGCCAACGATCAACAAAGGCTGCACCAACGTAGAGGAAACGCCTGTCAAAAGACCACGGACTGCTTTCGCAAAAAGAGAGAACAGAAGGGTAATTATTACATAATACATGAAGATCTAGGGCCTATGTATATCATATAAGTTATAGTAGTATCTGAGTAGAAAAGGTAATGAGTAATGCAGCCTTCCTTAGTGGACAATACTCCTATTTAGCATTTAATAAACCTTTTCCCAGTAAATGTTTCAGTGTATGCGAGGTATCTTCAGTTTTAACTTAAATGTACGTATTAAACAGCTACACTGTGACTACATGTACATTATTTGTATGATAAATTTGATTTTTTTTTATAGATAGTCGAGCAATGTTTGAAAGAGAGTTCCACGGTATCCACAGACACTCAGGTGGAGGAAGATCCTGATGTTTCAGCCAGTGATGAGGTTATGGAATTGCCAGAGGAACATGTACAGACAAGAAATGACCATGATTATTTCTCCTGCAATTTCAAGGTACTAAAAATGATACTCATAAGGCCAAAAAAATTATATGCGAGTTTACTGTCACCATACCGACCCTAAACTTTTAATTCAGGTTTTCACACATGCACTGTAAAAGTCAAGGTTGTTGCTCTTATAAAAGTTATGTATAAAACCAGATTTACAGTTATTGCCCTTTATAGTTTTTCTTTGTCCGCACCATATTTACAACACTGTTTTACATATATGTAGGAACTCCAAACTTTATGTACAGAATGTTCCATATGTCACAGCAAACTACATGTTTCAAACAACATAAATAGTGAAATGGTCTCTGATCTTGTGTGTCAAACATCGCCATGGGCATCTGTTGGGCTCTTGTAAGGTTGGTCAAGGAACATACTTTTTTTCCCACCTTACATATACATAGGTTATGGAGGTTCAACTGTTAATGTACATCATAACTACCGTGTACAAGAAAAGTTTCTATTACAGGAAACACCATCAAAGACAAAAACCTGTGGCACGCAGCTCTCCCTGAAACCACCCAAGAGGAAAACGGTCAGGATACAAGTGGCCCCCAATGCAGTGGAGAAAGGTAAATTGTAACCTGCTTATGCATGTCAATAGGGTCTGTAAGTCTCGTCATGTGACCTGCAAGATTGTGACATTTTGAAAAGTCATAACTGTATGAAAAAATAGAGTATTACCAGTTGGTACAATACAGCTGTAAACTGTTTTAAGTACTTGTCCTAATTACAACATTTTAAAATTACTATTCCATTCATTTATTATTTGAATAAATCACAAGACATTTTTACTTGCATTAATGCATTGTGATTTTGTTTTATCTTATAGGATGTCAAACTCGTGCTCCAAGACCAAAGGTGAGACATGCAGAAGTTCAATGTAATCTTCTAAAGCCAGTGGTGGAGAAAGATGAAGAAACCAACTTGGAAAGTGATAGTGAGTACGAAGATCATCTAGACCTTTTCAAGACCAACAGTAAAGATCTAGACGACTCCTATCATCCGGATTCTGGTCCAGACGACTCGGACACAGAGTTAGATATGGAAGAAAATGAGTATGTGTTGTAACATGTCTGACATTTTGCAGAGAAAAATAATTTATTTTGATACTTTCTGGCTTGTGTTTCGGGACTTTGATATGGCATGCTTTCTCAGTCATATCAATCCATTGTGTGCTAAAACATCATTGCATTGCCTTTTTGGATGGCACTTTGATCTAACGGTGTTGTCCCAAGATGGAATAGAACCCTAACCTCAGTCTTGCTTATATCATTTCTCTATAATAATATCATGTCATAGTGCCCTCATTCATATTATGGCAATTATGTATGTAGAATGTCATGAACATTTATGTATTGCAGAGATGTGCTACACAGTGGACAGAGCAGAGACAGACTCCTCATAATTGAAGAAAGCAAACTGCTTGAACTTTTTGATAAATGTAGACACTGTTTATCACCATGCCAAGGAGAAGTGACACGAATGATCGGTACCATGTGTTGTGTGCATCAAGAATGTGACATGTGTGGTAGGACCTTTAAATGGAGAAGCCAGTCAATGGTGGGATCCCTTCCAAGAGGAAATGTCCAGCTGTCTGCCAGCATTTTATTTTCTGGATCGTTGCCCTCAAAGACTCTAAGAATTTTTAACTTTATGGACATCCCGGTAATATGCCATGACACGTTTTTCAAGCATCAGCGACATTATTTACAGCCTACAATTCTAAGGATGTGGACAGAAAAACAAGTGCAATATTTTGCAGAAATGTGCAAAAGTGACAATGACATTTGTATAGGAGGAGATGGTCGATGCGATACCCCCGGACACTGTGCTAAGTTTTGCAGTTATTCACTGATGGATTTGGACAGAGGGACAGTCGTAGATATACAGTTAGTTCAGGTTGGTATTTCTAATCGTAAAAATTTAAAAAAAAAAAAAAAAAAAATCCACTCATTATATATTCCACAATTTCTGAGACCAGGCTTAACCACTGGACGACTGTGGCCCCCGTTAATTTTATGTAAATTTATATGTAGAAACTGCTGATAGAAAATGTGGTCATGAATACATACAGAAACAATTTCAATATATATATATATATATATCTACAATCTACATGTACTTTCCAGAACATGAGTTATGTTAATTTTGGTACATTGTGTAATGTTAAGATTTTGATCAATTTCAGAGCAATGAAGTCAAACATAGTGTCAACATGGAAAAGGAAGGGTTAATACGGAGCGTGGACAATCTAAAACGCCATGGGATCAACATAGATACCCTAGTCACCGACCGACATGTCCAGATCAGAAAGTGGGTGAGGGAGAACATGACAGAGACCAATCACTGCGTTGATGTATGGCATGTTGCAAAAGGTATTGCATTTTCTTTAAGTGTTTGTGTTTAGCATAAACAAAACAAGAAGCCCAATCAGTATTAACAGTCACCGTAGTAAATAGTTTGATTTCAGTTTGTTTTGTTTTGCTAAGGGCTTTACTTCAGATACTTTGTAGACCATGTCCTAAGGACTAAATAAATATCAAATGGAATTAAATGTATGAACACACAACTCAATTTAAAGTATAGAATAATTTTTTATGTTAAAATATAATAGGTTTTGTATTAAAATGCATATGAAATATTCTTTAGGTTTGAAGAAGAAGTTGTTGGCACTGTCAAAAGAAAGAGATTGTGGTGAACTTGAAAGCTGGATAAAAAGTTTAACCAATCACTTATACTGGGTTCCTGCATCAACGCCCTCAGCAGATGGCGCTTTGATGTACCAGAAGTGGGTTTCTGTAGTAAACCATGTCCAAAATATTCATGATGGTCATGGTGATCTGTTTCCTTGCTGTCTGCATGATGACTTGAGAACACAGGAAAGGAAGAAGAAATGGATAAAACCAGGTATTTTTCCTGTTATGGCATTGACTCAATTATTGTGTATCCTACCTTTAACTTGCTTACTTATTCATTTGGTTCGAAATTGGTGACGTATCAATAATTCAAATCATAACTAAATTACGAATGACATTTATCACTTGCTTAAAAACATTTTAAGTGCCTAATTTCTTTAGCAATGACATTTTTCACCTGAATGAAAAGCACATCCAGGAAAATGGTATCTTTAGTTTCTTGTTCTTAGCATGGAATTAATATTCGTGTTCTAAATTCCTTATGATCCCATATTATATTTTTACTTCATCATTTGAAATCCTCACTTTCACTTTTCAGAGAGTAAAGTAATGGAGAAGCTAGAACTGATGTTGACATCACCACAAATGAAAAAGGACATTCCCATGCTATCAACACATCACCAAACTTCAGAACTAGAAGGGTACCACTCAACAGTTAACCAGTTTGCCCCTAAAATGCATGGCTTTTCATTCAATGGAATGTTGTGCAGGTATATGATCACATGATTCTCATAAGACTATTATTTCTTTAGACATCAATTTGTACAGACAAGTTGATCGTATATGTATATCTGTCTCAAGATCTAACATCATCAACAGGTTTTGGAAATATCATTATTCACTAGTAGTCTACCTGTCTCAAAACTCCTGTGGTGAATATTGCAATGTTAAAAGAGATTTAGTGTTGTAGCTAGATGTAAGATATGTTAAAATGAGTATGTAAAAGATTTAGGCAGCCAGTCTTAATTCTTAAGATATTGATGATACTTAATCAGGAAAGTTTAAATATTGTTGCATCTCTTTGAATAGGGTGATTCTAGCTGCACTTCACCACAATGAAAATGTGAGAAGAGAACAAGCCATGACATCTGCTGGGGAGAAAATGTTTAAGATAATCTACCCTAAACAGAAGAAAGGTGGATACACTGTCAGAAAAGTCAAAACAAAACAAACATTTGGTAAGTATTATGTTGCATATGAAGACGAGTTCAATATTTTAGGTTAGGTTCAGTATTCTATATATTGCAGTACATGATTCTTCAATTAACAACTTGCATTTTAGTTGCAGGAAAATATGTCCATGTATACAAAACATTTAAAGTCTTTACTAGCAATAATGTCAGATTTTGTGTAATAGTGATTGGAAAAAATAATATAACCAGTGTACTTGTATATGTACTTTTTATCTTACAGACTATGTACATGAACTGATGGCAGAAGTGCTACAAGTGGCAGAAAAAAGTACGATGCAAGTGGAGGATATGCTACTTAAAGACCAACCCCCACCACTCTGTAGTGATTTTGTCAGACCTGTAAAAATGGAAGCTGTCGCATTGATGGAATCAAGATTTAACTTGAACATTTAAAATACATACATGTACATGAATTTTCATCTTTTTTTTATATGGTCTGCAAGTCTGTTTTACTTTACTTCTGTGTACCAACTGACGTTTTAGGTAGTAGTCTTATAGAAGAAAAGTATTTTCAATTTCGACAAAATGCACATTTCCCAAGGAGTTTTTAAAAACGTACCTACTGGTAATCCTCCGTTTTCATAGTTATGATTGTTCAAGTTAAGTGGTATGTTCTAGTAGGTCACATGACGAGACTTACAGATCCTATTACAGTTTCAAGTGTATATATGAATAAAAAACAACAATCAGATATCAATTATAATTTTATTGTTTCATGTCATTCTTTCAATGTTTTCAACACATATTTTTAATGCACAAAATTAAAACCTTTAAAATTTCCATTTGGTGCAGGAAATGTTTCTCTAATAATCTTCACAGCACACGCAGGTAATGGCACTCTTATGCTTTTTCCCAAGTACCCCCAACACCATCTCACAAATTGTCTGTATGCTGTATAGCGGTATCTCCTGATAAAACAAGAACAATATATTCTGTAATCATTGTTAATGCCAAGTTTGCCATTAATCTGCGGAGGATGCAAGCACTAGTGAATTATGGTAAACACAAGTAACTCTACAATACATATGTGTAACAATTCCAAACCAGATTTTCAGAAATGTTGACTTATTATTGAAAATCTATTTTATCTTGTCTGGTTATTGGTTCTTTTGCAGTATTTTAGACCTGTAACTTGATAGACAAGTTTGTAACATCATTTTTAAAATATCTTCTTAACAAATGAATTATTTTATTATGTTTCAAGTTTTATAATAATAAATTTGATGCTGTAGATAAACATCATAACTTACTCAGGGCATTCTGGTATCTCTCCATGAAGTTGTCTGTACTGGAAATAAGATGTTCTCAGCACATAAATATCCAAACAGACTGGCCCAAATCCAGGATGGTCTGTTATGCACTGTATCCCTGGTATGTCGTCTTTTGTGTTCAGTACACTGTGTATCTCACTACAGCACCTGCACTCCTCAATGGTAGGCATAAGACTGCAGTTACCGCAAAGACACCTGTAACATATAAAATTTTCTGTGTTTTATACATAATTCACTAGTATGTTGGTGTGAAAATACCTTTAAAATGTCTTGTTAGAAGTTTTCTATTCAACACTTTATAGTACATACCAGTACCATTTGACATAGCAAAAGAATACACTTTGTTTCCAGGAAATGTTCTCCTTTGTAAAAAGAAATGCTATGCACATTAATTTATGTAACACAAAATATTTAGGGGTGGGTATTATGTAAAAGTCAAATAATTGTAAATGCAAAAAAAAGGCATTGGCTGTTATTATCTCGACAAAGTCGGACTTGTGAGGTTGAGCAAGTGGAGAAAAAATCCTGAAAATCCGCATTTGTTAACATGCACGATGCATTTTGAAAAGGGAAAATTCCTGGAAAAAAAATAATCATACGTGAAAGCTAACATCTCTGAACATACCAGTCTAAGGATCCCAGGCGATCAGCATTATCATCGCTACGTGTAGACGACGCAGGTGAAGATGGACTGCTTTCACCATCTACCTCGGGTTCAAATTGGTATGGTTGAATACCAGCTTGTCTCTCTATAACCTCCGTGTCGTAATCAGAAGATTCAAAGCTTAAATTCAGGCTGCATTCTTCCGAATTGTTTGAGTCTTCGAACCACTCGCACTCGCTGTTATCACTGTCCGACATTATCATTTCTTAGACCAAGCGCTACCCTTGTGACGTCACGGGATTTTCCGGTCTGTTAACCGGAAGTTGGGAAGTGTGTTAATTAGCCTCCATCGACAGGTGCAAACCGGTTCCGAACGGTGAATTTAACGACAAATATCTCAAAAACTAAGCGACAAATTTTGACCGGGTTTCCGATTTTTTTAATAAGAAAGGAAACATAATTAATATTAATTAATACTATACCGTAATCTAGGTACACTAGGTGAATTACAGTTATACCGTATTTTTTGTTATGAATAATGTTTAGTTTGCGCTCAACATATCCAGTGTAACTGGGGGAAAATATCTTTTGATTTCGTGAAATGGAGTTTTTAAATTTTCTGCAAGTTGTTGACGATCTAGCAGCAGCATCAAGTTTAATCCAAGAACAAAGAGCAGCAAGAAGAAAGGATGAATTAATAGAGGAAAGTCAGAAATTTGGTAAGATAAAATCGTTGGCATTTCTTAATTATTATTCTGGGAAATAGTAGAGACACCTAACAGATAAGGAAATTGAGAATGAAACATTATTCAGGGAAATAGTAGAGACACCTAACAGATAAGGAAAGTTGGAATGAAACATTATTCTGGGAAACAGTAGAGACACCTAACAGATAAGGAAAGTGAGAATGAAACATTATTCAGGGAAATAGTAGAGACACCTAACAGATCAGGAAAGCTGGAATGAAACATTATTCTGGGAAATAGTAGAGACACCTAACAGATAAGGAAAGTGAGAATGAAACATTATTCAGGGAAATAGTAGACACCTAACAGATAAGGAAATACAAAAGATACAGGGGAAAATACATATAAAAAAAGATTTGTGAACTTGCAACAAATTTTCTTTATAACTAATGAACTGGCCGTGGTATAGCGGTAAAGTGATTTATACATATATATGTATATTGGTAAGTAACTTCAAAATCAATAATCAATATCAAAAGACCTGTAGTGGAATTCATTCGTGCATTCATTTTACAGGAAACTCTTTTAGGAAACAATATAAATTACCAATGGAAGATTTCATAAATACTTGTACCTGGATGACGTGACTTCATGGGAACGTACGAACATACTACTTTGATATAATCACTTATTCAGAGTAGGGTCCCTTTCCACACGGAAAATACAAGCGTTACACCGTTTCACTGTTCCAAGCATTCAGCTGGTCAGCAGTTAATGACATCCCGTCCCTAGTAAGTTAACTTTCTCAAAAACACTCCTTCCATTTATAAAAAAATAGTTCCACTTCCCCGTCCGTGCAAGAATGGTCCCGTCGTTAAATTAGAACTGGCACATGTTCACTAATGCATGTCAACGAGGAGTATGGAAGTAAAGTTGTACATACTATTATCATTCTAAAAAGTGTTAAATATATTAAACACTGACAGTGTACGGACTACAACAGACATTGTGTAATAATATCAAAGTATTCGTGTCATTCCTAGTAAAAAGATACAGTTTAAGTAGTAACACACGATGCGGTTTTAATCGGTAAAAGTGTTAATAAGTTGACATTAAATCAGTTATTAGTTCAGTGTACAAAACGAAAACAAATATTAACTGGAAAAGTCTAGAAAATATGTACTTCGCCAGCTAAACAGACATATGGTGATTATACAAAAACAAATATTTCTTGTCGGTATATGAAATATACCTGTTTAAACCGACAGTCTTTATAGTTAACTTATCCTCCAGACATGACAAGAATATCTTTACTTATCCGGATATAATAGACCGGTTGTGGTAAAACAAAAACATTGTGATTCAAGGTTTCCAAATAAGGTGGAGACTTTCTACAAAGACAGATTATGAAAAAAGACATTTTCAGGTCAAGACAAAATCACTGTTTAATTTCCCGTTGAATATGTCAGAAGATATGAAAACAGTATATCATAGCGTACATATTTTATGCATCTGTATGAAACTGAAAACCCCTTCAATTCGACAATCTTTGAAAAGCGAATATTATTTGCCAGTTCAAAACAAAGTAGTAATAAAACATAATATACAAAGTTATGTAAATGTAAACGACGAAACCTGTCTACACTGAATAGCAGTAAAAAACGGATTTCATATATATATATATATATATATGTACATGCAAAAGATGAGACACTTTGTACATTAGTACAATAAGATTAAACCTGTCTTCAACAGACAACTGTGACTCTGACTTCACTGAAAACCTCTGAAATACGGTTATCAACCGAACCAGACACAATGTATGGAAACAAAATACTGTAATATACCATGCATAGTGATGTGTGTGTGTGTGTGTGTGTGTGTGTGTGTGTGTGTGTGTGTGTGTGTGTGTGTGTGTGTGTGTGTGTGTGTGTGTGTGTGTGTGTGTGCGTGTGCGTGTGTTTGGGGTTGTGTGTGTGTGATGAAACCTGACTACACTGACAACCTGTGCTAAACGGCTTTCAACCGAATTATCTGGAAACAAAATGTATTGTAATATACCATGCACAGTGATATTTATATATATATGATGATGGTGAAACCTGACTTCACCGACAACCTGTACTAAACGGCTTTCAACCGAATTATCTGGAAACAGAATGTATTGTTCAATAGAGTAACCTTATGGTTTAAGCTAACCAAGCTTGGTGTCAGAGATAAATTTTTGACGACCAATAAATCCCTTTATTCATTAGTTACGTCATGTGTTTTAGTTAATGGAAAACGTTCATTTTTTTTTCACTAATAATGTCGGATTGATGCAAGGGGAAATTTTCATCCCCCTTTACTTTTTTCATTGTTCATTAATGATTTTGAAAACGAGTTTATTGAAAATGGTGCAACATGTTATGATTTTGGGGAATTGAGATTATTTTTATTATTATATGCAGATGACTTGGTTTTATTCTCGGAAACAGTCGAAGGTTTGAAAAGTCTTTTGGACAATTTATGCAATTACTCAAAAAATGAAAATTATCAGTTAATACCAATAAAACAAAAATTGTTGTTTTCAGAAATGGTGGGCGTATTAAGGAATCAGAATACTGGAGGTATGATGGTAACCTCATTTCGGTAGTTGATCAGTTTTGTTACTTAGGATTTTTGCTAAGGTTTGATAACAAATATGGTAGTATGGTAAAACATTTAGCTGACCAAGGTCGTAAAGCACTTTTTGCTTTGCGTTTCAGTTTTATTTAACCAAATATTTACCAAAACAGCGCAGAATTGTTATCTCTAAACTTCGTTTATCAGCTCATAACCTAGCTACAGAAACTGGTAGATATAGAAATACTGATGGGAATAATAGACTTTGTAATAATTGTGACCTATTAGAAGTAGAAGATGAATTCCATTTTCTTTTTACCTGTTCCATACATTCCGATCTTAGGAGAAAATACATTAAACAATACTACTGGTATCAGCCATCTGTTTTCAAAGTTATAGAATTATTGAACACACATAATTTGAAAGATTTGAATTTACTGGGCAAATACATTATTGAAGCGAACAAACGTAGAAGTATTTTTTTTCTTATGTTTTTTGTTGTTGATGATGATGATGATGATGATGATGATGATGATGATGATGATGATGATGATGATGATGATGATGATGATGACGATGTTATTATTATGATGATGTAGATGTAGTTGGGTTGTCGGTACGTCTCATCATCAGGTATTAATGTAAATTATGGTAACAATGAGAATATATATAACTGATTGTTTGTGTCTAAATAGTGGGTATGATGTAGTTCCCGTGTTTTTACTATGTATTATATATATTATCATGTGTGTTATTATATGTTACCGAAAAGTTGTATAACTTAAGGAAATAAACTTGATTGATTGATTGATTGATTGATTGATTGATTGATTGATTGATTGATTGATTGATTGATTGAATAGGGTCATAGCACGTGAATGTCTCATTCAGATGACACTACCTGAAACACGAGTGCTAGATGGTTGACTGGCGAAGCGTGACCGATTCTGAGGAAGCAGACTGGATAGGAGTATCAGTAGGAGGTGACATCGGACCACTTGAGGATGTACGAAAAAGGATGAGCTGGGTTCCGACAATAACCAGCAATGGCGTTTACACACTCGTAGGAGGTAGGAGGCGTAGATAGGACCATCCATTATCCAATGGGACTCAATAATGTTATCCTTCCACAATCTGCTTAGCTTAAACGAATCACTGACGATATGGGGTAAGACACTCTTTGTCTTTGAACATGGATTTCTGATCAGATTTCACCCTGTACACAGCCTGCTTGTCTGTATATCGAACGAATCTAGAAATAATCGAAACCTTGTTGTTCCGGACCTTCCCAATAGTGTGGGTTCTAGAAATATCATCTTTGGAAATATTAACCCTCGGTTTGTTTCAAATATCAATTACAACTTGGTAGGTGTCAGACTTGTTAACAAGTTTGTCTGTGGGCACATTATAGAACTTCAATGCACCTAGCCTGGTGTATTGTTGTTGTTCCTCCAGATCAATTTGCAGGGAAAAAAACAGACTGACGTAGATCAGAATCTCTGGAAACTTGACACTGGACTTCCAGTCTTATGTGTGTGTGGTGACCGTATTGACCTTGGAAGAAACAAGCCGCAGTAATTAATAGCTCTGTCATTGGACAGGGCATCGCTGACCGCCTGGTCAATTGGGGGTTTCATTGGCTCAAGTAGCAGGTGAGAAACCAAAGACGCCAAGGACGGTGCCAACATTTCAGAAAACTTTGATAAAAATCGGGAGTGACCGTCATCTGCTGGTGTTTGGGAGTCGATCAGTTAATGGCGACGGCCCCGTGGTAGGTGGCTGGTCATACATAGACACAATAGGCTGAGTATATTGAGTGGGTGGGATAGATAGCGGGGTAGGGAAATCTGATGACCGTTTATACTCAATATCGTCTGTAGATACAGGGCTGTTCTCCTGCCTTCCTGTCAGTGTATATATGTGGGAGGATCCACAATACCCAAAATGTTCATGTGGGGTGTGATAAATGTGTTTACTGTATAAAATACAACTAACAAACATTTTAAATCCTTATTTCGACACATTACAGCTTTGTGTTGGTTCAGGGTCGATAACCTGTCTATGCTTAAACCATCAAAACCGTCTTTTGGTGAAAACTTCTTGGCAAATAAAGAATAAATAGAAAATTGCCGGGGGATGGAATCGATATTCATAATTCAATAAAACCTTAATTGACGTGCTCTTAACATCAACTCTGTTGACTTTTCTGGCTTTTTACGTTTTGTGTATTTTATTTTCTCTAAAGAAAACGAGATTTATCCTATTAAATGTCTGTTAAGGACTAAAATCAAAGTAGTGAGACTAAAGATGGAATACGTTGTATGACAAACCAGACACATCTTATGGTTTTATCTCTCTTTTTGCCTTATAAATGACTTTTTTAACCTTACGTTTAGGAATCCGAGCACGCTAACTGGTCATGTGACAAATAATGGCAGACCTTTAGTTTCAGGGCTATTCATGGACTGTGCAATGGTTTCTGTTTCCAAGGTCACACTTACTGACCCATATGGAATTAAATACCTACATCGCCAAAATGCGCGCACGTGCCATTGACCCCATGCGACCTTTTCGTCTAGGCATTGATGCACTGTGATGGGAATTAGTAGACGAAATCTGTGTAATACACTTACTATGGTAGATATCTTTGAAGCATAGTCTTAGATTTTTTAACCAAATACATAAACATCACTCTACAGAATCAGACGTTTCCGAATTTAGCTTGTTGTAAGGCTTTTTGATAACACATTTCCGGCCGAAGAAGGGTTTCCGTAAAACAAGTCATTAATGAAATATAGTTATCCCAATTACGTGTATTCACATTTTAACTGAGATAAAAGGCCCAATTCTAAGAGTTACTTAGAATGAATATCTACATTTTCGCTGCAATGTCACAATTTAAACTCGGAAAAGTACGTATAGTTTACGAGCCTACGGACCGGAACGAGGGTGAATACAACTCTGTATGAATGAGTAGAATGATTAAAAATGTCAAAAGCCTCATAGGAGACATTGCTGTTCATGGATGTATGTAAAGATTATGTAGGATTAAAAAGAAAATTATTTCTTCTGACCTTGTTGGTGGTAAATGCCACGTGTTTCAGACGCCATTCTGTGTGTGTTCCTCTAGAGATTGAACCCAGATCCTCTTGGTTTGAATCGATCGGCCAAGTGGTATAGTGTCGTTAGAGTGAAACATGACATTCTCGACATGGCGTCATTGAATAACATGAAGACATTGCATTGCTTGGAAGACTTCATTGTTATAAAGAAGTTGTTTTTTCTGTGTAATATAGCCTTTTAAAGATAACCTTCCGGTGTGTGCCAGAGCAGTACATGTGTTGAGTGATTTGTAGGAGTCTGTAATATGTTCGTGTAAGCCTTCTTGTAATGATACAAAACAAAAGCCGAATATATAGTGCTATCACTCTGAAATATACTGCTGAAGACCTCCAGCATACAGGTTACACTGCCAACGGACAAGCCAATCATAACCATACCACATTGCTGAATGTAAAGGCAGGAAGTAGTAACCTCTATTTTTAAAGGCCCGACAAAAAAAGGTAAGAAGTCTTTTACGTCAACTCCAGGTTAAGGTTTCGAATAAGTACTGAACTTTGAGTTTTTAATCCACAGGATTAAATCATGTTGACCCACATCAAGAAATGATGACTGATTAATTTTCTCTTACGCTTTCCAAACAAGCTGTGTACTAAATACACCGCCCTTTTGATCTGTGGATTGTGTGTCAAATTTGATACCGGCGTAGTAATGACACAATCCCCTGTCTGTCTTTTGTACGGATTTTAGAAGTTATTGTGAGTAGTAACGTTTACTGTATGTAGGTGTACAGAAAGGTGCACTAAGGGAAATCATATGTAACGGTGAGAAATCATACATTAATTCCTGAAATCTGAATTGATATTGAAACATCTAATGTAACGGCGAATCCTGGGGAGGACATGGCGTATCAGAATTATTTCCCTTTTGTTATAGCATACACCTTACTAACAACACATCTAACTAACTAGATAACACATCCAGCTACATCTCGTGTAACCATATAGTCAGGTGACACACCTAACATGATGACGTATATAGCTCTTCAGGTGACATATCTATGTAACAAGGTGACACATCAAACACACGAGTTGACATATCTAACTAATAAGGCTATATATCCAATCAACCAGGTGGCACATCCAGTACACGAGTTGACATATCAAACTAACAAGGTGACGCATACAACACACCACTTTATCTAAATATACAGGTTATACATCTAATTGACCTAGAGACACTTTCAGTAAACTAAGTAACACTTCTATCTAACTCGATAACAATTCACCTTACAAGGTAAGATTTCAGTTTAAACATATGTATACATCTGGCTAACTATGTGACACGTACAGACTAACTTCATGACACAAGTAAGAAACCAGCTGATTCATTCAGCTAATCGTATGTCACATCCAACAAATTGGTGACACATCTAACTACCCAAATGACACATCCAATTTGTAAGGTAGCACTTGCAGCTAGCTAAGCAACATTTTCAGCTCATACGTGTATACTAAATCTTAGAAAGTAAGTGACACATCCTACTAATGAAGGGACACATCCACAAACGAAGTCACACATCCTTCTAACGAAGTGACACATCCACAAACGAAGTGACACACCCACAAACGAAGTGACACTCCCACAAACGAAGTGACACTCCCACAAACGAAGTCACACATCCTAATTATATATCACATAATGTAATATTTTATTATCTAACGTCAAACATAGGAAAGTACCTTAAACAACAGTGATGTATAGGCGCCTGGAAGTCAAAGTGTAAAATTTGTGAATAGATATTTTCTGACAGTGGATTGCTTTACTTAATTGGCAGTACGAACACATCATCACACTTAACCGGAAGTCTGCAGGGAGGTGTTGTTATCACGAGGTGATATTTACATGTTTCAGGTTTAGGCGCGTGGATATTTCGATAGAGTTTAACTATAAATCATCCCAACGACGTCTATGTTGTGTGTGATAGGAGAATCCCAGGAGGAATTAGAAGGACAGCGAGAAAAATCATAAAACGAAATACAAGTTACATTTAATCACTGTGACAGTTTTTCTACAATCTACATAGTGGCATAGGTAACTAAATCATGATTAATATAGGCTTATTTCACCCGTTACAGGCTTGACCAGGAGGTGGCGCTGCAGTGCTTAATATTGGGTGACTACTATACTGTTTCACATAGGTGATACTGTCAACTTTTACATGATGGCGTGCTCAATTTGATTGCGTCCTCAAACAGACTAATTAATCAACAAACGTACGATATAACTAACTGATATTTTATCTACATTCAGTAAAACGTTTTGGTAATGTGTCAAGCTCCTGGGCTAAAATACCGTAAACACCAACAGATCTCCGCTTACAGTATTAGATATGTCGACAAAACAAACACTTTCTCCCACGAAGTGCATCGCTTAGATCATAGCTGAATATTAGAAAACAAGAAGAGGAAAACAAATAAAAAGAAATATTCTTCATGTTTCACTACCATTTTATTTGCTCCTTAGTGCCGACATGGCGAGGTCGCTACCATCAACAAAGTATAAAGAAGATTACAGAGTTTGTATAATTAATCACTTTGTACACATATCCTGATGAGTTGAAATTTAACACTTATTGCTAAAGAATTTGAGCAAAAGAAAATACATAAATAAAAAAGATGTGCAACAATGATAAAACATCGGACATTTTGTAATTGAAAATTCCAATTGACAAGTTCTTTCTGCATGTTTCTTAACTTTTATAGAAAGAAAACATCAGTCTCTCTACAGAACATGTCACTGATCACTTTGATGTTATTTCCAGTTTATTTTGATGTCATTTCCTGTATAACATGATGCCATTTCCTGTTTATGATGATGTCATTTCCTGTTTATTATGATGTAATTTCCTGTTTATTATAATGTCAATTTTTTTTGTTTATATTGATGTCATTTCCTGTTTAACATGATACCATTTCCTGTTTATTATGATGTCATTTCCTGTTTTTATTACGCTCATTAAGACATACAGCAGCATAAAAATGCCACTCTCAATATATATTGTATATATGATTCAATGCGAAATCATTTCCTCTCAGTTTTGAATTTTTCCATTATTCTGAAACGTATACATGCTATCAATATCAGATTAAAGTCATTTAACATACCAAGCCTGACTCGTTACTAGCATGTACATAGAACCTCGGGTATTACTTCATAGATTGAATACTTATATCACAATTATAACCATCATAACTTGCATAGACCTCAATAAAAATGAAGAAAAGTACATTCTAATAATTCAGTGTGTTTGCATAAGTCGAGTATATCGTATAGTAAACGCCTATATGTTTGTATATATACACTATTTACACTTTATACAAGTATTTACATGAAAACCTGTTATTCCGTGTCGTCATTATATTCACGAATTAAGCCAGTCTTTGTTAGAGATGGATATTCCCGTTTGATTATTTCCGTGTCTTGGTTTTACAAGACGTAAAAAATTAACGTTTACAATTTCAAGGTCATCAAAAGTTTTTAAAAAAATCGAATTTTCTTATTAACGACACGGAATTAAAAGTGCAAATTAGAATGTGTATTTGAATTCCTAACTTAAGGACACAGAAGTAAAATTCAAACTATTTCAAACTCTTAAGTGAACGACTGACATGAAACGTTAGAGAGAATGGTACAGAATTAAACACTATTTTTAGATATTAGGTTAACGACACAGGAATAAACAGGTTTCAAACTATCTTTAAATTTAAGGTGAACAACAGAGAAATAAAACCTCCAGGTTACTAAACCGATAAAGATTATTTGCTGACATCAAGAACATGTGGATAATTGAATCAAAATTAGATTGGGTAGTACAATGACAAGTTGAAAGTTCTACGGAAAACTACAGTCGCTTTAAATGCATTTGCACATCATATTCATTAAGTATTTCTGATCATACTTGTTCGCGGTTGAACATAATAAAATGAAAAAGACCAAGGTCGGATACCAATTCACATATTACCCTACCAACATAACTTATCATACGTTGTCATTGTACATTAAACATTTATTATCAGTCAGAGTTGAAGTTAAACAAAATCAGTCAGTTCAGATATAACACTTTTTGCTGTATCGATGCCTTGAGAAATCTACCTCTATGATAAAACATAATATATGATGGAATGTTTCCACTATAAACAACAACAAATCTCTTCAGTGTAGACAGAACCGTCTGCATATTCTTTTTAATACCTTTTAAGTAATTTTTAAATCACATCTTCAGACGTGTTTTGCAGAATCATAAATTTCTCGAAATGTTACCTACACATAGATCACATCAAACCACAGTAGCTGTCTAAACATCATGGCTGTGAATCTTATAGGGAAGTAGATATCACAGAAAACAAGAAATTAAAAAAGAATCTTGGCACCACATCTGCTTGATCACAATTTGTTCTTTAAAACTTTGATATTTCCCCTTTTTTCTCTCTCCTTTTCTCCATTTGCCCTTAATCATACAATATTTGAAAATTCATTATAAGAAACAGTGGTTATGCTCATTAACTGGCGAATCCAAGATGGCTATATGTCAGCCATTTTTTCTGCATAGTTACAAAATCAAAAGGGCACACATAGGGATTAGTGTAACTTAGATATGAAATCTGGGTAAGATCCATCCAGTGTTTTACAATAGTGATAACAAACTTTCATATTCAAACCCTGAGATTGTGGCCCGTCAGCCATATTGTTTTTCTGATCTGTCTCAAAAACAAAAGAGCATAACTACACACCAAAAGAAACCTTCATGTGAAATCTGGAAAAGATCCAACAAGTACTTCTCAAGTAATAGTGATGACAAGTTGAATTTCAAACTCAGAGATGGCCGCCAGCTTTTTATCTGTTTTGTTTTGTTCTTGTTTTTGTTTTTTTTTTTATTCTTGGTCACATAATCAAAAGAACAAAACTTGGGACCTTGAGAAATCTTTATCAGGAATTTGAGAAAGACCCACCAGGTTCTTCTCACGAAATAGCGATAACAACGTTTATGTTAGCCATTTTGTCGTTTTGATTTATCCCAAAATGGAAAGAGTACAACCTAGAGCAACTACATACGGTAAAATGATACATCTAACTTTTTTTTAAGAAATAGGGATAGCAATGATACAAACGGACCAAGGACGGACCACGAACACAGGGCGATCTGATGATGATGGACAAGAGGAGACAACTTACCTACAGTATGCTTATTTGTATCTGCTATCTTTAACACTTCCGCTATAAGACAAGTCAAATTAAGTCTCCTTAAGCTTATTTATATGTCAACCAATGTTTGAAAAAAGTATAGTTTAGAGAGTCAAAATACAAGCCAGTCGAAACCCGTCTCTGAAATGGTTGTCAATTGTGATTCTATCTTTTCCAGGTCAATAATCTATGTTAATGGGTAGGCTAGAGGTGTGAACTTATATACAGAATGAAAAACGAGACGAATGTATTGTCTGCGTGATTACACAATATACTACGTGTGAATTATCATGTGGTTTTCGAAATAAAGTATGAAATGAGTAGAAAATATGTTCCATGAATCTGAAAGTAATTAATAAAAAAAATCTCCAATCTGTTTATTACGTGTTTTTATGTTTCAGTTAAAAGCTGTCTTACATGCATGGGTTACTGAAACTTCAGCCCTTATAATTGATTTCCAAATATATAGTATTTCCCACTGGACGTAACATACATTTGCCAAAACGGATATTACAATTTAGATTGAAACTTTAATTTTCAATAGAATACGTTATACTCATATTTCCCTGATTGAGAAGAATATTAATAGGTTTTGAGAGTTGAGTACATTTCACGTGTATATTATGTTCTGTTGGAAATAGTATAAAACATTTCACCATCAGTGTCTGCACATGGTGTTCACGTGTGAAACACCGCCAGCGGTGCTAGTAAACGTGATCCTGGTATACATGTTATGACCGGGAAGAACGAAGAGAGTAGTTTTATATTAATTAAATGTTAATTAGCTAATAACACATAGATTATCTATTGCTACATGTGCAACATTTGGTCAATGCATAGACGAACGCCTCTGAGGGGCTAGATCAGAGGGTAGGGAACTTGTGGACTGTTCCAGATGAGATATGTCTGTAATACGTTTTTCAATGGTATCCAATAACCCAGGTTGATTTGGGCTATTATATTCCTGGTGGGCTCTGAGCGACTTTGCCATAGGGTAGTGATAAGAATTGTTCTTATTCTGTAGTGCTTCTTTGCTAGGAAAATTTGTGTGTACCATATCGGGTATAGGTCCCAATCTATCCTCCTTTGGAGTAGGGTTGTCACTAGAGTTCTGGTGACCTTGACGAGGGGTGTCAGTAGACTCTAGTTGTCTGTGACCTGAATTGTCACTAAGCCTCTCCGGGGTGTGAGCGGAGTTACCACTATATTTCTCCTCCACGTCTGAATTTGTCGGTGTTTCTCGTGTTAAATTCTCCCGTATGTTTGAATTTGTGTGTGGTTCTTCCGTCACCGGTATACATGGAGTGTTTAAGTGTGTTTCTGGTATCTGTATTGGCTGGAAACTACATGATATATCACTATTTGACGAGTGTATACTAACAAAGCCGGATGGGCTTGGAGAGCGGTGCATAGAGGGACTGCGCGATGGGGTTCTATTGTTTGGTGACGGCGTCTTGTCATGTAGTGACATTTTTCTGTTATTTGGTGATGGTGTTCTGTTGTTTGGTGACGGCATCTTGTCATGTAGTGATATTTTTCTGCTGTTTGGTGATGGTGTTCTGTTGTTTGGTGATGGTGTTTTGTTAATTGGTGATGGTGTTCTGTTGTTTGGTGAAGGTGTTCTGTTGTTTGGTGAAGTTGTTTTGTTGATTGGTGATGGTGTTCGGTTGTTTGGTGACGATGTCTTGTCACTTAGTGATATTTTTCTGTTGTTTGGCGATGGTGTTCTGTTGTTTGGTGACGGTGTTTTGTTAATTGGTGATGGTGTTTTGTTGTTTTGTGATGGTGTCTTGTCACTTAGTGATTTTTTTCTGTTGCTTGGTGATGGTGTTCTATTGTTTTTAGATGGAGGTCTGTTGTTCGGTGATGGTGTTCCTTTATCTTTTGATGGTGTGCCGTTGTTTTGTGATATTGTTCCGTTGTTTCTTTTTCCAAGTTGTGGTTGGTTGTAATCTGACGAAGGCGTTGAGATTTCTTCTACATTACGTGAACGCCCTTTCCCTGAGGTAACATTTATTGGAGTCGATGGGACTATTGTGCTTGACGTAACTGCTATATTAGAGTTCTGAGAAGCTGATCTAGCAGGTGGTGATGAAGAAATTCTATTTGCCGAGTTTCCTGTGCCTGACACAGTTGAGCAGTCTGATACAGGATTTGCGTTCGCAAGACATTTTTTACTTGTGTCGGGTGCAATAAAGAGGGTATTTCCAGGTTCATTTGTTGCGTAGTTTTGCTGAAGTATATTCGGCAGGGTGATCTTGTCCACCGGCACGGCTGTGTCCAGAAGATGTCTTGTTTTCGAGGGTTGTTGTGAATTTAGCGGTTGTCCGTCTTTCGTGTAATGGCAATCATTCGTTGGACTCAAAAAATGTTGAGGCGCTGTTGGATGCAGAATATTTTCAATTGAAAGTGGTTTATTCTGGGCAAACAAACATGTTTTTACCGGACATGACTGCTTAGCGATACCTGAAGGTAGCCCTGATTCACCAATGGTCGAATTCGACGGCATGGAACTCTTCCTTGGTCCTTTATTATCTACATCATTGCTGTGTGAGATGTCGCAGTTTTTGTGTTGCGTTGTGCTTGGTATGCAATTATAAGAATGGCTATGGTGTCGACAGTCAAGATTTGTTAAATGTTGGACATGCGTACAGTTACTTTCATGAATAACGTCCGTTTCCGGATTAAGAGTTAGTTTATGATCTGATGGTGGTGAGGGGTGTGACAGCACGGGAACAGTAGATAAGACATCCTGTTCCTGGAGCAGCATGGGAACTACCTCACTATCGCTGTACTCAATATCTACAGCTATTTCCATCGTCCGTCCACCGGATGTCCGTCCGCCGGATGTCCGTCTACCCGATGTTCGACTTTTAACGGAGTCTTTACTTCCTGCAGTGGAGAAATTAAGACTATCACAATCATCCGTACTACACGTGGTCACGATGATATTGGTCGGAGACGATGGCCTTTGAGCCGTATACCGTGAACCGATACATCCCATAGACGAGTTTTCCTCTATTTTATCCTCTATACATTCATTGATCACATCATACGGAGACAGTGAGATTCTTCCGGGAGCTTCATCTCCAGTTTCCATATCAGTCACACTTTCGATATCGACACTGTGTAACGGTGTAATGTTTTCTGAAGAGGACAGCCTATCTAGTGAGAAGCGTGAGTTTTTGTCTATAGTTTCCGTCGATGAGTAGGAGTCGACTGTTTCCTGGCGCTTCAGCAATCGCTTAAGTGCTTTTAGTCGTCCGCGAATGGTGGGTGGTGTTCCAGGGTCGCTTTCCGTTGTTCCCTGTTGCGTAAGTGATTGTGATTTCCTTGGCTTCTTCATATCTGCTGACCCCGACACGGTCCATAGCCTTTCATTAAAGCGCATTGACTGACTGTCCATCTTGGACACGCCTAGTTTGCCCTCCCATTCCTCTGATTTTCCTCTCTTCAGTTTAGGAGTGTTTAAAAGATTCCAGAAACTAGTGCCATTAGATTTTCCACCTCCAATTGCTCCCATAGCCAAACTAGCGAAGGATCCCATGATCCCCTTCCCGGGACGCGCACTCGATCGAGCTGTAACATTAGATAAGGATGTTTGTACAAAGCTTGACTATAACTCCACAGTCGATTATAATTCGATTTTATTTTTGTTTTTCTACTATTTATGGACTAACGTTACTCCAAAGTAGATTGTTATCAGTATTCCTTGATCATGAATAATAACTTAAATTAAGGTACATATACATTGTATATGTATAAACTTACCCATACTCTGCTGTATGCGGAAGTCGTCTACACCTTCACCTAAACAGAGCCTGCGCAGTGAATCGACCTGGTCCTGTAACAGAACACCGAGCGGCATTATCGTCCTATTTCACTTAAACATAAAAATGCTATTTTCAACAATATTTTCAGCTTTATTTTACTGAAGGTTTGAAATCCAGTTCTTGCGTAACATACATATCACGGAGTTATGTGGTGGTCTAACTGTTTTAACAGGGATCATTAAAGTAGGATATGACATGCTGTGCCCATTGTATGAACTTTCTTCGATTCGCCAGGAATGATGAATCACACACACCGGAGTGACAAATTACTCACGCTGAGTTTCTCCTTTTCCTGTCGAAGATGTTTGTTGTCACTGTCGACTTTCTTTTTCTGAGTATACAGTAACTTCAACCGGAAGTGTTCGTGATCTCGCACAACCACAACTAAACCTGTAAAACAATTACTCAATAAACCGTAACTAATGTCAGCACACTTTGAACAATCGTAAGTCATCGGAATATAATATAATTTCTTTCCTATATGTTTATTGGTGTACCAATCTAACGTTAGCTGTTTAAACAGGCATTATTGTTGGAAACGAAGCATGCATCATTTATCAGAAAACATGTCAATATTAGACGTTCAGTTTGTAATCTGTTGTGACATATGGCATTGTCCGGTCAGTAGAGTATCGTCTAGACGAAATCAGTAAAGCCAAATATAACACGAGCAATCAATGATAAAAACAGCCCCGAGAAGTGAGACAAAACACAGTACCAGCAATGATTTATTTGTCAGTCAGATCTATGTGCTCAATTTTCAATCGTAAAAATCTCTGCAGATATGATTCTCTCTCCTAAGGTACCGATCAGCCTTCTAGCTATGGAGTGTTAATGTGTAAGTGATTTCCGTATATATAGACGTATTAATAGGATTATTGTTTCTTGCTTATTAATTGATCTATACAGTTATGCTAAAGATTCCCCTTGCTGTTTCGCGCGTGTTCCTCAACTCACCACAAGGTTAATTGCTAATTCGATCGAATTTGACAATTGGAATAAAAAGGGGTTATGCAGGACATTAAACGTAGATTGAATAAATATCTTTCATGTATAATAACGATATCCACAGGGGTGTTCCGAGTAGACCATGCATCGCGCTTTACGATCTAATTGCATCTTGATTGGTCAATAATTGGCAGTAGCCGATCTAACAGCACTCGAGACGCGTCTATTGGGGAACGTTTTATCACATGTATAACGAACTGAGGGACAAGCAATCAGGTTTGAGGCGAGCCTCTCACAACATTCAAAAGCAGTTTGAATTCAATTTCCGCATCTCTGATAAAAACCAATAAATCAGCAATCATTGGCGAAGTCGTTGCCCTATTGAACGGATTCAAGAAACTAACTTCCCCGGCTGCTCACGGCAAGGACTTTTATGCACGGATTTGGTAGTATGCTGCATTTTGTTTCCTTTTGATTTTCTGGTGGGGTTTTTTGTGGTTTTTTAAAGTTTTATATACACATTCAAAAAATTGGTTTTGTCTTAATTATTATCAAACCTTTTTTCATGTTTTCTGTCTATCGTTGTTACTACAATTGATGCGTTGACACAGTATATGATAGTTACATGGTCTGTTTATTCTAAAGAATGTCATTAATACCCATGAATGAAAGAATACAGTGTACTATCACATGTCCGTTCAGTGACCGTCTCTGATTAACTAATATAGGTCCATCGCATTCAAGAGGTCATCGTTTTCTATTTTATACTTCCTGGAGTAGCGTACCAATGTTACTTTACTACACTTTTTTATCTTCTACAAAGACAATTAAACATGAATTTCTTGGCTTAAAATATGGCCGCTAATTAGACTACTGTTGTCATAAGAATCAATGCCTACATGTTATTATTTATCGCTGTGACAAACAAACAGCTTAACATAATGAGATGGAGAGTTACAGTCACCTTAATCACAGCAGTATTCCTACAAGTTTTGAGTATGACAACCTAAGTAGTTGATAATTTATATAATACATCACTTCATCTATCAACTACGTTGTACAAGTCTATACACACAAAACTTACTGTTGACTACCCGGATGACGCCCCATGGTAGAATGAATGCTAGAATGTATACAAAGTCTTGTAGCGAGTAGGTGGACAGACCCTCCAAGAATATCAGATCGACAACGAAGGATATCAGTACGATGAAAGCATCGAACACCTGAAACATACAAAATTATCTAACACTCTTCCACGATAGTCAGAAGTTATTATCACTTTAGCTCTCTGCAACCCTGGAACATGTCAAGGCAAAATTGGTGGTTCCATGTGCGACATCATGCGGACAAGATGAGAAGTCTTGTTTGATTCTTTGATATACATCAAACGAATCTCGAGGTCGCATCACGGTATATTGTTATGACTTTGAAGTTGGGTGTCGAACTTTTGTAATCTTCAAAAGGAGCGTATCAGCGTGTGATTGGTCGGTTTCTTTTCTCCTAGAACCAATCAAATTACTTTGTTTATGCCTTCAATTTTGCAACGAAATGTTCCAGGGTTGCAGACAGCAACAGTGGGTGGTCGTAATTCCTGAGGTATCGAGGATGTGAAACACCTGAACCACATGGATTGAAAACGAAGGATTATCGGAAGATAGAGTTATTGAATACCTGCCACAAAGATGAATGTGTATACATTTGTAGACTTATTTACAACACATGATGTGTCGTAAACTCATTATTTAAAATAATTAGAAGAACGTAGCCAGGAAGGATTGATTTTAAACATGTGAAGCATGCGATACTTTGAAAAGCCGCAATCGCATTAGATACAGTGATGTATTATTATTTATCTTGTCACTTTGTGTGATTATGTGTTTATGTCTGTTTATACGGAAGAATCTGGTGTTTGGCTTGTTTTTTGTTTGTTTGTTCATAACAACAATCTTGTTGTTTCCATTTATTCAATCAAGGCAAAGCATTTGTCAACCTGCCAGGAAGGCTTGGCATGAATGTTCCTGTTGTATTGCCAAATAAGCCTATATGTAAAATGTACTTACTTCAAGTTTATGTTCAAAGAAATGTTTTCCGAAACAGAACATCTTCAGTATTGTCTCCACGATAAGCACACAGACTATAAACAAACTGGTCTTATGTAGCCCGTTAGCCACTCGTTCCTCAACACTGACGGAACGTGATAGGCCGGAAACGGAAACGGGAAAATCACAGGAAGAGCTATCGCCGGCACTCCTTTTTACACGCCTGTGTGATTGACTGGTATCTGATATTAAAGAGTCGTTTTGATCCTTGCCATCACGTGTTTTGTTTAGTGTAGCTTGTGTCACAGAGGTGTTTGTGTACGGGAAAACTGTGGAGGAATCCGCATCGTCAACAACATCCCATTCTATCTTAGCTCTCAATATCTGCTCATAGATCGTCCTCAAATCGTTAATGTCAGTATATGCCACGTTATCGGGGTAGTTGGCTTGTAATCTTTGCAGGAATACCGAGGAAGTCTTCTGAGAATGGGACAGAATATCTGAAAAACAAGAATCAAATTGTCAAGATAAATTTCCACGATGACAGCGCGTAGTGATGTCTTCATGATAATGTTTGTTTACTGATTATCTGTCCTATTCAAAAGAATGGGACATTCCTATAAAGATGGTGAATGTTCGTTCTTGATGATTGTGTTACTTTAAAGGACAGGGAGAGGAAATTTAGTCTCATAGCAATTCGATATTTTCCAATTATTGTTTCAGACTATTAAAACGTTTTATAATTGTTATTTTAAAACATATTCGGTGAAATATGGTTTGGACCATAAACAGCAGTACATCATTTCCATAATGCGAGTGTGAACGTATTATACATACTACTAAATAGGCATCATACATTAACAACAATAACCGTTTTATACAGGGCCGTGTGCGGGTGACACAAGAATCTCTGACGACACAGTAGGAAGCTTATATAAAGATGAACGGAAACAGAAGTGAGAAGTTTCCAGACTTTAGTGTACTGTAATTATATAAAAAAAAGTTGTTAGATTGAACAAGAGACGTGTAAATGTATGTTCGTTCTCCTAAACACCTGTTTGATCAGTATCTAGATGTTTGGTGAATTTTGGCGGCTGAAAGTGGAGAGATAAACGATGATTGCCGATATGTAAACTATCATGCCAAATTCCAAGTGAACGTGCAGTATTATTTAGCACCATTGAACATGCCTTGTGGTTTATGTATACAACCAAAAAATACGTCTCTGAGATGACATAAACAGCTGTTCCTAGTTAATGCAATATCTGCAATGGTGATGCAGGGATATCATCAGCACTCCCCAAACTAAGCAGCCATTGCGAGCATTGTGGGCTATTAAAACAGTAAATCCAAGACGGCGAATGCCAGGCGTGTGGAGACGTGTACATCTCTATTGTGCGGTAATTTAATGTTCAAATCAAACTAAAGCTTTGTTTACGAAAGCTTTTAAAGAGTGAGAGTAAGGTAGTGTGTACAACGTGACTGCACGTCTACTAATCTAAACGAATGTTTTAGGTTGGCGGTCACGTGATAACTAATGATCGTCTGCGGTAAAACACCTCGGCTACTATCATGGATTGAAGTAGTGTTAGCTCAATATTTACAATGCTTTCATCACATTGTTAAGTTTATCTTATCTAAGAAATTCTAGGATACATTAATCATTGATAACTAGAAGTGATTAAAACAACAAAGTCTGTGTAATATGTTGCATTAAATATTGCCCAGTCAACTTGGCGTATTATCAATTTCTAAAATTCAGAATAATTTCATCAACTTGTCTAGGACTCAGCTGTGGTTTTGTGTTTTAAGGCTACGACTGCATTTAATGGAATTTAGAAGAATCTGCACTCAATTGTGCTGAGCAATGACAGTTTCCCCAAACGGATGTGATGATTCCTTGCAAATGAGATCGAATTGAATTCAAAGTATAAAAAGAGACTTCAATTACTCTTTTGATATTTTGTCTTTCTCTCTTGACAATTTCAATCAAGCTTACTCTGTAAAGCTAGAAGTAAAATGCACTTTACATAATTGCAATAACATTTTATAGATCTTCGCCAAATTTGATAACAAATTCAATGAATTATTTGCACAATTCAAGACAAGTTGCTGTACCCAACGTCGGCTGGTTACCAGTTAGTACAATATTGTGCTTCTTTTTCATAATTACGGAATGCTTTCAAGCCAGTATCTCGTCACGTTGACAATCATTTGAAAACAGATAAAAGGAACCGCAAAGCTTTCAGACTTTAATTGAGGACTGGAAGTTTGAAGATTTTGTCTTTAGTGATCAATATTATGTATGATTTGGTGTGTTTTCATGTCTTCAAGGTTCAACACAAGCCTGGTGATGTTGTGTGTACCTTTTTCTAGAAGGTTCAACACAGGCCCGGTTTGTAGCTGTACGTAACGGTGTCCGATGTTTTTTTCTTTATTGTTCAACACCTGCCTGGATAGTGGTCTTTGTGAGAGTGTGTTTTTGTGGTTTCAACACAGACCTGATTTGTAGCCTTATGTGACTGTGTATGTATCCTTCCTTTAAGGTTCAACACAGACCTGGTTTGTAGCCCTATGTGACTGTGTCTGTACCCTTCCTTTATAGTTCAACACTGGTCTGGTTTATAGGTTTGTGACGGTGCGTATGTCGATGTGGATTTAGACTAGTTTGTTTTGTTTTAATCGGTTTTTTTCTTTCCTGTTTGGCACTTGTTGTGCTTCCTAACGTTGAGAAAAGTGTCCCCATCTCATAAGGATTAGGAGATGTATGGTTTTCAGCAAATATCTTACTATCATTTTTTGATAAACAGTGACATGCTTCATCGCGCTGAATATTCTTTTTTTCTATAATGGTTATCGTTTACTTGGTTTTCGACTTTAAATGAAGACGCGTTTTCTTTTCTCTGTTATAATTAATTGCCATTTTTTGTGAAAGTGAGTTTATTGTTTTTCATTAGAATCAGCAGTGAACTGGTTTGTTTAGTGCGTAACCAATCTTATTCCTAGTCTATTAGCACTAATACTGTCGGAGACCTATGACCTGCTTTGTAGTGTTACGTCATGTTGCCACATTGCCTTGTTACCTTTCACGTGATGGAGATCCAGCACGAGCTCGCCCAGCACGAGACCACAGTCTATTATATTGAGTACCACCACCAACAACAGCATGTGTTTACCATGAAGCAGTTTCCCGCCTTTATGACGTAATCTGAAACGACATGTACGATATGATATGAGCAATTTGTATAACATATGATTGAGCATTTGAAAGCAGTTGAACTGAGTTAGTAAGTCAATATTCTAATATCGATCAAGTTAACAGATCGATTTCCAATCGATTCCTAATAATATAAATCGATAATCTGACATACAAGTTGCTATTCTTATTTTCTGTGCAACAAATACTTTTTTTCTTTTCGCTCTGTAACTTCGAGAAAAACCCAAGGAAGATGAGTTCCTCGTGCAGGGTGATGACAGTAACAAAGACAATAGAGAAGGATTTTTCCTTGTTCAAGGAGGAAAGCAAACGGCTGAAATTTATCCTATAAACCACGATACTTAACAGTGACAATTATGTTTCTCAGTTATTGGGGAAAACGGGTTTTTTATAGAAAATATATTCACAACTATGGTTGTATTGAATAAGGTTAACATTACATAGAAACATATTCAGGATATAAGTAATCATATTGAATATTGAGAAAAAATATTGAGAAAAACTATAGAGAAAACATATTCACAATCATGATTATCATGTCTAATATTGTAAACACTACAGAGAAAACATATTCAGGATAATAAAAATCATATTAAATATTGTAAACACTATAGAGAAAACATATTCAGGATTATGGTAATAATATTGAATATTGTAAACACTATAGAGAAAACATATTCAGGATTATGGTAATAATATTGAATATTGTAAACACTATAGGGATATATTATTTAATTGGGTTTTTTTATTCCTATGAACACTCGGGGTCATTTAAGGACTAGTCAGGTTCGGGTGGTAGAGGAAAGCCGGAGTTCCTCCACGAACTTGCGGCCAGTACATTGCGACTGTCTCACGTCGAATTCTCGACCCAGAAGCGGGAGGCTTGCGGCAAGGACCGTTAGACGCCTTGCCGCGGCCCCCTTTACTGAGAATCATATTCACAACTTTGTTCATCAACTTGAATATTGTAAACACTATAGAGAAACTAATTCGCCACTCGGTTCGAGAGTCTTTTTTCATTGGTTCTCTAACCATTATGCTACGTCCAAGAACTATTGCGGTAAGCGATTTCGGAATCTTAAAAATGTTTTTTTTCTCCTGCTAAAGCATGTTATATCAATTGATATTTGTAATAGAGTCATATGAGCTGAGAAATATGGATCTGATTCCATTTTACTTTGTATAACCAATACCATGCTTGATTGATGGTTTAATGCTTATTACCTAAGTGTCTGTTTCACGTTCTAATTACAGTTATAACAACAAATGTCAAGTTGAAATTGATATGAGTAGATAATTTCAAAAACAACACGCACCGTTTCACCTGTTTCTCTCACTCACACTCTATATGATGTATACATAGGTGTGTGTGTTTGTGTGTGTGAGGTATTACGAAAAAGCAGTTTTTATGCCACATTCAATCAAGATATTTTCAGATATCACCAGAAACGACTATAGGATCACTGACGTAGCAATCGTAACTTTCGGAGATAAGGAGGGATTCTGATAAACATCACTAGCTTGATGTAGTCAAAAGAATATATAATTCGTTAATTTTTTAAACGAGTTCGTGATTTAAGCGAAGTGTGCCATATTTTAATTTCATCTAGTTTTCCAATTTTTTGATGAAAGGTAACCGAAATGATTGTCCTGATATTAATGTGTTATTTGTGTAGCTTTACGTTTAAAAGTATTGTTAACATCAAAATAGCTCTCCTGTGGTCAATTACGAGGCGCGGTATTGGTGGGAATATTTCCAACCAAACCGTCTTAATAAAACGCATCTGGAAATCCGGAACAGAAGGATCCCTGGATCACCGATGGCAGATATTTTGAAAAATTGATAATTATTCTCATGTAGTGACGATAATTCTGGCAAATGTGAATGAAATTACTGCTGTTACATGTGTTTAATGTCGATTTGTATATTTTATTTGAAACTACTGAATGTATAGATGGGTGTGGAGTTCTTAGAAAACATCCTCGAGACAACACATATAAATATCCAAACAATGCAGATATTGTAAATATTGTTGTCCAAGAGATTCTCTTCTTTAGCAATATTCCACGATACAATAATACTGCCAAGAATAGATGCTGTTACCTTCGAAATTAGAGAAAACCCTTCTGTTATATATCCGTGAAAATTATTTCGTTTTTGCATAATCTATTGGTCACACCGAGGAGCTGTTAAACTTGACAGAACTCGCGAGAAAAAAGTTTTAATTTGAAACCTTATCGTATGACGTTTTTGTAGTATGGAAACAAAATATTCAAATCAATTTTTTGCATATTTGCGGTGTGTAATAAAAAGAAAAAGAGATGACTGAATGACAAATGAATTGCCAAACTATTCCTAAAACATAAAACAATAATTTATTATCATATGTATCGAAAATCAGTGACATAGATCGTTTAGGTACTTGATATCATTTGGTAAGTGCCCTATTCAATTTATATTTTGACATTTTTTCAAACAATTTCGATTTCCGCAGTTTCCTCCTAGGTTTCAAACTGTAATTTTAAGTGCCCGTTACAATCGTATTCCTTCCGAGCCCTACGATGGTGTATTACACAAATCGCTTGTATTTCAAACCTTACTACACTACGGTAAAAAAACAAATGCAACTTGATTGCTACAATATTCAATTGTCATTTTTTTCATCAAATATTGAATTTTGTTAACACCTTAGGATTTGCCGATCATCCCGTATCGAAATTAATTGCAAATTTTACAGCATCTTTTTCTGTATGGTGTATTAAAATTCTACAAATGGTGTTAGTGTGGTTTCCTATCAACTCGTCAAATACTGTTGTCGATATGGCAAAAGGGATCACATTTCTGTATTAACACGTGAGCATACTTCTATTTGTAACCCTTATGGTCATGTTCATGTATCACCACTAGCCAGTCTGTTAATGTTCCCGCGGACACCAGATACACTGCACTTGGCCGACAGATCAATTGACATAATCTATTCAGGATATAGAATTCGATATTTCGTCACGGCCTGAGGCAGCGTAACTATTCCTTATATATGTTTGCTATTCCCCAACTTCTCATTCAGGTGAACTCATCATCAATGGTCCCCTCCAAATCCCATTGTTTCTCATTTCAGAAATAATCTCATTTACTGGTCATGTAAAACTGTGTAAAAGTGTAATAATTTTTTCTTTGTTTCAATTACCTTTTTAAGTCACTAACTAAATGATCATCATTGTTGTTTATCATTTTTATTGATTTCCGCAACTCAGGTCCAACTCCATAGATACATTACAGAATGTTCGTTATGGTTTATAACCAATGTTATGAGAAACCCCTTTGGAAGCCTCAAACGCATCATGGTGTTAACTGATGACGTGTTAATGACATCAGAAAGCACGTGTCGTAAAGGGGTTCAGTTAAGCCTTAAATCACTGAAATATTGTCAATAAGATGTTAACCCACTCAGTTGTTGACAGTCTTATTAGCGACCCTCCGATTTGACACGTAATGATTGCCCCAACCACATGGCAGCAACCCGTGTTGTCGAAAAAAGTTGATGTCACGTGATGTTTCATATAGATGACACGTTTATAAAGTACAGCTGTAAACTGGCTCTAAACATCGTGGTTATGAATAGTGTTTACTGGAGACTATCATGATTGGATAGAACTGCTACTGTCTTTCTACATTATTTTAACCAATTAGAGGCCCTGATTTATAAACTACACTCTATCAATGAAAGCTAAGATGATACACAGTTCAATCAATACTTCGGTCAACTGATAGAATATTGTGGTAGTTGGTCCATTCGGGAAAACTGCCACGAATCGTATTAAGATCGTGATTTATCTTAGGTGAAACTAAATGAAAATCATTCAGATTTACACAACAATGGTCCTTTTTATCATATCTTGGTTATTTATTTTCAGTGTGTATCATAACACGCAGACTTATATCGATTTTAAAGCAGATATTCTTGTAACACTGATATATGGTGATGGTTTTTTGTTTGTCTATAAACCAACGTTTTGAAACCAGCAGATCAATAGCTGAAGTAGATGTTATCAGTGTCAAGTATAGAATTATCTCGGTAGCTATGTTTGTAAATGAACAGTTTTAAGAGAAAGTTATTTCTCGTAAAACAAAACCATGAATTAGAATCGTGCTGTTTGTTCATGAATTAGTTGCGCGTTAAAGGATGAGTTAAAAGCTACATGTACACGAACTTGTAGCGGCAACATTGACTATTAATTTTAAAGCTTATTATAAAAGTTAGACAAGAGAATATGAATGCGTCGCCATCAGAGTGAAGTGTATGTCTGGTGTATACATAGTTAAGTTATTGGGCTACTTTCTCCAGCAACAAGAACAAATACAAAGTTATAGATAGTTATCAGTTATCGACAGAACTGACATCCAATATCTTGAGTTACGATTAACCTCACGTGCGTTGGTTATTATATATGTTTGCTGACTGCTCTAGTTTTCTACAAAAAATAACTTAGTCGATATCAGTTTCGCTTCGGAAGTTTTTTTTATTATTGATCAAAAGTCATCATTTTGGTGTTTGCTGTCTCGTGAGTCAGTTGAAGTTAATTAAAGACTTAGCCTTAATCGTATATCAGGTAAGAAATCAGTAGTGTAATACAAACACGTCACCAATTGAATGGATTTATCATTTTATACGCAAATACAACAAGAGTACCGGCATATGTACATAATCTCAAACTCAAATTCGATAAAACTACATAAAAATGTTATCAAAGAAATATTCATATAGAGATTCCTAGAAAGAAAAAAAAACAAGAGAATAAGACCAGGTGTTCCGGAAGAGTAAGCGTCCTCTGCTTCATCGACGTCACCACGCATGTGAATCTTGGTCAATCCAATTAAGTAATATCACGTTCTCAAATGAGAACAAGGTATACAACAACGGAACCACCAGGCAGAAGGAACATAATAATACATAAACCCGGAATAAGTAACAAAGAAGCACGGCATGCTGTGAAATGTCTGTACTTCATGATTTTTAATTCGCGTTACCATCGACGATTGTCATCCTTGTTTGATTACTGGATAATATGCAATATGAAACCAAACCACTGCATCAGTGACACAGGTAGCTTTTAGCTTGAAATTAAACACATACAAGCGTTGTTTGTCAGTATAAATGTACTCATTCTCGTAGAGAAGGTACACTTTGTTCTTCAGCCGTAACAATCTACCTTCCCAACGACTTATCGTGTCCTTTCTCAACAGAGCTTGCGTTTCGGGCTCTACGACGATTAAATGGTATAACACACTTGAGTTTGGTTATTGTTGAGCACAATGCTTTCACAGATTTCTTAAGCTAAGTAGTGCAGTGGGTACCATCTGTGATGCGATAGACATTTACTAAAACAGTGTACCTAGTTTCCATCGATTCCATCCCTCCAGCATTTATTTGCTTGATGCTCCAGCTCCAGCTTGGCGATAGGAAGTTGGACCTGTATGATATTCGTTAGTATGATAGGTGGTTACGCTGTTGTTTACCTTGTTCTCATTTGAGAACGTGGCATTACTTACTTGAACTGACAAATGTTTACATGACAGGTATCGCCATCGAAGCAAACGACGCTTACCTTTCCGGAACACCTGGTCTTATTATCCTTGTAATTGTCGTAGAGGTCTTGTAAATACTTCTCTTTGTTCACATTTTGCCCTAGTTTCGGCGAATTCGAGGCTGAATTATGATTCTGTTGATAAGTTGGTAATTTTTTTTCCTAAGGAAGCAACCATTTCATGATAAAGTTAATGTTTTTTTGTGACACCTGAATCTTTGGGAAACATTGATTGATTATAGATTGAATGTTACCCCGGAAGTGATTTTTTAAATTTTAAAATAACAGTTTTCCTTTTTTTAAATTTTAAATATTTCATTTGAAACAAATATGTATACATATGTAGTAAGAATTGTACAAAAGGCACACAAGAAATAGCATCATTTATACAAATTTAGAGTTTGATATAGGAAAGCCAAACAATGAATTAAAATTGCATGACACAGCTAATTCGTCCGTCTAGAACAAGCCTACATGTACAAGACTAGGAGTCGACTGAGAGAAAATTCAAACTGATTGATAGGAAAGTCAAAATCAAGATGGAGAGGTTCAGTATTCCTATAACTTACTAATTTTCTTAATTTCTATATATCTGATCACAGTCAACTAGACGTTTGTCCTGTTTGAGCTAATAACATAGGCCAACTTGTAGAAAGGAAAAGTAAACATAAACCCAATAGAAATAATATGGCACTTCTTCACATATTGGACAGATTTTATCCCAGATGATGGTACTCTTGTGCGTCTCTCTGTCACGTGACCTTACATATAGATAGTAATTATGACAAGTGTTGATAATGATCGTCTATTCACTGACCGTGTTTATCATATTGGGAGCAGACACTTCTTATCGGAATGATCGCTTTCCTTGTAATGGAAGAAGACAATTCTGACCTTAAGACTCTCTCCCTATGACCACTCGACAACAATGCTAGCCTCGTGGAGACTTACTCCTGTAAACACTCGACAACAGTTAGTGTCTCTGGAGACCTACCTCTGTAAACACTCGAGAAATACGCATTGAACATTAGCTCCTGTCATCGAAATTCCAAAGTAAGAATAACATCTCCATCGACACTCTTTGAATATCATGATTTATATCAATATTGTCACCATTATATGGTTCTTAAAACCAATGGATTAAAATTAATGCAAGTTACATGTATGTTAAGAAATCGATGTTATCTCCCCTTTTGATCAAATCTGATTAATAATCATTGAAATGTTCTGTTGGTTTTCCGTAGTAATATCAAAGCCAACTAGATATAAGATAATTCAACATGAAGTGATTCTAGTTTATCTATTATTATTGTGATCCCATAAACAGTGGAAAGATGACAATTCAACCTAAACGCCTTTAGGTAATTTGTCGACACCAGGTCAGTATGCAAAAGTCTATGGACACAAACACTGTGAACCGTCATCAAGCATGAGGTGTCAGTATACAGCAGTGTGTTGACACAGAAACTGTTACTGTGAACCGTCATCAAGCATGTGGTATCAGTATACAGCAGTGTATTGACACAGAAACTGTTACTGTAAACCGTCATCAAGTAGGTGGTGTCAGTATACAGCAGTGTATTAACACAGAAACTGTCACTGTGAACCGTCATCAAGCATGTGGTGTCAGTATACAGCAGTGTGTTGACACAGAAACTATCACTGTGAACCGTCATCAAGAATGTGGTATCAGTATACAGCAGTGTGTTGACACAGAAACTATCACTGTGAACCGTCATCAAGCATGCGTTGTCAGTATACAGCAGTGTGTTGACGCAGAAACTATCACTGTGAACCGTCACCAAGTAGGTGGTGTCAGTATACAGCAGCCTGTTGACACAGAAGCTATCACTGTGAACCGTCATCAAGTAGGTGGTGTCAGTATACAGCAGTGTGTCGACACAGAAACTATCATTGCTTACCGTCATCAAGTAGGTGGTGTCAGTATACAGCAGTGTGTTAACACAGAAACTGTCACTGTGAACCGTCATCAAGCATGTGGTGTCAGTATACAGCAGTGTGTTGACACAGAAACTGTTACTGTGAACCGTCATCAAGTAGGTGGTGTCAGTATACAGCAGTGTGTTGACACAGAAACTGTTACTGTGAACCGTCATCAAGTAGGTGGTGTCAGTATACAGCAGTCTGTTGACACAGACGCTATCACTGTGAACCGTCATCAAGTAGGTGATGTCGGTATACAGCAGTGTGTTGACACAGAGACTATCATTGTTAACCGTCATCAAGTAGGTGGTGTCAGTATACAGCAGTGTGTTGACACAGAGACTATCATTGTTAACCGTCATCAAGTAGGTGATGTCGGTATACAGCAGTGTATTGACACAGAAATAATCACTGAATGTGCTTTCATTTTGTTTCTGTTTTCTTTGGCACGTGTATGTTGTAGGAAGAACGTGTTATGTGGATGCAGAATAAATATATCTATTTGGCCATTTTTTTCAAAATGAAGCTAGAGAGTGCAGAGTCAGCGGAATGAATCTTCTAACCAACATCACTACAGCACGACAATGAAAACATTTCGATATGAAATTTGCCCACCATGATCCCATATAAATACTTAGAAGAATCCACATGAATTCAGAGATAGGTTATGTTTTTGAAGTATAGATGTAAGTGTCTTTGTTAGGAAACCTTGTAAAAACCATGATAGTTAAGATATTAAATGAAGTAAAATCAGCCTGGATTAAAATCAACTGCAAAAATGCCGTAAACTGTAATCGATTCAGATTCCAAGGGGAAGCTGGTTGTTATAAATGATCATCACAGAAGGTAGGTTTCTTTTGACTATGGGAAGTCAGTGTTTTGCTACTGAGCATGGAAAGTCGGTATATTGTTACAACAGAAGCCGGTTAGTTTGTATCTTGGGGAGACCACCAATTTATATTTTGTTAATGAACGTGAATAAAATCGGAGAAAGTTTTTTTTCTTTTTCATTGATATAACAATGTCTGAGTAATCGATATAACAAAAACGGAATTAGCAACAAGCTGTTGGATGTCCGTTGTCCGCATCAGAGCCATGAATGGACTTACGTGATTATAGCGAGACTTGCGCGATTTGTTTCCGAGAATATATCTTTATAAACACATTTGGTCATCAGTTTGTAGGCAATGATACTTAAAAATCAGTATCACTTTGGCATATAACAGAAACTGCTGCAAAATTCTTAAACCGGAAATTAAAGTCGTCAAATCACGTGAACGAGTTGGCAACAAACATACCTACGTTTCAAAAAGACACGAGACACTAATGTAATGTAGGTATTCGATCGAATTGGCCCGGTGCCAAACCTTTGAGAGAGAAACTTTGGCTGATACGTCCTGACCTAGGGACATTTGGTAGGGACCTACTCTTCTTTGCTCTGATTTTATATTCCATTACCTCACGCCCGAATACGTCGACAGCAGTGCACGTGATTTATAACGTAGTTAAAGTCAAGCAATGCTGGAAACCACTTCATTTACAACATTTACATCTAATTCCTTTCACTGAAATTTTTTTTCTGGCTTTCAATAATGTTTGTATTTTTTGTATATGATAAATTTTATATATTTCCATCCAACGCAGTGTTACATAACACATAAAATAAAGAACATTTACGACACGGTAATCAAACAGATCTCGGAACATTCATGGCTAACGTTGGCAACATCTAACAACTTCCAGAAACACTAAACTACTTCCTGTAAAAAGTATCTGCCGTTTGCATGATTTGACATCATTTGTTTCATCTATATCAGACTATCTGTTCTGATATATCTTTAAACTGTTTGTAAAAAAGATGTATCAATTCAAAAAGTGAGGACCGATCTGAGAGTCTGTAAACATATTAGCGTCCAGCTCCCTTTTTGAACTGATAAACTGTATTTTACGAATATTTTAAAGATATGCCTGATAAACTTGGTGCAAAGAAATGTTTGTCCATAATTTTAGCATTGTGAGATTTTCTATCCTCTGGTAGAGATGGGGACTCTAGTATCATAAATACGGTGTAGTTAGATTATTTTTGTCACTTCAGTTTTTCTGTCCTCAGTAATAAAAAATTAAAACTTCCATTGTCAGTCAGATGAACACATAATGATTTATGGATAGTAAACATGCGTATCTGTATTGATTCACGTGCTTGAATCAACAACGTGACCTTAACCATATCTTTTCTATTTTTAATCACGCGACCGTTTAAGAGAAACTTACTGGTAAAAAGAAGTGAAGTCTACAAACGTTTAGGCTGATTATCTTTAAAATGACGTAATGTCGGCACTTTACCTACGGTCGATGACCCTAATGACCTTTCATGTGTTAACGGCCCGTTAAGATTGTAATAACGATAATGATAATAACCCAGGAACGAAAAAAACCGATTCTTAAGTAGTGTCACCGTCTCCTCAACTCTTTACAAACTCCTAAATCCAATGTGACAAAATCATGTAGAATATGCAGTCTGCAATACAATGGCAAAGCCTCGTTTTGAACGAGATCTTCATACTAATATTTATCAAAAACTTCAAATTTATGATTGTGAATAATAAACCAGCAACAGGAGTCAAATTTACAACAGAAATGTTTTTTTTTATGTGGTGATCGATGTGCACATGGGTTATATTAAACATGATATTGCTTACATGTGTTGTGACATACTAAGCATTGGAGCATAGACATGATAAGCTGTCAGAATTACTAAGTCGGCAGCATATACCTTTCAGAGTTTGACATTGATCTCGAGATTCCAAGTTAAGCGTATTTTGGGAATCGGCGACATTCAGGGTAGTGCTATTTAAGAAAATTTGATAAAGCTTATATTCTATAAACTCATAACTATCTAAAATATGAACAAATATTTTTCTACTTTCAAGAGTTAATTAATAACTTTATCAACAATGCACCAGCTTGCGTTTCCCAGTTGCATTAACGACGCTGATTCAGGTAGTATCTGTTTCAATGTTCTATTTTGATGCAATAATATCTCGTTGAATGCAAAACTTAATCGACCTTTTATTGAAAAAAAGTTATGATATTTGCTGACAAAGTGCTTGATATCCGTTTTACTACTTAATTGGCGTACGTCACATATTGATCGAATAGATCTGCAGAGCAACAACAGTATTAATTGATGAAGGTGAAGCGATAAATGATGTGTTGTAATGTGATTTGGGAAACAAGAACAGACCAATGTTAAACGTAGAGTGTACTGACTCCCCGACTACATAAAGAAACGGCTGTAGAGGCAGACAAAACTATCAATCCAGCCATAAGTCATTGGAACTAGCGAATCATGGACAACAGGTAAACACAAAACGTCTAGACGTCAATTAATTCGCCGACAACAGTTGCTTTCTGGACCAGGCTAAATCAAAACTGATTGAATAACAACACAGACGTTTTTCGTCGTTGCTCGCGTCGGTATATTAATAAAGTTGATGTAATTGTCATTAACAATTATATATATTAAAATAAATTTGTGAACAGTGATAGTTTCAGTAGAGATCGCAAGGTCACACCTGTTTTCTGTTTTAAATGTGATTACCTAGTAAATGTATAGCTAACAGTATATGTAAAGTCTTATGAATTAACATATTCACCAAATACATTTAACATATTTAAGCCTAGATATGAAATAAAGGTTTTCAAGTTTTTTTAAAATAACTTGATATATTCAATTTCAATTAACTTTATGATAATCACCCACTTCAGACGCTAACCATGCCATCTTAATTTTACATGCATCATTCCTCGCTCTAGACTCTGCTGATCCAGCAGTAAACAGATCTAATCATTAAAACCGCAGATATCACTTAAAAGCAAGAAGTCCTACAGTATAAATTTAGTCATTATAGGACTTTTGACCAGTTATCTAACGACTGCGGTTCTAAGTACAAGGCTAAAAGTCCTATAGTATAAATTTAGTCATTATAGGACTTTTGACCAGTTATCTAACGACTACGGTTCTAAGTACAAGGCTAGAAGTCCTACAGTACAAATTAAGTCATTATAGGACTTTTGACCAGTTATATAACGACTACGGTTCTAAGTACAAGGCTAGAAGTCCTATAGTATAAATTAAGTCATTATAGGACTTTTGACCAGTTATCTAACGACTACGGTTCTAAGTACAAGGCTAAAAGTCCTATAGTATAAATTTAGTCATTATAGGACTTTTGACCAGTTATATAACGACTACGGTTCTAAGTACAAGGCTAGAAGTCCTACAGTACAAATTTAGTCATTATAGGACTTTTGACCAGTTATATAACGACTACGGTTCTAAGTACAAGGCTACAAGTCCTACAGTACAAATTTAGTCATTATAGGACTTTTGACCAGTTATATAACGACTACGGTTCTAAGTACAAGGCTAGAAGTCATACAGTACAAATTAAGTCATTATAGGACTTTTGACCAGTTATATAACGACTACGGTTCTAAGTACAAGGCTAGAAGTCATACAGTATTATTTTTTAGAGAGAAAGCAGTGGTACACCTCTCGCTTGTAACGTAAGAAGAGGATATATGAAGTTAATAATGTCTAAGAGAACATTTGTTCAATAAACTAAAGGAAATTGCCAGTACGTAAGTCATAATTACAACCCAACGTTTCAGAATCAAATATGTTTATTGTTTACGATTCATTTCTGAAACAAGGATGATAGAATAATTCCGGTTATATACCACGAGCCACTTCCGGTTATATTTGATGCTCATATAGAATAAAAACTAGAAATTAAAGTCGTTAAAATTTTCTCTGAAAGCAAAAGATAAATTACACGGATAGAAAACGGAAGCTCGGAGTATAACAGAATTCGGGAAGTAAGATTGACGAACTGGAGCTCGGAGTATATAGAATTCGGGAAGTAAGATTGACGAACTGGAGTTCGGAGTATATAGAATTCGGAAAGTAAGATTGACGAACTGGAGTTCGGAGTATATAGAATTCGGGAAGTAAGATTGACGAACTGGAGTTCGGAGTATATAGAATTCGGAAAGTAAGATTGACGAATTGGAGCTCGGAGTATATAGAATTCGGGAAGTAAGATTGACGAACTGGAGCTCGGAGTATATAGAATTCGGAAAGTAAGATTGACGAACTGGAGCTCGGAGTATATAGAATTCGGAAAGTAAGATTGACGAACTGGAGTTCGGAGTATATAGAATTCGGGAAGTAAGATTGACGAACTGGAGCTCGGAGTATATAGAATTCGGGAAGTAAGATTGACGAACTGGAGCTCGGAGTATGATAGAAAACCAAATACAGTAAAAAATGTAATTCAAAGGTTCTACATTAATTCAAAGCAATCAAGGTACTACCACAGAGTTAGATATTTAAAGGTACTACCACGGGGATAGATATTTAAAGGTACTACCACGGATTTAGATATTTAAAGGTACTACCACGGGAATAGATGTTTAAAGGTACTACCACGGATTTAGATATTTAATGGTACTACCACGGATTTAGATATTTAATGGTACTACCAAGGAGTTAGATATTTAAAGGTACTACCACGGATTTAGATATTTAATGGTACTACCAAGGATTTAGATATTTAAGGGTATTACCACGGACTTGGATATATCTAAGTGCGTGATATCACAGAATACTTCACATTTTCTTCTCTGTTAATCACAATATTTTATTTCTGTGTCCGAGATGAACGAAAATGATGTATTGACACGATTTGCATTTGATTTACATGTAACGTCAAAAAGTTATTCATAAAATTGTTCAATATGTGATAATATGCAATATCAATAAGCTGTACTCCAAAAGATAAGACACATTTGCCATTACTCTCTGACAGTCATGCAGTGGTATTGGAGATAAATGGTGTGATCAATTTTATTTTTTTATTTTTGAAAGCAAAAGCACGAATACCGTGACTCATCTCTACATATCGATACGACAGAAGGATCAACATCTGATTATAAACAATTGTTCTAGATAGCTTTTGATGATAAATACAATGCACAGTATAAAGAATGCGATATTGTGATGCCAGTGTAAACACTATGACAATAAGTATAATCAAAGAATTTAGAAATATGTAACTGAATGGCAAGAACCTCACATCTCATTGTGTCGGTCCGAAAAACCAATAGAAAATGTAGGAATGATATGTGTTTGTTATTAATGACGTACGAATGATGTGTGCTTGTTGTTGATGACGTAAGAAGGATGTGTGTTTGTTGTTGATGACGTACGAATGATGTGTGCTTGTTGTTGATGACGTAAGAAGGATGTGTGTTTGTTGTTGATGACGTAAGAAAAATGTCTGTTTGTTGTTGATGACGTACGAATGATGTGTGCTTGTTGTTGATGACGTTAGAAGGATGTGTGTTTGTTGTTGATGACGTAAGAAGGATGTCTGTTTGTTGTTGATGACGTACGTATGATGTGTGCTTGTTGTTGATGACGTAAGAAGGATGCGTGTTTGTTGTTGATGACGTATGAAGGAAGTGTGTTTGTTGTTGATGACGTAAGAAGGGAGTGTGTTTGTTGTTGATGACGTACGAATGATGTGTGCTTGTTGTTGATGACGTTAGAAGGATGGGTGTTTGTTGTTGATGACGTAAGAAGGGTGTCTGTTTGTTGTTGAAGACGTACGTATGATGTGTGCTTGTTGTTGATGACGTATGAATAATGTGTGTTTGTTGTTGATGACGTAAGAAGGATGTGTGTTTGTTGTTGATGACGTAAGAAGGATGTGTGTTTGTTGTTGATGACGTACGAATGATGTGTGCTTGTTGTTGATGACGTAAGAAGGGTGTGTGTTTGCTGTTAATGACGTAAGAAGGATGTGTGTCTGTTGATGCTGAAGAACGAATGATGTGTGTTTGTTGTTGATGACGTAAGAAGAATGTGTGTTTGTTGTTGCTGACGAACGAATGACGTGTGTTTGTTGTAGATGACGTAAGAAGGATGTCTGTTTGTTGTTGCTGACGAACGAATGATGTGTGTTTGTTGTTAATGAGGTAAGAAGGATGTGTGCTTGTTGTTGCTGACGAATGAATGATGTGTGTTTGTTTTTGACGACGTAAGAAAGATGTGTGTTTGTTGTTGATGACGTAAGAAGGATGTGTGTTTGTTGTTAATGACGTATGAATGACGTGTGCTTGTTGTTGATGACGGACGAAATAAAAAAGGGTTAAGAGTTTTTGCTAAAACCCCTCAGACGTGTCTTCGCGTATATTATTTTTACGATCAATGAAAACAGGCACCAGACAACACGATCTCGGGACATGGGCCATGTAGAGGATGATATCCTCACGTTTCTAATTAAACTTACTTAAGACGATTAATCTAAACATAATACCGAGATATAGAAGTTGCCTAGGAGATACAACAAGTGGATTCTTACGTCTGTATGTAGAAATATGATGGTAGAAGACTACGGACATTAATTATGTCGTGCGAGGTCTGGAATTCTGGACAGGACTGTAATGTGAATTTATGCAATGACGTCACAAATTGTGTAACTGACCTTGCTATCGTGGTATCTGGAATTTTCTGACGATCCCTTTCTATCTCTGTCTCAAGTTCCTGTTCTAGGACATCTATGGCGGAATTCGCTTGACCGTTGGAGTAGGCCTTGACAAAGGTCAGGGATCCGGCCGCAAGTTTCTATAAAAAAATAGAAGATAGTGTCCAATTATATATCAATAATGAAAAGATACATGTGAAGTGTGAATTCACTTAGTGTCCAGACTAATAAGATTTGATTTGATAAGATATGATTAGATATTAAGTGAGTGGTAAAGCTCGGTGATTCTGTTTGCCAATATGATATACGAAGTAATGCGTAGAGTATAAAACTCAATGTATTACGTACTGTACATATGATAATTAATTAATCACGTGTTGTATATATAATACTCAATGTATTACGTACTATATATATAATACTCAATGTATCACGTACTGTACATATGATAGTTAATTAATCACGTGTTGTATATATAATACTCAATGTATTACGTACTGTATATATGATACTCAATGTATTACGTACTGTACATATGATAGTTAATTAATCACGTGTTGTATATATAATACTCAATGTATTACGTATTGTATATATAATACTCAATGTATTACGTATTGTATATATAATACTCAATGTATTACGTATTGTATATATGATACTCAATGTATATATTACGTACTGTATATAAAATACTCAATGTATTACTAATTATATATATATACTATATATATAAATACTCAATGTATTACGTATTGTATATATAATACTCAATGTATCGCCTACTATATATATGATACTTAATGAAATGTTTATATGTTACAAAGAGGTAAAACTAGTTTGTAAATCATAAACAAAGTGATTCTATTATTATATATGTGATATATAAAGTAATGCTATTGTATATGTGATATATAAGTATAAGTAATATATATGATGCATAAGGTTGTACATTTTACATCAATAGCATGTGAATGAGATCAAATGGTGAAATAAATTCATACATCCACTGATATCCATATGATGTTTTATCATTTTACCAAAAATAAATTAAATCTGCTGATTGGAAACCAAACATTCCATTTAGTCCTCCTATTTAAAACGTTATCAACAATCGCAATCAAATAATTTTGGTTCTTAATTCGGGGCAAAATCGCTGTTGAGTTTGTGAATTTTGAAAACATCGAGAGACAATTATTTTCAAAGGGGAAGTGGTTCATCATCTCGAGGTAGGAATTTTATTGCTCAAATCTGAATCCCATCATTATGAAATTCTGCTACTCGTTGCTTGGAGAAATTTCCTAAATCCACACTATCATGGCGGTCTGTTTTCCACAAGCAAAGTCCATCCCGTCAGAATCTTTATTACATTTGTAGATAATGAAGTAAGTGTGTGGTGAGCAATACGTATCAAGGCAAAGAAGTAAGAGGTGTTCCGAAAATTCAAAGGAAAATGTTCCAAATAAATCTATTTATAGAAATAGCAATACTATGATCTTTTAGGATGCTTTAAGACTAAATATACTTTGTGAAATGTGTCCTTTCTGGTCAATAGAGTCGTGAAATTACAATAAAAATCATAAACAAAGTATATGATAGGCAATGTAATATAATTGTACTTACGACACAAAAGGGTAAACTCTTTGTAAATGTGAGATAGCATGTAATACTGTTGTATATTTTACATACAATAAATAAATAATTGTATGACATGATATAATATTATTATACATACAACACATTATATAGCACTATTATATATATATAATATACACATTGTATATTTGACATATAATACAATATTAATGTATATATGAAACACGATGTAATATTATTGTATATGTGACACAAAATGTCATATTCATTATTGTATAAATGGCACATTTAAATATCAAGGTATATATTCCACAAATTGTAATACTATTGTATATATCACACACAATGTAATACTGATATACAACATTAAATATATATATGATACACAATGTAATAAAATTGTATATAACACACTGTAATATTATTGTATATATACATACAACGTAATACTAATTCTATATGCTACAACGTAATACGCATCTTACACATGATGTACATTTTACAATATAATGTATTAAGCACTTTCAAGATATTTTTTATATGGTCAAAGAAATATGTTTTTGTTTTATGAAAGTTTTTTTTAAATATATACAAATTATGATGATATAAAAGGCTGCTAAGTTTGTCAGCAGCATCAGTAGAAATATATCGACATTTGTATAGATATTCTTATAACACAGTTTTTAGGACATTTTCACCGATACATAACTTAGCTAAGTGTACTTTGGAGTCCGTTTTTAATATTATGTGTGCTATAACTGCCACAGAACAGCAGGACAAAACAAGTACTAAATCGTGCCTATGACAATAATAAAAGTTTTATTTTCAGACTGGACCCACAAGTGGAGAGACGAAATATTGGTTTTGACACTGAAATCCCAGCAATACGCTCTGATATACGCTGGTACATCTAAAGCGAAGACAAACACTCCACAGCATCGTAATTTCTTTGAAAACATATTATAAAAAATCGAAAAGACTGGAAGATGATTTTAGAGTCCAGCCTAGTTAACACCAGGAGACAAGGAAACTAGCTGTAACAAGAGGCACTATGTAAAACGTGGACAGTATCAAAGTAGATCGTTAATTTCTTCAAGGGAGTTCGACTAATAAGACTTGCAGGCGTAATAACAACACTTGACCAACAATTTGTCCAATGACGGAATAATTACTAGTACAGCTATACTATGTCACCAGTGCAAGCTACTGTACCATGTCACCAGTGCAAGCTACTGGACCATGTCACCAGTGCAAGCTACTGTACCATGTCACCAGTGCAAGCTACTTGACCATGTCACCAGTGCGGGGTACTGGACCATGTCACCAGTGCAAGCTACTGGACCATGTCTTCAGTGCAAGCTACTGGACCATGTCACCAGTGCAAGCTACTGGACCATGTCACCAGTGCAAGCTACTGTACCATGTCACCAGTGCAAGCTACTTGACCATGTCACCAGTGCGGGGTACTGGACCATGTCACCAGTGCAAGCTACTGGACCATGTCACCAGTGCAAGCTACTGGACCATGTCACCAGTGCAGTCTACTGGACCATGTCACCAGTGCAAGCTACTGGACCATGTCACCAGTGCAATCTACTGGACCATGTCTTCAGTGCAAGCTACTGGACCATGTCATTACTACAAGGTCGGAACTATATCACCAGTGCAAGCTAGTAGACCATGTCACCAGTGTAAGCTACTGGACCATGTCACCAGTGAAATCTACTGGACCATGTCACAAGTGCAAGCTACTGGACCATGTCATTACTGCAAGCTACTAGACCATGTCACCAGTGCAAGGTACTTGACCATGTTATCAGTGAAAGCTACTGGACCATGTCACCAGTGCAAGCTACTGGACCATGTCACCAGTGCAAGCTACTGGACCATGTCACCAGTGCAATCTACTGGACCATGTCTTCAGTGCAAGCTACTGGACCATGTCATTACCACAAGGTCGGAACTATATCACCAATGCAAGCTAGTAGACCATGTCACCAGTGAAAGCTACTTGACCATGTCACCACTTCGGGGTACTTGACCATGTCATCAGTGCAAGCTACCGGACCATGTCACCAGTACAAGCTACTGGACCATGTCACCAGTGCAAGGTACTGGACCATGTCATTAGTGCAAGCTACTGGACCATGTCATCAGTGCATGCTACCGGACCATGTCACCAGTGCAAGCTACTGGACCATGTCACCAGTGCAATTTACTGGACCTTTTAATCAGTGCAAGCTACTGGACCATGTCATTACTAACAAGGTCTGAACTATATCACCAGTGCAAGCTACTGTACCATGTCACCAGTGCAAGCTACTGGACCATGTCACCAGTGCAAGCTACTGGACCATGTCACCAGTGCAGTCTACTGGACCATGTCACCAGTGCAAGCTACTGGACCATGTCACCAGTGCAATCTACTGGACCTTTTAATCAGTGCAAGCTACTGGACCATGTCATTACTAACAAGGTCTGAACTATATCACCAGTGCAAGCTACTGGACCATGTCACCAGTGCAAGCTACTGGACTATGTCACCAGTACAAGCTACTGGACCATGTCATCAGTTCAAGCTACTGGACCATGTCATCAGTGCAAGCTACCGGACCATGTCACCACTTCGGGGTACTTGACCATGTCACCACTTCGGGGTACTTGACCATGTCATCAGTGCAAGCTACCGGACCATGTCACCAGTGCAAGCTACTGGACCATGTCACCAGTGCAAGCTACTGGACCATGTCATCAGTGCAAGCTACTGGACCATGTCACCAGTGCAAGGTACTGGACCATGTCATCAGTGCAAGCTACTGGACCATGTAATCAGTGCAAGCTAGCGGACCATGTCACCAGTACAATCTACTGGACCATGATAACCTTGTTAGAAGAATACATAAGGCTTGTTATTCCTGATGTGGAAAAACTGTCTGTCGGACATGAAGACTTTGATATCGTACTGGTCTGTCATTAATCTGATATTTTACAGTTATACATATATAAAATACATGTGATACTTTTCCTATGAAACATTACAAAGATTTACTGAAAGCGTCCATGAAAAAGAATACACAAAATGGTTGGTGCTTTCATTAAGAACTGGGTCGGACGTGTCCATATAATTGTACAAGGCTCCTAGGCACATGTATAACTACAAACATGAGTGTATGATCTATATCTTTCTGTATCCAAAGTCGTGATTATAAAGTGCCTGTATTATTAGGGAATATCAAATGTAATAAACTGATATAGGATATTACACATCGTTTTCATGTTAGTAATAATGGGCGCAGTTACCATTTAGTAGAGCACATTTTCGGGTCTCATCTGAAAGGCAGAAGTTATTAAGTAAATACAACCTGATTATCGGTTTTATTTATAGATATTTTGGTTCAATTAGTGAAATACAATAACTAAGAAGCCCCCTCTGTTCGCATGTACCTAACAAGTCAATATTTTGATCCATATACTATACATATATCACCACCACTAGTAGTATCTACATAACACAATAAACAACATTTATACCCAGTAGGATCACCACCACCACCACTAGTAGTATCTACATAACACAATAAACAACATTTATACCCAGTAGGATCACCACCACCACCACTAGTAGTATCTACATAACACAATAAACAACATTTATACCCAGTAGGATCACCACCACCACCACTAGTAGTATCTACATAACACAATAAACAACATTTATACCCAGTAGGATCACCACCACCACTAGTAGTATCTACATAACACAATAAACAACATTTATACCCAGTAGGATCACCACCACCACCACTAGTAGTATCTACATAACACAATAAACAACATTTATACCCAGTAGGATCACCACCACCACTAGTAGTATCTACATAACACAATAAACAACATTTATACCCAGTAGGATCACCACCACCACCACTAGTAGTATCTACATAACACAATAAACAACATTTATAAACAACATTTATACCCAGTAGGATCACCACCACCACCACTAGTAGTATCTACATAACACAATAAACAACATTTATAAACAGTAGGATCACCACCACCACTAGTAGTATCTACATAACACAATAAACAACATTTATACCCAGTAGGATCACCACCACCACCACTAGTAGTATCTACATAACACAATAAACAACATTTATACCCAGTAGGATCACCACCACCACTAGTAGTATCTACATAACACAATAAACAACATTTATACCCAGTAGGATCACCACCACCACCACTAGTAGTATCTACATAACACAATAAACAACATTTATACCCAGTAGGATCACCACCACCACCATAGTAGTATCTACATAACACAATAAACAACATTTATACCCAGTAGGATCACCACCACCACCACTAGTAGTATCTACATAACACAATAAACAACATTTATACCCAGTAGGATCACCACCACCACCACCACTAGTAGTATCTACATAACACTATAAACAGTACATATTTATATATGGAATCTGTACAGTGATTTACAATGCTACAATTCTGATTTTTACCTTTATTGCTGATGGATCTGTTTAACTCTCAGTTTGATTTATTCTACAGTATTGGTTCTGTAACTACGTCTTAACCCGATTCATTCAGTAACCCTTAATTAATTCATTGTTTTGAAAGTACGTGCAAGAAACAATAAAACGATTACATTAAGAGAAACTAAATACATCTTTCACTTAAACAATGAAATGTTCTAATGTCTAGGCCTGATCATTTCTGCTTTAAGTAAAACCATATTATCCATTCAGCAGTCTAGCACACATCTTGAATTAATATATACCTTCAAATAATTAGCTCGGTTAAATTTAACCATGTGATTTGGAGATAAGAAAAACCTAATCTATCTTATTTTTGGCATTCACACACAAGAAAACCAGCAGATACGTAATAACTTTGTTATATAAATCAATATACCATATAGTCAATCGACAAAATTAGAAACATACCAAAACAAAAATCTGCCCTGTACCTACGCAGGGAATTTTCAAAGGCTCTCTGGTCTTCTAACAAACCAGCTATTACGTTAAAGAACAACAACAGTATGTTAAGCTATGTATTATTAAATAAGGCCAAATACAAAATGTGATATAGTATGCAATAACCTTAGATTTCTATAATGTACGAGCTTGTATGTTTACACTGGGGAAAAAAGCAATCAAGTAAAAGATTTGATTATTAATATACAGGAAGAAAAAAAGGATCATGCCTTTGATAAAAATGGTCGTAATTCCCGAAGGAGAAATGAGAAATCAGCAAGACAATACGGAAAGTCAACAAAATCAAAACCTCACATTCAAAATCCATCAAATGAGGGTGAAATATGATCAAAGAGCATGTCAACACGACGAAACCCTTGAACAGGTCAATAAGTGCTTGAGTTTCGGAAGGAGAGATGCTTTTTCATCGACTACTCCCGTCATGGCAATCTAGTTGAATACAAGAAATGTCCAGTTCTCAAAATGAGAACAAAGTAGAAATGAAACAACCAGATGTAAGAAGGAAATTATCTAATTTCCTATCTGACAAAGAAACAGAATATTACCCAATATGAATTCTGATGACAGCCATGGAAGTTTAAGACTTAGTAGTCGCCATATTATTTTCTGAACATCTGTTGCTCATAGTTCTTTTGTTTTAGGACAAACTTTGAGGTAAACAACTGGTGTCACAGCTTAGTAGAAAGTTGTCTATACTGGTTGCTTGATATGGTAACTGTTTTTTATTCAATATTTAAGGTTTCTTTCCAAATATGATGATTTTTGTGCAAAATATGATTTTCATGTCGTTTCCTTGATTTCCAAAACTGTTCTTTATACCCCTGGAATTGGCCAATATAATTCTTGATATTGGAAAAGAGGTGAAGGACTTGACATGGTATTTGTCGCCTCTGTAGTAAACGATTTCAGTTAACTCACCCTTGAAACAAAAACAAGAGAGACGCAAACTTGTTTCTCAAAATACGCCTGTAGTATGTTCCTAGATTCTAATACCAAAGACAATGAAATTATTATCGATCAAAAATTCAATATTTTCAAGATTTTAACAATGTAGAACGTTGTCACACAAAAATATTACAATTTACAACAGTGTAACACGAAGATATAACATTTATTAAAATTTACAACAGTGTAACACAAACATATAAACTGTATTAAAATTTACAACAGTGTAACACAAACATATAAAATGTATTAAAATTTACAACAGTGTAACACAAACATATAAAATGTATTAAAATTTACAACAGTGTAACACAAAGATATAACATTTATTAAAATTTACAACAGTGTAACACAAACATATAAAATGTATTAAAATTTACAACACAAAGATATAACACTTATTACACTTTGGAAAGGTGTAAGTAGAGACATAATATTTATTACACTGTAAACAAAAATCAGAGAACAATAAATACGTTTCTAACAACATGAAGCAATGTTACACAAAAACTGCGTACAACAACATTATACAAATAGATCCGACATGTCAGTACGGCTTTGGACTTTATAACATAAACAGAGCAGTGATACACTAAGACAGAGACTGTAAGTAGTAAACATCGCAACAATCACATATCGAAAGTGGTTAAAAAAACCCTAGCTTTAATCCATTACTGTGGGCACAGCTTCTCGTCGACGTCTGCTGTGACGTATTAGCCTCCAATCAGACAAGGACTAAAAGTATATTAAAGCAACTTAGTTATCCGCGCGCGCGCGCGCGCGCGCGCGCGCGCGCGCGCGCGCGCGCGCGCGCGCGCGCGCGCGCGCGCGCGCGCGCGCGCGCGCGCGCGCGCGCGCGCGCGCGCGCGCGCGCGCGCGCGCGCGCGCGCGCGCGCGCGCGCGCGCGCGCGCGCGCGCGCGCGCGCGCGCGCGCGCGCGCGCGCGCGCGCGCGCGCGCGCGCGCGCGCGCGCGCGCGCGCGCGCGCGCGCGCGCGCGCGCGCGCGCGCGCGCGCGCGCGCGCGCGCGCGCGCGCGCGCGCGCGCGCGCGCGCGCGCGCGCGCGCGCGCGCGCGCGCGCGCGCGCGCGCGCGCGCGCGCGCGCGCGCGCGCGCGCGCGCGCGCGCGCGCGCGCGCGCGCGCGCGCGCGCGCGCGCGCGCGCGCGCGCGCGCGCGCGCGCGCGCGCGCGCGCGCGCGCGCGCGCGCGCGCGCGCGCGCGCGCGCGCGCGCGCGCGCGCGCGCGCGCGCGCGCGCGCGCGCGCGCGCGCGCGCGCGCGCGCGCGCGCGCGCGCGCGCGCGCGCGCGCGCGCGCGCGCGCGCGCGCGCGCGCGCGCGCGCGCGCGCGCGCGCGCGCGCGCGCGCGCGCGCGCGCGCGCGCGCGCGCGCGCGCGCGCGCGCGCGCGCGCGCGCGCGCGCGCGCGCGCGCGCGCGCGCGCGCGCGCGCGCGCGCGCGCGCGCGCGCGCGCGCGCGCGCGCGCGCGCGCGCGCGCGCGCGCGCGCGCGCGCGCGCGCGCGCGCGCGCGCGCGCGCGCGCGCGCGCGCGCGCGCGCGCGCGCGCGCGCGCGCGCGCGCGCGCGCGCGCGCGCGCGCGCGCGCGCGCGCGCGCGCGCGCGCGCGCGCGCGCGCGCGCGCGCGCGCGCGCGCGCGCGCGCGCGCGCGCGCGCGCGCGCGCGCGCGCGCGCGCGCGCGCGCGCGCGCGCGCGCGCGCGCGCGCGCGCGCGCGCGCGCGCTCTACAGTTTGGTACCGTCTACCCAGCTGAATTTTCACATCTCTTCTTGTCTCGCTGTGTCGTTCCTAGTTATCTGTGCGAATGATGTCTCCTGGTCTCTGTTAGTTATCTGTATGTGTTGCTGTCTCCTGATCTGCTAGTTATCTGTGCGAATTCTGTCTCCTGGTCTCTATTAATTATTTGTTTGTTGTGTGTGTCTCCTGATCTCTAGTAGTTATCTGTGTGTGTTGCTATCTCTTGATCTCTATTAGTTGTTTGTGTGTCTTACTGTCTCCTGATCTCTGTTAGTTATTCGTGTGTGTGTTGCTGTCTCTTGATCTCTGTTAGTTATTTGTGTGTGTATTACTGTCTCCTGATTTCTGTTAGTTATTTGTGTGTGTTACTGTCTCCTGATCTCTGTTAGTTATTTGTATGTGTTACTGTCTCCTGATCTCTGTTAGTTATTTGTATGTGTTACTGTTAGTTATTTGTGTGTGTTGCTGTCTCCTGATCTCTGTATGTTATTTGTATGTGTTACTGTCTCCTGATCTCTGTAAGTTATTTGTATGTGTTATTGTCTCCTGATCTCTGTTAGTTATTTGTGTGTTACTGTCTCTTGATCTCTGTTATTTGTGTGTGTGTTACTGTCTCCTGATTTCTGTTAGTTATTTGTGTGTGTGTTACTGTCTCTTGATCTCTGTTAGTTATTTGTGTGTGTTACTGTCTCTTGATCTCTGTTATTTGTGTGTGTGTTGCTGTCTCCTGATCTCTGTTAGTTATTTGTATGTGTTACTGTCTCCTAATCTCTGTTAGTTATTCATGTGTGTGTTGCTGTCTCCTGATCTCTGTTAGTTATTTGTGTGTGTGTTGCTGTCTCCTGATCTCTGTTAGTTATTTGTATGTGTTACTGTCTCCTGATCTCTGTTATTTATTTGTATGTGTTACTGTCTCCTGATCTCTGTGCGTTATTTGTGTGTGTGTTGCTGTCTCCTGATCTCTGTTAGTTATTTGTATGTGTTACTGTCTCCTGATCTCTGTGCGTTATTTGTGTGTGTGTTGCTGTCTCCTGATCTCTGTTAGTTATTTGTATGTGTTACTGTCTCCTGATCTCTGTTAGTTATTTGTGTGTGTGTTACTGTCTCCTGATCTCTGTTAGTTATTTGTATGTGTTACTGTCTCCTGATCTCTGTTAGTTATTTGTGAGTGTTGTTTTCGCTTGGTCGTCGTTAGTTATGTGTCTCCTGCTGTCCCTTTGTCGTTGCTATGTTTTTTGTGTTGCTGTCTCCTGATCTCTGTTAGTTATTTGTGTGTGTTAGAGTCTCCTGATCTCTGTTAGTTATTTGTGTGTGTTAGAGTCTCCTGATCTCAGTAATTTGTGAGTGTTGTTTTCGCTTGGTTGTCGTTAGTTATGTGTCTACTGCTGTCCCTTTGTCGTTGCTTTGTTTTTGTTTTGTTTTTTTTTTGTTGCTGTCTCCTGGTTTTTCTGTTTTGAACGCGTAGGTTGCTGTTTTTTCTGGTCTTTGTGACATTTTTGTATGTGTATGACTGTTTTAGCTGTTCGATTGTTATTTTGTGTCGTGTCCACGTGTTTTTGATCGTTTAACTAAAACTGAGGTGTCCACACATTAACACAAAGAAACCAGGATAAAGATGATTTATAATGTTCATGATAAAGTACCTTGACATCTTTCACGACTCGCTGGGTCACCAGATTAGTGAGAGGGTGCACAAGGGTATTTCATATACACGTGCACATATGCTTGTCTGCTGTTGAATAATGGGAACGATAGGAAGCCATGTGATTGGTTCAGTAGACAATTAACTTTCATGTTATGAATTTCAAATGGTGTGCAATTCATCAGACATCCGTTTTATGCATGGTATTTATTCTTATCAGTTATTTCTTCGTTTATTTATTTATTTGGTTTAAAACATTTGTATCACATATAAAATTTGAGTTTAAACATAACTAACACTATCGCAGGACCAATAACAGATGGTAAATGTTTGAATGTTGATAGAGATGAGGATACCAAGCTGAAATATATTTATATTATATTGCGTATGGTTATTTTTCAAATCGCTGTATTGCATTCATTGTTAACTAATACGAAATATTAAAAATTCAAAATAAGAAGTAACTCCAGAGTGCTGCCGCGGTTTTTGAAGTCGTTCAGTGGTTGTCGTGATTAAAACAGCTGGATGTGCAAAACAAATCATTGTAAACATTTGGGTAGGGGGACAGCAATTCATGAAGTAGTGTGAACATAATAACACGACCAGGAGAAGAAACCAATTGCATTTTAAGAACGTCTATTTTTTCTGACATACCAGCTTGAAGAAATGATGTTCGTCTTACCACCGCCACTACAATACTGCCCCTATATCACTACAATACTACCCCTATATCTTCACCACTACAATACTACCCCTATATCTACACCACTACAATACTACCCCTACATCTATACCACTACAATACTACCCCTATATCTACACCACTACAATACTACCCTTATATCTACACCACTACAATACTACCCCTATATCTTCACCACTACAATACTATCCCTATATCTACACCACTACAATACTACCCTACAATATATATATCCACTACAATACTACCCCTATAATACTACACCACTACAATACTACCCCTATATTCTATACCACTACAATACTACCCCTATATCTACACCACTACAATACTACCCCTATATCTTCACCACTACAATACTACTCCTATATCTTACCACTACAATACTATCCCTATATCTACATCACTACAATACTACCCCTATATCTACACCACTACCCCTATATCTACACCACTACAATACTACCCCTATATCTACACTACTACAATACTACCCTTATATATATCCACTACAATACTACCCCTATATCTACACCACTACAATACTACCCCTATATCTACACCACTACAATACTACCCCTATATCTACACCACTACAATACTACCCTTATATCTATACCACTACAATACTACCCTTATATCTATACCACTACAATACTACCCCTATATCTACACCACTACAATACTACCCTTATATCTATACCACTACAATACTACCCTTATATCTATACCACTACAATACTACCCCTATATCTACACCACTACAATACTACCCCTATATCTATACCACTACAATACTACCCCTATATCTACACCACTACAATACTACCCCTATATCTACACCACTACAATACTACCCCTATATCTACACCACTACAATACTATCCCTATATCTACAATACTACCCCTATATCTACACCACTACAATACAACCCCTATATCTACACCACTACAATACTACCCCTATATCTACACCACTACAATACTACCCCTATATCTACACCACTGCAATACTACCCCTATATCTTACCACTACAATACTAACCCTATATCTACACCACTACAATACTACCCCTATTTCTACGCCACTACAATAAAACCCCTATATCTCGCCATTAGGTTAGATGTTGGTTTGAAAACTATCCTGGACATATTTCGTGTGTTGTTATGCTGCAATTCACACTGATCAAGGTTTATCCGGATTAAGTGAGTTGAGTGGCCAGCCCCTCAATCTCGTTGCTGAACCTTAGCTAGTGAACAGACTCCCGGTCGGCGGGACTATCAGTGCTTTGACAGTTATCACTACTTCTGTTTGACGGCGATTGTCGCTGCCTTAAATGACGTGGAGAGAGTGTGAATTAAGATAAGGAGTAAACGTGAACTGAATGATTATTGCGGAATGCTACCATAAGCTGTAATGTTTTACATGATAATGAAATGCGGACTTTACCGATAAACATTGATATGGATTTTAGAAACAGAAACCGGCCTTGAATGAAAGCATTCCACTACGTCGTCACATATATATATAAGTAAAAATTACGTATTTCCTACCTTATAAGTAGCCATCCTCTTTGTTACGACTATGGGTATTATCCTGGGTAGGTTGTACTGGGAATTTGGCGGTACCCGTGTACTGGGGAAGCAATCATTGTGCGGCGTATGTATAGACGAATAGGTCATGCGGTGTTTGTACACAGACTTGCACCATTGTGTTACACTGCTAATGTCCTTTCATTGTTTTTACATGAGCCAAATGGATCTGATATTTGCGACGCGAGAAAGATCTTCCTGTATAACATCATGACGTGATTGCATTATTCTTGTTTTCACCAGCAGTATGCTCGAATGGGTATTAGCTAAACCATAGCCATACCACTAGCTTTTACGATATAGTAACAACGTTTCATTTTTCAGTAGATCAAACAAGCAAAGAGCTCTGCTGGGAGTGTATGTCTGTAGGTCAATAAAGAGGAGAAAGCGCAATGGTATGAGGAATAGGTAAACTGGTAAAGCTGATGGTTAAAAAGTACAACATGAACAGTATTAGTTACATAAGGACCAAGTCCAACCTCAAGGTCAAAAGGACAGCAAGGGGAAAAAAATCCGAGCAGGGACAGGGTACAAACTCGACGTCAAAAGAACAACGAGACATAAAGAGACAGAATAGGGACTAAATTAAAATGCTAGGTCAAAATGACAACAGGAAATAGGGACACACAAGGTTCAAACTCAAGGTCAAAAGAACAATAGAAAGAAAAGACACAGAATTGGGATGAAGTTCAAACTCAAGGTCAAATGGATAACAAGAAGAAGGACTAAGACAGAAGAAGGGAAAACGTGCAAACCAAGAAGAGCCCAGGTGTTCATTAAGGATGAGCGCCTACTGTTCAGTCCAGAAATGCATCTTTATTACAGCCATTTAACCTATGACACTAGTACAATGGTAAGAGATAAAACCCTGGCTTCACGGTTACGCAACGAATAGAACATTTGATAGATAGAACGCATTCTCGCAAATCAAATTTCTCTCATAAGTAGGGAGATAGAAAAAGTACTCCATCGCGAGGAAAAGAAATTAAATTCAACGGCATCAAATGAATTGACTTAGCCTCTAATGACTATTGAATGTTCTCTACGATATCAAAATTGTCAATTTAACCGATACACTTGCAAAGAAATTCAAAAAGTCACGACAATTAAAAAAGATTAGGGACAGTATCATTGTATTAAAGCCCGGGTGTATGGAGGTGTGGGGTCAATTGTATATAGAAGCGTGGTGTCAACAGTACTGTATATAAATACAAGTATATATAGGTGTCAAGTGTGAGGTCTCCGGTACCCTTTAGATGTGCAGAAGGATTTCTCGTGTATTATCAAGGTGACTGTATCGGAGTACTTACCAGGGACGTCGTGAGATGGTCCTTAAACTTTGTCATTACGGACACTAGAGCTGTAATACAATGTGCGCTTGTTGTAATATCCACTTATCAGTAACACAAATACTCTCTAGTATCCAATGTAATCATCGACATAAGCACCGTCCATTATTACCATGGACACAAACACTGCCAACTATTTGCCGTTACCATGGACACAAGCACTCTCTAGTATTCGCTGTTACCATGGACACAAGCAGTATCTAGTATTCGCTGTTACCGTAGAAAAAAGCACTGTCTAGTATATGTCGTTACTATGGACACAAATACACTTTAGCAGATTGCATCAAGTTTTATCATCAACACAATCACCTTCTAATATTCACCGTTTCTATGACTACAGACGATGTCAAGTATTGGCCGTTACCACAGACTAGTTAACTCTGGTAACCATGTTTACTGTAAACACCAGCACTTTCGTGTCGTCACCTTTACCATGATTACTAGTATTGTCTAGTATTACACTTTATTCTAGACACGTGCACATTTTTGGTCTTTTTCTATTCAGTCTTATTCATTACCACGCACAAACACGCTAATATATATTCTATTAGGATTCTTGTTACTCAGTATCTTACTAACAGATCCACAATTGTTCCAAGACTGATCCGTCCAATGGTATTGCGTGATTTAATGTCTCGTTCTTCAATTCAAATTATTATACTATCTTTCTTATGATAAACACCTTTTATATACGAACTTGAACAACTGTGACGGATATCTGTACACATGGCTCATACACAAAAAGAAAGGATAATTAGAAAAAGTCTTTGTTCTATAAATATACACAGTCCTGTGGCATTTTTGCCAAAAGGAAACAATACGTGAATAATCATGCATTACTCGGATCTTTGGATAATGTTATATTACTCACGGCATGACTGTCAAGGAACATATAATATGAAAAACCATTACGGGTCGAGCAATTCCGGATCGTTTACATGTTGATAGTCCAGTTAGAGAAAATCGAACATACTCGCATACATCCCCTTTCGTCTGATATTGTTTCATCTACATCAGTTATCTGGATATTATTTCCAAAAAACAACTACTCCTCGAAATCTGAAATTAAAGTGTCCGGACAGAAGTCCTTAAAATCAAATACATTATCATTGCGTTATGAAAAAATGTGGCAAAAACTTGACTGAATTCATCAAGTTGACAATGCTTTAACTACTAAACCAGGTGTGAAATCTGATTCACTATCATAACCGAATATATCTTTTTATTGAGGAAAAAAACACGTGGAAAGTTTATGATTCACAAGTTATATGATATTTTGGTTATAAGTCATAGTAACCGATGCGAAAAACATTCGCTCGTGTGTGGTCGGTCATCACTGTCAAACTAAATTACATTTCTACTTATTTTACAATACCAGACATGCGGTCATTTACCGTCCCGAACTGCAGATCCATTGTTTGATATCGATGTATCGGTAAATAGTTTAATGTAAATCTTTAAAATCCAAGAGTTCTCTCCCAAACCCTCTTTGAAACGGAAAGTTTTATATCCTTTTTCAGCACGTCTTTTAATATTTACAGATATATATGAAAATATATCTGTCATTATTGAAGGCATGATATCACTCTATGATGCAGTCGACGTGATGAGGTTGATCTACAAACAAATCACAGCATTAAACATTTTGACATGCACGATTCCACATGAATGACGTATAAAACACTTATTTTAGATTCTAAGGCCACGTGAGATACAGTAATTACTTTTCCCCATCATCTTGCGTGTGACTTACTCGACTTTTCACGTGACTTTTCCATAGCAAAAGGCCTCAGTGTGAATTACATGTATATTGATGCCGTATCACATGGGCTGTAAGAGCCAGTGTATGTAAAAATGTTCAAAAACAGTAAAAGTCCAACCATTTTTCATCTTGAGATTTACACAAAATATAGAATGAAGTCATGACGGAGATACACAAATGAATTCTGACAATATACACATATATATACATTATTAATGTTTGATCTTTTAATAGTCAGCTCTCAGTATACAATATCATCAATGTGAAATTCACAACTTGATTTTTTTTCTATAAAATGATATATTTTATGGTGGGTTTTTTCCAGTGACAAACCAGATCATACTCAACTTGTTGACCTGTACTAGTTTATGTCGTCACATGATACAGTGTCGACTGAAGTTAGTGATATTAGTTTTAGCTATTGCTGCGTGTAAAATATATCAGAAAGTACTAGAAAGCGTGTGTTGGCATAGTCTAGTGCAGATATTATAAAATTACCACAATGTCACATTTTGAGTTCTCTAACAACTATAACATATATAATTTACCTTTATCAAATTTGATTACATTAAAGTTTAGCATCAAACATTTGTACGGGTTATCTCCCCTAACAGGATCTGTAACGGATCAATGTTTTTATGGTCAAATTAATGGACCAATAAAACAGGCTAAATTTGATAGCTTCATTGACTCTAAATTGAGCAGAAATTGAATTACATCTTGTTTCAGAGCCTGACAGTTATAGTCATCATTCATTGCTCTAAAAACGTTTATGTCGTCTGTTCCTCGCTTGTTACATCTATATAATACAAAAAAGTGACTTTAACACGTATCTTTATAGTAACCATTGTGATTTTTCGCCGTTCACTACGACCCTTTGTTTCCTTCCAAACAAAAAGATTTCTATCCAAGAGGAAAATTGTCCAATAATACCATTTTTCACGAGTTTATGTAAGACTTGGGCATGCTTTCACAGTACATGATACCTACACATCCATTCTTATCCAAAATATCTCTCCATCAACCCTGGGGAACTGTACAACCGTTGATCTGCTTTCCATGAAGAAGCCGAGACGAGCTTTACTAAATAATTTATTTTTCCTTTTTTGTTTATGTTGCTCATATTTTTATCCCTAATTAATGGCTCCAGTTTGAAGCCTCTTTCTGGTCTTCTTTTTAAATATTGTCATAAGGACTTGCCAATACCCACGGCTTGAGTGACCGAATCCAAAGCAACCAAAAAAAGAAGACGGAAAAGGCTTTCCCAGATTCAGATATGTACACTTTTGTGATCCTGACCTTTTGAAAAATATGTGTTTCACAAAGTATTCCCGTGTCTCTGATGCCATTTTCCGAGTAACATCTTGTTTAGCATTAAACACTTCAGGATAGTTTTTTTTTCAAGGAAATGTAACCCAGACTTGATCACAAATACTTGATGGTTTGGATATTGCTAAGAAGGTGAAAAAGGCTGAGCAATAGTTAATATATCATCAATTTTGATTGTTATATTGTCATATCAACATGATAAGACCAGGATGTAAACTACAATATTCAGCAAGAATTGAGATTTAATGTACGATAAACGACACCCAATGCGTGACATTTAGACAGTCATTATTGTAGCCATGGTAACGACAACGTCACTGCAAAAATGGCTGTTCCATCTGACGAATTACACTGTCGATAAAGTAACTTAAGTTATTATCAGAATCAGGCAGCAAATTGTGTAAGAAATGTTATAAACATCCAACTTTTATTGATATTCAATACTTAAATGATCTCGATTCCATAATCAGTAGCCAAATATTGTAGAGCGTGGACGGTTTGGTGGTGAAAAGTTCTCTCCCGTCAGTATTATGTTGTTGTTTTGTGGGGTCTTATCCTGACTAAAAGGTGTCAATTTCCACTTAAACAAACAAAACAAAAAATCAGCCATTTGAGTATACATGTACACCTTTCTTACATTTTTTGTTTACATTCCTGCTTTAATGTTAGATGTAGGATACAGAACTTGACTCTATCTCCTATCCTGTTTGGCTGTGAGCCTTGTACAAACAAACATTGCTAGAAATGAGGTGTGTGAGTCGTAACCTTATATTCTTACACAACAAGTGCACAGGGTTTTTACTGTTGATCTTATCAAATGTAAACACAAGCACGTGAACCAACAGTCAATTCTAATGACCAAAGATTACTTGGAGAGGTACCTAATACAGACAGAATCGAGTGACTGCAGACGTTAGGCAATGTCAGTCTAACACGAAATTTTCTTCCATTCTGACCAACGTAGGTCGCCAAATCGCAAAACGAAAACACGAATCTTTCGAAAGCTAAAAACGAAAACTACGCTTAACCTAAGTAAATAAATAAGCTATCTGACACTATACAGGTACCATCTGGCCTCAAATTTGTGTGACACCATAACAGTACCTGGAAACCTACACATGTTCACAAACATCACCTCTTGTAAGAGTTCAAATTGTACCTTCTGTAGTTCTAATGTAGGTTAAGGTTACTCTAAATAAGAAAAAGTGTGTACCTTTTATTTAAATGCTGCATAAATGGCAGCGTGGTCTGTGTAATACTAGAAGACGGTGCCCGATTTGATGATCTGAATGTCTCTGGTGTAGATATGGTCTAATAAACGACCAAAATGGTGGGTAGGTGACTTGATATGCTGCTGTGCTTTATGGATGACAATGTATTTGGCATTTCATTAATGTCACAATTGAAGAAGTCACCTGGTAGTCAAATTGCAGCTTGTAGAGAGGTGATATCTAAATTTCAGCCAATTTCTATTTATAATAAAGTTGACCTAGTTTTTCACTACCTTCGGTAAAATCTTGAACTCGTAAAAAAGATGTCTTTGTGAATACATGTGTAAAGGTCGGAAGGAATCGGAGAAGCGATGCAACTTTTGGTTCAATAACGTGATTTTTTAAAATTTCTATTTATAGTAACAGTGACATGATTGTTGTAATGAGAGTTGTACGATGACAGTAATAATTGGTGTGATGAGAGTTGTATGATGATACTGGCATGGGCGGTCATTTCTATGCCTACATTGGTGTTAAATATTGGCTATTTTGTCCAGTTGGAAGTTACAGGGATCATGACGTCATCACAACGATTCATGTGGTAGTTTTAGGGAAGTATTATCCAACTGTTTGGTTGGTGTGTTTACAGGCTACTAAGAGTTGAATACGGACTCAATGTCTTACATGGTTCAATCTTGTTCAGTCGAATGTTATAACACCGGACACCAAGTTCGATTCACATCGTGGCGCCAATCTTGGTCTATGTTCTTTTTCTCCGTTTTTTCAGTTGTTTATCTATCGAAGACCATTTCATTTTTCATTTAAATCGTAAAATGGAATATGGCTTCTTTTTTTTTTAATTTTTTTCCGCCATTATTCGTTGATTATATTGCAATCTAGATTCTTGGCAACCGATCATTATGCATATAAACAAATATCACACTGTAAACAGTCACTTTAGAGACTAGACCTACACAAGTACTCAGGAACTAGTAAAACCTAAACATGATCATTTCAAATAAAAACAAAAACGTCTATAATGGCGTTGTGCTGTTTGGGAGGAATGTGTTTCCTCGTTATTACGTGAATGGTATAGGGCCATCTGTGATCTGGGTAATCTGGGTCGGATAAATGCTTGAATATCAATCACATTTTTGTCGTTATTGGAAACTCCCTGAAGACAAAGAACAATGCATGGATAAATTGGAAATCAAATAAGAATTAATGCACGTCCATCAGCAAGATTTATATAAAGGGAAAGTCATGTTATGAGAGATACCGGAATTACTTTCTCCAAACTGCATAAAATCTCGGCATTAACGTGATATGGCCTAAGATTGAAGTAAACAGATATAGCAGTTTTATGTCAAGAAAAAGATATGGCTTTAACAAAAGGACTAAAAATTATAAACTATACTAAGGACATTTTATTTTATCGACTTTTGTACTGATAACAGGTATAAGAAGTAACAATATTTCCTCCTGAAGCCACACCACATGTTATAAATATCTTTGGTTATATTGATCTTAAATCGAATGATAACCAAGATCAAAGCATTGATTAAACCAAAAAATTGCGTCCAAAATGTTTGAAGTTTATTAGCCCAAACCCCATATCGACAACCTACGTTATGAGGTTCAGACAAAGAAAGTGAATACTGGTCTGGACTGAGTTAACCAGTTAGACTCCAGTTGTCAGACATTGCCTGTCAATTTCCTCCAGACACGTAGGTAGGGAACAAGTCTGTGACACTTTGATCGGACGGTGACGGGCGTGAACAAGTACAACTCCCCAACCGAGTGCGCCCGTGACGTCTACATAATCGGCCGGGTAAGGGTAAAAGATCGATGCCGAATGAAGTCCCGGCCAATTACTGTAGCGTAAAGGCGGGCGGCGCATTTGTTTTATTCTGCTAATTATCTCGGCAGACCCAAAATGTCAATACACAAGCGTTCGCACCATCGTTTCTGCTTCTTCAGCCGGAAATATCAGACTCGGAGCAGTGTACGTCCAACGTTTCATCTCCACATCCAAAATGCAATTGGTAAATGAAACGTACAGAAAGCCCACAGGTTATATACATACTTTCAACAGAGAGAATGAGACAAGTCCCATGCAATGCATACTAACTTTGGAATATGTAGTTCATCAGCGAATTTTACATCTAATTAGTCCTCTTCGACATGTATGTTTGTAGAGCAGTTACAAAAAAATTGTAAACTCGAAAAAAATATTTCTCGCAGTTTCGCGCCTTGAAAAGATGTATCTTTTTATTCTTGGAAGACCGGAATTCGAACCGTGTGAATATCCTAATCTTGATATATTTAATGTTTTGATACATTAAGTAATATTTCTGATGCAAATCATCAAAAGTATTAAATTTCAATGAAAACATACTGACGACAGTTGGCGTTAAAACACCGTCACCTCTATTAGTCTTCGTTGTAGTATTGTAACCTCTATTAGTCCACGTTGTAGTATTGTCACCTCTATTAGTCCACGTTGTAGTAGTGTCACATCTATTAGTCCACGTTGTAGTAGTGTCACCTCTATTAGTCCACGTTGTAGTATTGTCACATCCATTAGTCCACGTTGTAGTAGTGTCACCTCTATTAGTCCACGTTGTAGTAGTGTCACCTACATTAGTCCACGTTGTAGTAGTGTCACCTCTATTAGTCCACGCTGTAGTAGTGTCACCTCTATTAGTCCACGTTGTGGTAGTGTCACCTCTATTAGTCCACGCTGTAGTAGTGTCACCTCTATTAGTCCACGCTGTAGTAGTGTCACATCTATTAGTCCACGTTGTAGTAGTGTCACCTCTATTAGTCCACGCTGTAGTAGTTTCACCTCTATTAGTCCACGCTGTAGTAGTTTCACCTCTATTAGTCCACGTTGTAGTAGTGTCACCGTTATTAGTCCACGTTGTAGTATTGCCACATCCATTAGTCCACGTTGTAGTAGTGTCACCTCTATTAGTCCACGTTGTAGTAGTGTCACCTCTATTAGTCCACGTTGTAGTATTGTCACATCCATTAGTCCACGTTGTAGTATTGTCACCTCTATTAGTCCACGTTGTGGTAGTGTCGCCTCTATTAGTCCACGTTGTAGTAGTGTCACCTCTATTAGTCCACGTTGTAGTAGTGTCACATCTATTAGTCCACGTTGTAGTAGTGTCACCTCTATTAGTCCACGCTGTAGTAGTGTCACCTCTATTAGTCCACGTTGTAGTATTGTCACCTCTATTAGTCCATGTTGTAGTAGTTTCACCTCTATTAGTCCACGTTGTAGTAGTGTCACCTCTATTAGTCCACGTTGTAGTATTGTCACCTCTATTAGTCCACGTTGTAGTGTCACCTCTATTAGTCCACGTTGTAGTAGTGTCACCTCTATTAGTCAACGCTGTAGTAGTGTCACCTCTATTAGTCCACGTTGTAGTATTGTCACCTCTATTAGTCTTCGTTGTAGTAGTGTCACCTCTATTAGTCCACGTTGTAGTAGTGTCACCTCTATTAGTCCATGTTGTAGTAGTGTCTCCTCTATTAGTCCACGCTGTAGTAGTGTCACCTCTAATAGTCCACGCTGTAGTAGTGTCACCTCTATTAGTCCACGTTGTCGTATTGTCGCCTCTATTAGTCCACGTTGTAGTAGTGTCACCTCTATTAGTCAACGCTGTAGTCGTGTCACCTCTATTAGTCCACGTTGTAGTAGTGTCACCTCTATTAGTCCACGTTGTAGTATTGTCACATCCATTAGTCCACGTTGTAGTAGTGTCACCTCTATTAGTCAACGCTGTAGTCGTGTCACCTCTATTAGTCCACGTTGTAGTAGTGTCACCTCTATTAGTCCACGTTGTAGTAGTGTCACCTCTATTAGTCCACGTTGTAGTAGTATCGCCTCTATTAGTCCACGTTGTAGTAGTGTCGCCTCTATTAGTCCACGTTGTAGTAGTGTCACCTCTATTAGTCCACGTTGTAGTAGTGTCACCTCTTTTAGTCCACGTTGTGGTATTGTCATCTCTATTAGTCCACGTTGTAGTAGTGTCACCTCTATTAGTCCACGTTGTAGTAGTGTCACCTCTATTAGTCCACGTTGTGGTAATGTCTACGTTATGATAGCATCATGTTTATTAGTCCAAATTGTAGTATAACCATTCCCAGAGTGCATTGTGGTACCCACATAACTCGTCTGTAAAAGGATCAAGCCATTTAGAGCCTTGAAAAACGTATTTGTGTCAAATGAGAAATAATATCGTTATCTTTGTGTTTCATTATTTGTATCAATACATGTGTATGTACCGTGTCAACAGTAATAATTGATGGTAATTTGGCTACAATAGTAAAACATTTCCTCCCTGAACGCGCAAACGTAATTTAAACGTTGATCGATGGCATATGTAGAGAATACATTATCAGTGTCTTAAAATTTAAGCTGTCTTTTTACGAGGGTGAAGAAGAACAAAAGTGGCGAGCCTTTCTGTCCTTAGCCAAAATGCTGCTTATATTTTAAGACACTGATCACGTATCCTATTTATCTTGCAACATTGATTGTAAATCAGACAATAAAAACGTCAACAGTTTTGTTGTTCAATTTTTGTTTCCCTGACGTTGACGTTGCGATGAAATTTGCCTGATGACATATGCCAAAATGACTGGTCCGCGCAGAAATATAGTTCCAAATTTGAACGAATATGAAAGCGATTTTATGAATTGCCGTAAATAACCTTGTTCTTACAACATATAAAATCGCTTATTTCAACAGTTTCTTTTATTGCTAAGTGTATTTTTTTCGTGATTTGAGAAAAAACTATCGAATTAACGCACGTGCTAAAATACAGCGATTTTCCGTCACTACCGAATACAAGAAAACATATATGAAGCAGGTGTATTCCGACAGTGTCAGCGCCAGTTGTAGTCCGTGAGCCCAGTCATGGAATGTATTATGACTGTTAAGGAACGACAACTCTGGTAGAGATTGATTATAGTAGTGACACCTCTATGTATACGCTGTAGTAGTACCCTCTGTATTATTCTATAGTAGTCTCATGTCTATTGTCCTCATTAAAGTTGTGTCACCTCTTTGTATACGCTGTAGTAGTTTCTTCTCTGTTATTCTATAGTAGTCTCATGTTGTTTTAGTATCTTCTCTATTAGTATGTGTTATAGAAATGTCATCTATCAGTCAATTTATAGCGGTGTCCGCTATAAATCCTCCCTAAAGCATCCCCCTCTATAAACCATCATGACAGCATTGCCTTCTCGTTAAGTCCTTGTTATAGCATCCTCCTCTATAAGTCATGATAGCATGGCCCCCTCTTTGATTCCTTGTGGTAGCATCCCCCTCTATAAGCCCTGGTGATAGCATTGCCCCTCTATAAGTCCCTGTTATATCATTGCCCCTCTATAAGTCCCTGTTGATATCATTGCCACTCTATAAGTCCCTGTTATAGCATTGCCACTCTATAAGTCCCTGTTATATCATTGCCCCTCTATATGTCCCTGTTGATATCATTGCCACTCTATAAGCCCTGTTGATATCATTGCCACTCTATAAGTCCCTGTTATATCATTGCCCCTTTAAAAGTCCCTGTTATAGCAACCCCCTCTATAAGTCCCTGTTGATATCATTGCCACTCTATAAGTCCCTGTTGATATCATTGCCCCTCTATAAGTCCTTGTTGATATCATTGCCACTCTATAAGTCCCTGTTGATATCATTGCCACTCTATAAGTCCCTGGTGAAATCATTGCCCCTCTATAAGTCCCTGTTGATATCATTGCCACTCTATAAGTCCCTGTTGATATCATTGCCACTCTATAAGTCCCTGTTGATATCATTGCCACTCTGTAAGTACCTGTTGAAATCATTGCCACTCTATAAGTCCCTGTTGATATCATTGCCACTCTATAAGTCCCTGTTGATATCATTGCCCCTCTATAAGTCCCTGTTGATATCATTGCCACTCTATAAGTCCCTGTTGATATCATTGCCCCTCTATAAGTCCTTGTGATAGCATTGCCCCTCTAAAAGTCCCTGCTATATCATTGCCACTATATATGTCCTTGTGATAGCATTGCCCCCTCTTTAATTCCTTGTGGAAGCATCCCCCTTTATAAGTCCCCGTTGATATCATTGCCACTCTATAAGTTCCTGTTATAACATCCCCCTCTATAAGTCCCTGTTATAACATTGTCACTCTATAAGTCCCTGTTATAGCATTGTCCCTCTAGTTCCTGTGAAAGCATTGCCACACTATAAGTCCCTGTTATAGCAGTGACGTTGTAATAATCTCGTCATACTACAAAAAGAATTGTTTTGTCATACAACACATGAGAACATTATCAACGTCAAAGTTATAGCATAAAAAACTGTCAAATTAAAAGTAGCTTTGTAAAGTCATTTTCAATTTTAGAAATCGTTTTTAGGGCGTTTTCTTTTTGTAATATCAAACTTTATTTTAGGACATTGTTTTAGTAGTGCTGCATTAATGGTTAGAAAGGTCTTAGTAATATCGTAGCATCATTTTCAGACGAACTTTCGATTACGTCATTTCATATTTAGGACATAATTTTATTAACGTCACACCATATTTTAGGACGTTGTTTCAATAACGTCACGATATATTTAGGACATAATGTTATTAACGTCACACCATATTTTAGGACGTTGTTTCAATAACGTCACGATATATTTAGGACATAATGTTATTAACGTCACACCATATTTTAGGACGTTGTTTCAATAACGTCACGATATATTTAGGACATAATGTTATTAACGTCACACCATATTTTAGGAAGTTGTTTTAGTAATGTCACGATATAATTAGGACGTTGTTTCATTAAAGTCACGATATATTTAGAACGTTGTTTCAGTAACGTTACGATATACTAAGGACGTTATTTCAGTAACTTTACACTATGTTTAAGGACATTGGTTAAGTAACCTCAAAAAATCTTGTATGACGTTGTTTTAATGACGTCACCCTCGGCTGCCCTTTAGAAAGTTGATTTTGTAACGTCACATGATATTCCAGGACGATGCTTTAGTTATGTCGTACTATATTTTTTGTATTTATAAAACTTACCCTACGTCATACTTAATTGGCGCTGTGATTGTTACGCCATGTAGATTTTCTATGAAGACAAGTATTCTTTTCAACTTCCATTAAAAATACTTTCACCGGCAAAAGATTTGCTATACCAAGGCGGAGTTTGTAACGGTCCTACAGAATGTAAAGATTTCTCAGCTCATCCCGCATGCCAGGCAACCGAAACACATAGGATAAACTATGCAACAAAACATACAAAATATAGAAACGTTTATGTTGATGATAACATTCCATTTTACTTAAAAGATCGTCTTACCTTTAGACTGCTACCCTCCTTTCCTTTGCTCATATAAATCCATCGTTTACTCATGGTGTTTTGTTAAAATCCAACTGTTGCAGGCACACGTATTTCAGTTGTAAAATGCATCATTTGTTAGAATACAAAATATCCTTGATACATCATTATAGTGTCGATAAAGGAATTCCACAGTCTTCTGAACTTTCTCCCACTAGGCCTATTTAACCTGGCGTATATGTCAGTAAATCGTGTTTAGTTGTGAGCTCGGACGTAGTCGGCTGTGATACAACACATCTGCTGGAGTGATTAGTGCGTAGTAATACACGGTGATTGGCTTCAGTGTTGCATTGATCCCGAAAGATAACCCAAATAACGGAACATATACGAGAACTCTAACGAGATCCTGGCAGGTAAAAATTATTTTCGGTTGTAAGTTTAGTAAATATATGTAGTCTTTGATTATCAATCAAATTTTCATGGAACCCAGGATTCTTCACATTCACCAAAACGGTTCTAATTAAAACATGCATTTGCCAAGAATGGTCATGCCAGAATAATTATTGTCCCTAATCGGGATCTGCCTACTTTTTCAGTCTCTCCGATGTATTAGTATTGTCGGTGAACCCTATGATACCAGATTCTAGCCCGGTGTTACACAGTGCTATGTAATCCAGCTTTCCATTTAGCGTGTTCGTGCTGTATCCGTGGCAATGTCGCTCCTGCTTAATTTGGATATGACAAGACTGCAGATGAAAGTAGAAATTATCAACATCATAGCTTCAAGTACTACCGCTTAAAATAATTCCACACATGAAACTGCCAAGAAAAGTTGTTTACAGAGTTCATCGAGGTGCTGTGCCCCTTCCACTTCTCCCAAACTTGCACCAGTCAAATGGCCAGTAGTTCAGCTGTTGTTTCCAAAAAGGCGGCAGGGGAGTGGTAAAGTAAGTACATCGTAAAGTTAAAACAATCGATCAGGTATCGTTATATACAGGTATAAGGAATGTCTGAACGGAGCTGAAAACATACGGATAGCGAGAATCAGATTGGTTACCGATAGCTGTCCGTCTCCAGTCTAGTTTGTGATAAACTGCCTGCCGCTGGATCTCACAACATGGCGGTTTAGAAAAAACAATAGCGTTTAAACTAGCATTTAACCATTTATATTTAGAAATTTTAGAACGTAATGATTTTGGTACGTTTGAATCGGTAGCCATTCTCGACCTTTCTCCAACTTCCGAACCGGAAATTGATATTTATCTGTAAAAACGACACCGAGTCAATACTTAATCACGTGTGTTTGAGTTATAATGGAAAACGAACTTATTAAATTTCATAGTGACCTTACTTAATACAGGGTATTGACTTTTCAACATATATACATGGTTTCATGAAAATGTCAGTATTTATAAACAGCCTACTTCCTTCAGAACATTAAAATTTTATAAATGTAAAATACTTATTTCCTTAAGTTAATATTAAATAAGGTCTGATCTAATGCCATTAAAAACCATTGGTATACTGATACACGTGACAATCATGCGTAGGTTTAAGAGTAGCAGCGGCAGTCGTTACCAAGTCTTAGCGTACAGCTTTTCATTGACCTTGTTTAAAAGAATGGGTACTAAGATAAAGTAGTGCAATCAATACTAAATACAAAAAAAACTATTTTTGTTTTAATCGGGCAATGTACAATACAGAACGTCTGTCTGTATAGTTACTGTAGGGTTCATTCCGGTTCAGCACGTGAGCCGAGCCTGGAGTGGTCAGAAGTTTCCGGTGATGCCTGGGAGACCTAGACCCATTAGTATAATGTTACACAAACCGAGGAGGCGACACTGACTGAATCAGCAGAAATCAACAATAGAATTACCATCTTGTACAATCACGGTAATAACATAAAGTTCCTTATCGAGGTTTGGCCCCTGAATGTACACTCGGCACTCCTCGCCTCTGTGTCGTACTTCCGAATGCTACAATTAGACATTGTAATGTTTCATCAGTGCAGACATTTTGGTTTCAGTAAAAAACAAACATATCGTTAGTTTTTGTTTCCGCACTTGAATATGCATCTTCCTGCGATTACAAATGTATTTATGCATTTCAAACTGCAACGGCGAAAACAGTCTTGTAAATTGCGAGCCATCTAGCGTGTTCCCTTGAAGCGGTGCCCCGTGTTCCATTAATCCGGTGATCAGTATTTCAGAAGACGTGAACCCAAACAAACCACAAAAGCTTTGTTATTCTGAACGTTCCAGGATGGAATATATTTTCCTGGTTAAACGGTATTTTACATAAATAATAAAGATCACACAAGATACATTTTCTCTACTGTTTAATAAATATGGACATTTGAATGACGTCAACAATTAAGTATATGTTTTAACAGTACAGACGAAAATTAAAAGGAATATACATAATTGATTTCAAGACAATGTGATCAAATGATATATAGTCCGGGCAAACGTGTTTAGGATAGACGAAAAGACATAAAGTAACACACTTAATTCTGTATGTGTTACAGAAAATATTTATCTAAACGAGAATGCCTGTTAATTGATGTGTCTTTTGTACAATATTTTATAAATTATAACTCTGAACATTATTACTCTTCACCAGCGATAAGCAATGTGATGAATATCTATCGTTTAATGCATTCTTTTAGACAGAAATCCGGGTCACTCTACTGTTTTTAAGTGACGAGAGTTACACACAAATTGAGGTGAAATACTTTTAACCTCTGAGCACGTTGTTGTGACGTCATGTTTCTGGTCAACAGCCGATGACGTAAGCAATGGTCGACTTCTGGGCTTAACCCGTGAATACTTCAGATTCCGCTCATTCTAACATATCAAAGAAACCAAATGTTTATACTATATTTCCGATACATTAACATCACGCGCGCGTATGTGTCTTACTTCACATCTTCCAATATTCATCGGCTACAGTAAAATCCTTTATGTAAGACGATTTTTGTAGAATAAATGCTATGTTCAAACATTAACTTTCAACTATGTTTATGCGAATGATAAGTCATTTATAATATATTTTATAAGGACGGAAGACTACAGTATCTAACTTCATCTTACTGGATGATGACGGAACATGTAGCCCAGGTCGACAAAACAAAGGGCCAACTTGTCGCGTTATGTCTCAGGGAAATACAGTTTAATAAGATATAATAAAAAATAAATTTAAGATTTCAAGAAATAAATACAAATTTATGAAAAATAAATATGAGCAAATTCGCGTCGTCCAGTGACAGGAATGATTTTCCGAGGACGTCCCCATTCACTATTGTCCTATCTAGGATTACACCATCCCCTAGATTGGTAACGACCCTGTACGCTCCAAAGATCTGGTGTTCACGTTTGTTTTACGTACGATTGCCCCACTCGATAACACTGTAGACTCAGCACCAGCACTTGAGCAGGAATTCTGGATGTATTTGATTATACAATGATAAACTGAATCAGCGGAAGATAAATAAATACGTTCTAATGCGATGCTCCTTGCGGATGTAGATTTGACCGTCAGATCTCAAGTACCCGCCTTGTAACAAGCTATATTGCCAGTAGGGTACTGCAGTCATAACAGTTATATTCTATACAAGTTTTTCTATGGAATGCTCTCTCTATTAAATTGCTGAAGTCCGTTATCCGGACACCAATTTCTTTACATTCTGTGCTGTAGGTACTTTGTATCATTACTGATATTGTGTGGACTCATGCTGCTCTATAATTGGGGACTTTATTGTCTCCAGGTAATCATGAATTTATCAATGAACATATCATCAGGAATAATGATGTTAATTAATACATGAAATAAAATTTAGCCTGCGTTTAAATACGGTATTGTAAAAATCTGTGGAAAGAAAATATTTCACGATAGGGTAAGTTTTACTGTAAAATCCGTGTAAATATAGCAGTATAGGTCTCGGGGATACTGCGATCTTAACTTTTTATCATACTGATACAAACTGGACATGTATCTTTCGCCAAGCAAAGTGAAACCAAATACACTGAATTTGCAAGAGAATCTGTGGATGTCCTGTGTTTGTCGACAACTTCTGCACTCCTCTTTACTGATTACTTTAAAGGAAACGCCAGAATGCATGTCAGTTCCTTTTCTAAAACACGAGACTAAAACACTGTTAAGTGGATTCGAGACAAAAAAGGAAGTACAAGGTATATAATTAGATTCTATTATATAAATACTATTTATGTCTAATTTTACAAAAAGGTCCTGTGGTAGGTATAAACAGGCACTAATCATATTTGATCGGATAGTTATCGTATACTTTTATCTTACCCATGATAAGGTGTGATGTCATGTTCTCAAATTTGGAACCGAGTTAATACTCGAAAATTAACACTGAAAATAAACCCTTATTTTACGTCGTTTACAAGGTCAACTCTTAGCATAAGTTATATAGAGGTTTTATCACGACACCGCTATTGGGACAAAAGTTCTTTCGGATGTTGGAGGAAAACCCACGAGAGAAAACCCCTCGAGAGAAAACCAAAGTGCCATTGGTGAGCAAACAACTAATCCACCGTACATCATCACCCGCCGCCATTGCATCTCGAACCCAGGTTGAAGACACACGCGAAAGTGGTATGAATCTCACGCTTAATTGCACACGTCACAGATTACGGCTTCCGATGCCACCAAATTATTGTTTATCCTTACAGTAACTGACCAGCAAACAGGAGACCATGCCATGCAGAGTGCGCATTGCGAAGTGTCTAGACGAAGGACACAACCATGTCAGCACAGTCTGGTCCATATCTTTCCTCTCTGAAAAACAAAAAAAAACCACACCTTCTTCTTTCATGTCGTTATGTCGTCCTTACTATCCTGTCATGTCGTCATGTGATTAATTCTGTCCTTACCATCCTTTCATGTCATCATGTGATTAATTCTGTCCTTACCATCCTTTAATGTCGTCATGTGATTAATCCCGCCCTTACCATCCTTTAATGTCGTCATGTGATTGTCGTCATGTGATTAATTCCGTCCTTATCATCCTTTAATGTCGTCATGTGATTGTCGTCATGTGATTAATTCCGTCCTTATCATCCTTTAATGTCGTCATATAATTGTCGTCATGTGATTAATTCCGTCCTTATCATCCTTTAATGTCGTCATGTGATTAATTCCATCCTTACCATCCTGTCATGTCATCATGTGATTAATTCCGCCCTTACCATCCTTTCATGTCATCATGTGATTGATTCCGTCCTTACCATCCTGTCATGTCGTCATGTGATTAATTCTGTTCTTGCCATCCCTTCATGTCGTCATGTGATTAATTCCGCCCTTACCATCCTTTCATGTCGTCATGTGATTAATTCCGTCCTTACCATCCTGTCATGTGATTAATTCCGCCCTTCTCCTTTAATGTCGTCATGTGATTAATTCCGTCCTTACCATCCTTTCATGTCATCATGTGATTGATTCCGTCCTTACCATCCTGTCATGTCGCCATGTGATTAATTCCGTCCTTACCATCCTTTCATGTCGTCATGTGATTAATTCCGTCCTTATCATCCTTTAATGTCGTCATATGATTGTCGTCATGTGATTAATTTCGTCCTTATCATCCTTTCATGTCGTCATGTGATTAATTCCGCCCTTACCATCCTTTAATGTCGTCATGTGATTAATTGCCCTTACCATCCTTTCATTCGTCATGTGATTAATTCCGTCTTTACCATCCTTTAATTTCGTCATGTGATTAATTCCGCCCTTACCATCCTTACCATCCTTTAATTTCGTCATGTGATTAATTCCGCCCTTACCATCCTTTCATGTCGTCATGTGATTAATTGCCCTTACCATCCTTTCATGTCATCGTCATGTGATTAATTCCGCCCTTACCATCCTTTAATTTCGTCATGTGATTAATTCCGTCTTTACCATCCTTTAATGTCGTCATATGATTGTCGTCATGTGATTAATTCCGTCCTTATCATCCTTTAATGTCGTCATGTGATTAATTCCATCCTTACCATCCTGTCATGTCGTCATGTGATTAATTCCGTCCTTACCATCCTTTCATGTCATCATGTGATTGATTCCGTCCTTACCATCCTGTCATGTCGCCATGTGATTAATTCCGTCCTTACCATCCTTTCATGTCGTCATGTGATTAATTCCGCCCTTACCATCCTTTCAGTCAGTTCTTGCCATCCCTTCATGTCGTCATGATTAATTGATCCTTTAATTTCGTCATGTGATTAATTCCGTCTTTACCATCCTTTAATTTCGTCATGTGATTAATTCCGCCCTTACCATCCTTTAATTTCGTCATGTGATTAATTCCGCCCTTACCATCCTTTAATTTCGTCATGTGATTAATTCCGCCCTTACCATCCTTTAATTTCGTCATGTGATTAATTCCGCCCTTACCATCCTTTAATTTCGTCATGTGATTAATTCCGTCTTTACCATCCTTTAATTTCGTCATGTGATTAATTCCGTCTTTACCATCCTTTAATTTCGTCATGTGATTAATTCCGCCCTTACCATCCTTTCATGTCGTCATGTGATTAATTCCGCCCTTACCATCCTTTAATTTCGTCATGTGATTAATTCCGTCTTTACCATCCTTTAATTTCGTCATGTGATTAATTCCGCCCTTACCATCCTTTCATGTCGTCATGTGATTAATTCCGCCCTTACCATCCTTTAATTTCGTCATGTGATTAATTCCGTCTTTACCATCCTTTAATTTCGTCATGTGATTAATTCCGCCCTTACCATCCTTTCATGTCGTCATGTGATTAATTCCGCCCTTACCATCCTTTAATTTCGTCATGTGATTAATTCCGTCTTTACCATCCTTTAATTTCGTCATGTGATTAATTCCGCCCTTACCATCCTTTCATGTCGTCATGTGATTAATTCCGTCTTTACCATCCTTTAATTTCGTCATGTGATTAATTCCGCCCTTACCATCCTTTAATTTCGTCATGTGATTAATTCCGCCCTTACCATCCTTTAATTTCGTCATGTGATTAATTCCGCCCTTACCATCCTTTCATGTCGTCATGTGATTAATTCCGCCCTTACCATCCTTTCATGTCATCATGTGATTAATTCTGTTCTTGCCATCCCTTCATGTCGCCATTTGATTAATTCCGCCCTTACCATCCTTTAATTTCGTCATGTGATTAATTCCGTCTTTACCATCCTTTAATTTCGTCATGTGATTAATTCCGCCCTTACCATCCTTTCATGTCGTCATGTGATTAATTCCGCCCTTACCATCCTTTAATTTCGTCATGTGATTAATTCCGCCCTTACCATCCCTTCATGTCGTCATGTGATTAATTCCGCCCTTACCATCCTTTAATTTCGTCATGTGATTAATTCCGCCCTTACCATCCCTTCATGTCGTCATGTGATTAATTCCGCCCTTACCATCCTTTAATTTCGTCATGTGATTAATTCCGCCCTTACCATCCCTTCATGTCGTCATGTGATTAATTCCGCCCTTACCATCCTTTAATTTCGTCATGTGATTAATTCCGCCCTTACCATCCTTTCATGTCGTCATGTGATTAATTCCGTCTTTACCATCCCTTCATGTCGTCATGTGATTAATTCCGCCCTTACCATCCTTTAATTTCGTCATGTGATTAATTCCGCCCTTACCATCCCTTCATGTCGTCATGTGATTAATTCCGGCCTTACCATCCTTTAATTTCGTCATGTGATTAATTCTGTCCTTACCATCCTTTCATGTCGTCATGTGATTAATTCCGCCCTTACCATCCTTTAATTTCGTCATGTGATTAATTCCGTCTTTACCATCCCTTCGTGTTGTGTGATCAATCCCCTCCCTCCCCCTCCCTTCACATTTTTATTTCATTTTCTCCTCCCTGACAATCGTTCTTTGGTATGTATAGTCTTCCCGGCTCTACCGATGGATTCAACTTGTTTAAAGCTCGAATGATACGTTTGATTAACTTTGATGATAAATACATATCGACTTCAGTGTACGTGTATTCCTCTCAGTAATCGCTGTTATACACATATCCCAGAAAACTGTTTATATAATTGAAGATTGTTGTTTGATAATAAACTCTCTACCAAAAGAAATCCGAGCCCGTTTTATCAGGCACCATAAACTACAATAATCAATATGTTAATAGTGATTGAAATTGAAAACAATACGTTAAAATGTCTCATTCAGATATATCACAATCCTATTTTAATCACGAAAACTACGCTGACTGTCTAGTCCTAATGCATTTCAGAACGATGAGACATAACAATTTATTGTGAAAATTATATTCAAAAGTATATTACTACGTGGGAGTATTGCCTTGGAGTGGTTGGAGAGAAGTTTCTAATCAAATTTGTCAGTTACGATACGGAGTTATGTAAAGGAGAGTCCCGGAGTCAATCTGTAACAAATCCACAGGAATTGTAATCATACAAGTTAATCTAAAAAAAACAGGTCTCATTTAATTATCATACGCCAATATGCTGAGGTAGTAATTCTATCATACATGGAAAGAGTATAGAAAAGAAACCATGAATGTATATTGATGTAAAACACGAGTTAGAAGTGATCCCAAATAACTTTCTACCCCTGCCTGAATATACTCTTTATTGTAAAAATATAATTGTGTTATCCCGAATAACACTCTAAAGGGAGAATTAGAACTCTTTACCTGGGATGTTGGGTAATCATGGTCAGTGTTTGGTATAATTTGTTATGTGTATTAAGTAGAGTATATACCAATGGGAGATATGTTTTACTTATACTCCCTGTATGAATAGTGACTCACCTGTGATCAATATAAAAAGTGACAGGTAAACAGGTAGTCCCGATCGGACAAATAGGACTATATTAAACCTTACACAACCGTTTGTTGTTGTTATTGTTGATGTTACAGACAAATATGATTTATCTAGATACTTTCAAGACATTAATGTAAATTCATCAGGAGAGGCCTTCACGCCGGTTGTTTGTGTTGTGTCTGCAGATCGTAGATACCACAAACCAGAATCGCCACTAATTCCACAAATACCCTTATCACACATCAATTCACGTCATTGGTTGAAGGAGAGGAGAAAGGTCAAATGACGTTATGTTTATGATCTGCAGCAATAGGCAAAAACCTGTCATGATTGTATAATACCTCGTCAGATATTTGTCAGCTGATTAATACGTTATCATATACTGTCGAAAGCCTTCTTTTTCACCTTTATAGTCAGACAAGGATTAAAATATTAACTACGTGGACCGCCATCTTTGCATATTTGATTCATTTCAAATTTGTGTACAAAGAGGTACAGAACAGTTTTTAGACAAGTATTCGGATCACGTCAGACAAGTCCGACTTGCATAGACTAATTTACTCACGTCAGTTTAATAGATTGTTGTTTATGGAGGCGATTAGATTTTGCTTGCATAAGCGTCTCATCCATTGCCTTCGAGCACGTGATCATAATCACATGCATAATTGCTCTTGAACACGTATTACTTCAGCAATCATAACGTCAGGAGTACTGTAAATAACAAAAAGACGTCACACGCACGTTTATTGCATTATGACGTCATAATAGGGTTAAATGTATAGAGCTAATATGATTTCAGGAATTACACGAAAAAGCAATCAGATTTCAAAAATAGAAAACTGAACTTGTCATTAATGTTTCATATCAAACTGACCGGACGCTCGTAAAAGTGTCTCATATTTATTTTATAAATCCTGAATGAAATGAGAATTTGTTCTCTACACATCGGATAGTTTTACATAATGATCTCAGTACGGAGTGAACTTAGTGGTGTATGCTCTATAAAGCAGTGTACGTATTGACCAAAAAATCTGCCCACAAATCTGATATGAAGTAAACACTGTCCAACAGTGCAATACACTGAGAAATTTACCGAGGTCCCAAAGTCACACTGAAGACAAGAAACACTTGGTAGATAGCTGTTATATAACATCGACTGGATAACTGCCTTAGTACATTTTTTCTCTGTCGGAATGTTACTATTGATAAACTCCGATCATTAAGAGAAAAAATGAAAAAGGAATATAACCACCAACATATTCCACCTGATATTAAAGAACCTCACGTTTTGTAGATACGTCAAGTGTCTATCTAATTATCTTTGATACGAGTGTACTATCAATTTATCGTAGTAATTAATTGTTGTTATGGAATACAGGATTAACTCAATCTGGGAGTGTACTGGGAGTGGATGAGTTCGATGTTCTTTACTTTGTAGTACCGTCCACTCGGTGGGCTGATTCAATAAACGCGCCCCACTTTGGTTATGGTCGGCCGACCCCGAGAGGCTCCGAGAATGTACTTCTTGTCTGTTTTCAGGAGTTCGTAAGACGTTAACCAGTACTTAATTAGACAGTGTAATACACCTTGATTTCCGAAGAAATGAATGAACACACATGATAGAGCCAAAACGCCAATTAACACCCAGAGAAAAGACATAACAGTATGGCGAAAAAGGTTAACGCATAAAATAAATGAACAGATAATTGAACAGATAGATGAAATGATAATATACATTTTTGTAAATTATTTGATATGAAAGCGCTTGCGCTTTACTTATCAGAAATGTTTCCAATTTTTTATCTATATATATGTGTGTAGATATAATAAAAAAATAAAAAAGCAGTTTGCGTGTCGTATATATAAAAATTAAAACCATAGATACGACAAACAAAGTTCTCAGTTACAAGCATCCATGCAATCTCCTGACGATGGTCGCAAGGCCTGAAAACGTTATAGAATTAGAATTTCATTTAACATGTTAATGTTTTGTATTACATATGTATCATTGGATTGTCAAAGAAGCAGAAGACGCTTACCCTTACGGAATACCAGGTCTTACTTTTTGGTCATTATTTCTGTTGTTCATTTTTTTTCTCTCACTCTTTTTCCATCTTTTCGTCAAGTTTTTCTTATTTTTTTTTATTTTTTTGAAGTTTGAAGACGTGGCTAGATAATAGAAAATTGCGTTCGAATCTTCACAAGCAACACAGCAATTGATTACTCGCAATAAGACAGCTACAGAACCCGGAGCGGCAGTCGTAACAGTCGTTACTCCTGTATACAATTGCCAATTAATAGGTATACATGTCTAGTTCTGCAGATACGAGGTGGTAAATTAGTATTGGATGGTGCTAGTTTGCTGCTGGAAGCGCAATCAGTTTACGTTACTGTGGATATGGGGAGCTCAAATACAAATATATTTATATATCAAAAATGGCACACAGAAAAATCAATAAAAACCCCGATTTTTTTCAGAAAAATCTTGGGATTATAAAGCATTGATTATTACCGAGATTCCTGACTTGTATGCCTGTGCCGACATACATGTACCGGCATTACATTAGTGAATTAAGCTTCTACAGGCATCACACTTACATCAACTGCAGACCATCCGCAGCCACATCAGGATAAACTGAATTAGCGACTATTAAATCACCGCAGTAATCCGGACCGCTCCAGTCATGCCCAGATCGTGTCGTTGTTTCTACAACAATAATGGTACTTCCGAAAGATGATATCGTTTCGATTTATGATATTTGCGAAAAGCTGGATCAAGATTTGTATAACTATCGAGCGCTTATGTCGTAGGTGTTGTTGATAGAAGCCAAAGACAGGACACTACCTTGTCCTGGACACGAGAATCCACGTTCATACAATTCAGGGATTCCCCAGTCCGAACAATGGTATGACGTCACAGCGACAATTCAATGATGAAACGTCTACAATTAAAGAGTATCACGTCGACAACTGAGATATCTAAATGGCGGGAAATTCTATCAATCCTCAGAGAACGACACATTCCGCATAGGACAGGGATTCCGAAATCGTGCGGTTACCACGACCACACTCCCTACAGCAACACGGCCAGACTCCATACAACACAAAGGCCAGACTCCTTACAGCACCAAGGCCAGACTCTCTACAGCACCACGACCAGACTCCCTACAGCACAACGGCCAGACTCTCTACAACACCACGACTAGACTTCCCACAGCACCACGACTAGACTCCCCACAGCACCAAGACCAGACTCCCCACAGCACCACGACTAGACTCCCCACAGCACCAAGACCAGACTCTCTACAGCACCACGACCAGACTCCCTACAGCACAACGGCCAGACTCTCTACAACACCACGACCAGACTCCCCAAAGCACCAAGGCCAGACTCCCCACAGCACCAAGACTAGACTCCCCACAGCACCAAGGCCAGACTCCCCACAGCACCACGACTAGACTCCCCACAGCACCAAGGCCAGACTCTCTACAGCACCACGACCAGACTCTCTAAAGCACCACGGCCAGACTCTCTACAACACCACGACCAGACTCCCCAAAGCACCAAGGCCAGACTCCCCACAGCACCGCGACTAGACTCCCCACAGCACCACGGCCAGACTCTCTACAGCACCACGACCAGACTCCCCAAAGCACCAAGGCCAGACTCTCTACAGCACCACGACTAGACTTCCCACAGCACCACGACTAGACTCCCCACAGCACCAAGACCAGACTCCCCACGGCACCAAGGCCAGACCCCCTACAGCACCAAGGCCAGACTCCCTACTGCGCCAAGGCCAGACCCCCTACAGCACCACGACTAGACTCCCTACAGCACCAAGGCCAGACCCCCTACAGCACCACGACTAGACTCCCTACAGCACCAAGGCCAGACTCCCTACAGCACTAAGGCCAGGCTCCCTACAGCACCAAGGCCAAGCTCCCTACAACACCAAGGCCAAACTCCCTACAGCACCAAGGCCAGGCTCTCTACAGCACCACGGCCAGACCCCCTACAGCGCCAAGGCCAGACTCCCTACAGCACTAAGGCCAGGCTCCGTACAGCACCACGGCCAGACCCCCTACAGCACCAAGGCCAGACTCCCTTCAGCACTAAGGCCAGACTCCCTACAGCACTAAGGCCAGGCTCCCTACTGCACCAAGGCCAGACTCCCTACAGCAATAAGGCCAGGCTCCCTACTGCACCAAGGCCAGACTCCCTACAGCACCAAGACCAGACTCCCTACTGCACCAAGGCCAGACTCCCTACAGCACTAAGGCCAGGCTCCCTACTGCACCACGGCCAGACTCCCTACAGCACCAAGTCCAGACTCCCTACAGCACCTTCTACATCAACATCAAAACCAAGCACACTGTCAGTTCAATAGCACAAACACTGTTAATTCATTGGTAGCTTTTTCTTCTACTTGTGTCTCTCTTCATACTTGTACTAGCACATCATTGCATTTGATACTTGTGCTCATATGACCTTGACTCTTGCTGTCTTCCAAGGTATTTGTACTCATATGACCTTGGCAGCTGGTGTCTTACTAGGTATTTGTACACATATGACCCTGGCAGTTGGTGTCTTCCTAGGCTTTTGTACTCATATGACCTTGGTAGTTGGTGTCTTCCTAGGTATTTGTACTCATATGACCCTGGCAGTTGGTGTCTTTCGATTCAATATTAAATACACATTAATTCATTCAGAACAGGAAAGTTAATGAACACAAAACTATATCTAGAGATGATAAATCAGAAAACAAGACTGTATTTTACTACTGAATTACTTAATTAGACAACAATATATTCCAGAAATAATCTTTAACTGTATCGTTATCCTACCCGTTTAATCGTTTCCAGAGTTTTACTGCGAAAGTAGATATATGGGCTGTAATCAAACCTGTTATAGACGCATACATCACTGTCAGAGAAACGCTTTTATTTAGTCTATACAAAGGAAAACGGGAAAACATTGGAGTTGGTTTCGTTCTCTATGGCGTAAGGTGGTTGGATTGGTCTGGTGTGTTTAATGGTTCCACAGCGCCCTGAAACACACACTATTAATAACGGTGCATTTTATGTACAAACCAGATGTTCTGTAGCAATTAAGCCATTTTTCATCGATATTTTCCTTTTTATAGAACACATCTTGGGCAGAATACATGTTTTATAACTTGTAATCTACTACATAGAGTGACTGTGGAGGAAACTTTCACAACAAATCGCCAACATACCGTAGGCGGAATGTGGTAATTATTGAACTAGTGTTGATCTTAAATAAGATAGAGTATAGGTATCAAATACGCTTACCAGTGAAGTAATACGTTTTCAGCATAAAACACGATCAACATCAATAGAAAAATATTACAAAAAAGTGAAGATTTCTTGCCTCGATATTTTTTTTTCTCTGCGTTGAAAGTGCGTAAGCAGTCATACTTATAAAGACGGTAAATATAGATGTGTATCGAACTACTTACTACAGGAAGAAGATTTCAGTACTTATAAAGACGGAAAATATAGATGTGTATAGAACTACTTACTACAGGAAGAAGATTTCAGTACTAATAAAGAAGGCAAATGTAGATGTGTATCGAAATACTTCTTACAGGAAGAAGATTTCAGTACTTATAAAGACGGAAAATATAGATGTGTATCGAACTACTTACTACAGGAAGAAGATTTCAGTACTTATAAAGACGGAAAATATAGATGTGTATCGAACTACTTACTACAGGAAGAAGATTTCAGTACTTATAAAGACGGTAAATATAGATATGTATCGAACTACTTACTACAGGAAGAAGATTTCAGAACTTATAAAGACGGTAAATATAGATGTGTATCGAACTACTTACTACAGGAAGAAGATTTCAGTACTGATAAAGACGGTAAATATAGATATGTATCGAACTACTTCTTACAGAAAGAAGATTTCAGAACTTATAAAAACGGTAAATATAGATATGTATCGAACTACTTACTACAGGAAGATTTCATAACTTATAAAGACGGAAAATATAGATATGTATCGAACTTCTTCTTACAGGAAAAAAATTTCAGTACTGATAAAGACGATAAATATAGATATGTATCGAACTACTTCTTACGGGAAGAAGATTTCATAACTTATAAAGACGTTAAATATAGATGTGTATCGAACTTCTTACTACAGGAAGAAGATTTCAGTACTTATAAAGACGGTAAATATAGATGTGTATCGAACTACTTACTACAGGAAGAAGATTTCAGTACTTATAAAGATGGTAAATATAGATATGTACCGAACTACTCCATGTAGGAAGATTTCAGTACTTATAATCCATAAGGCCTCTGTACCTTAACCTTTGGTCACCAGCCATGAGGCTTCTGTACCCTAACCTTTGGTCATCAGCCATAAGGCCTCTGTACCTTACTTAACCTTTGGTCACCAGCAATGAGGCCTCTGAACCATACTTAACCGTTGGTCATCAGCCATGAGGCCTCTGTACCTTAACCTTTGGTCACCAGCCATGAGGCTTCTGTACCTTAACCTTTGGTCACCAGCCATGAGGCCCCTATACCTTAACCTTTGTTCACCAGATATATAGCTTCTGTACCTTAACCTTTGGTCAGCAGCCATGAGGCCTCTGTACCTTACTTAACCTTTGGTCACCAGCAATGAGGCCTCTGAACCATACTTAACCTTTGGTCACCAGCCATGAGGCCCCTATGCCTTAACCTTTGTTCACCAGATATGAAGCTTCTGTACCTTAACCTTTGGTCAGCAGATATGAAGCTTCTGTACCTTAACCTTTGGTCAGCAGCCATGAGGCCTCTGTACCTTACTTAACCTTTGGTCACCAGCAATGAGGCCCCTATACCTTAATCTTTGTTCACCAGATATGAAGCTTCTGTACCTTAACCTTTGGTCAGCAGATATGAAGCTTCTGTACCTTAACCTTTGGTCAGCAGCCATGAGGCCTCTGTACCTTACTTAACCTTTGGTCACCAGCAATGAGGCCTCTGAACCATACTTAACCTTTGGTCACCAGCCATGAGGCCCCTATACCTTAATCTTTGTTCACCAGATATGAAGCTTCTGTATCTTAATCTTTGTTCACCAGATATGAAGCTTCTGTACCTTAACCTTTGTTCACCAGATATGAAGCTTCTGTACCTTAACATTTGGTCAGCAGCCATGAGGCCTCTGTACCTTACTTAACCTTTGGTCACCAGCAATGAGGCCTCTGAACCATACTTAACCGTTGGTCATCAGCCATGAGGCCTCTGTAACTTAACCTTTGGTCACCAGCCATGAGGCCTCTGTACCTTAACCTTTGTTCACCAGATATATAGCTTCTGTATCTTAACCTTTGTTCACCAGATATGAAGCTTCTGTACCTTAACCTTTGTTCACCAGATATAAAGCTTCTGTACCTTAACCTTTGGTCAGCAGATATGAAGCTTCTGTACCTTAACCTTTGGTCACCAGCCATGAGGCCTCTGTACCTTACTTAACCTTTGGTCACCAGCCATGAGGCCTCTGAACCATACTTAACCTTTGGTCACCAGCCATGAGGCCCCTATACCTTAATCTTTGTTCACCAGATATGAAGCTTCTGTACCTTAACCTTTGGTCAGCAGATATGAAGCTTCTGTACCTTAACCTTTGGTCAGCAGCCATGAGGCCTCTGTACCTTACTTAACCTTTGGTCACCAGCCATGAGGCCTCTGAACCATACTTAACCTTTGGTCACCAGCCATGAGGCCCCTATACCTTAATCTTTGTTCACCAGATATGAAGCTTCTGTACCTTAACCTTTGGTCAGCAGATATGAAGCTTCTGTACCTTAACCTTTGGTCAGCAGCCATGAGGCCTCTGTACCTTACTTAACCTTTGGTCACCAGCAATGAGGCCTCTGAACCATACTTAACATTTGGTCACCAGCAATGAGGCCCCTATACCTTAACCTTTGTTCACCAGATATGAAGCTTCTGTACCTTAACCTTTGTTCACCAGATATGAAGCTTCTGTACCTTAACCTTTGGTCAGCAGCCATGAGGCCTCTGTACCTTACTTAACCTTTGGTCACCAGCAATGAGGCCTCTGAACCATACTTAACCTTTGGTCACCAGCCATGAGGCCCCTATACCTTAACCTTTGTTCACCAGATATGAAGCTTCTGTACCTTAACCTTTGGTCAGCAGCCATGAGGCCTCTGTACCTTACTTAACCTTTGGTCACCAGCAATGAGGCCTCTGAACCATACTTAACCTTTGGTCACCAGCCATGAGGCCCCTATACCTTAATCTTTGTTCACCAGATATGAAGCTTGTGTACCTTAACCTTTGGTCAGCAGCCATGAGGCCTCTGTACCTTACTTAACCTTTGGTCACCAGCAATGAGGCCTCTGAACCATACTTAACCTTTGGTCACCAGCCATGAGGCCCCTATACCTTAATCTTTGTTCACCAGATATGAAGCTTCTGTATCTTAACCTTTGTTCACCAGATATGAAGCTTCTGTACCTTAACCTTTGGTCAGCAGATATAAAGCTTCTGTACCTTAACCTTTGGTCAGCAGATATGAAGCTTCTGTACCTTAACCTTTGGTCAGCAGCCATGAGGCCTCTGTACCTTACTTAACCTTTGGTCACCAGCAATGAGGCCTCTGAACCATACTTAACATTTGGTCACCAGCCATGAGGCCCCTATACCTTAACCTTTGTTCACCAGATATGAAGCTTCTGTACCTTAACCTTTGTTCACCAGATATGAAGCTTCTGTACCTTAACATTTGGTCAGCAGCCATGAGGCCTCTGTACCTTACTTAACCTTTGGTCACCAGCAATGAGGCCTCTGAACCATACTTAACATTTGGTCAGCAGCCATGAGGCCTCTGTACCTTACTTAAAGCCCCAATATACGTAAAAATCACTATAAAAACAAACTTTATCTTATTTTCCCCGTAATATATGTAACAAAACAAATACTTTCCTTTAATTAAAGAAAATAAAACTGACTGTTTTCAATTTAAATAAAACTTGAAAAAATCGGAAAATAAACAATGTGGGACCCACAATAATTTATACATTACCGCTCGTAGCGATGACATTGCGCATGCGCATAATCCGCGTGTGTAAACATGGCAGACACAGTACAGACGTTCACCAGTCGCTTCCTTTTTTTCCAATCATACATCACGCCAGTTCTGAATTCTTACGTTATAATTGTGCGTCGTATCGTTTCTAAACTAATTATTCCTTCTAATAATTTCCCAAAAACTGAATGTTTATCACAGGAATACCTCAAGTCTACGTCAAGATTTCGCAAACAATGTTTGTAAACAAAAACTTACCGTAGACATATCTGCATGTGCTTCCTCTATAAGTAGAAACCTCAACTCTCGCGAGATCAGGTCATGAACTTTCCGACGTGGTTCGGCAACAATCGTAATTTCGATGGCGGCGTGTTTAAAATGGAGGTGTGTTTACAAATAGCGAGTTTCAACTGCTCATATATCAATACTTTATGCACAAAGTCATGGTAACTATTGTATGAATAACTTAATTTTAACTACATCTTAGAGAATTTCTCAATAATTATGTGTGATTCTACACTAAATTTTTGGTGAATGTTACGTATATTGGGGCTTTAACCTTTGGTCACCAGACATGAAGCTTCTGTAACTTCCACCCTGGGCTTACAAGTCATAAGCTATGTGACCTCCGTACTTGGGCTTACAAGTCATTAGCTATGTGACCTCTGTACCTGGGCTTACAAGTCATTGACTATGTGACCTCCGTACTTGGGTTACAAGTCATTAGCTATGTGACCTCTGTACCTGGGCTTACAAGTCATTAGCTATGTGACCTCCGTACCTGGGCTTACAAGTCATTAGCTACAGTCTGTATGTGACCTCCGTACCTGGGCTTACAAGTCATTAGTTACAGTCTGTATGTGACCTCTATACCTGGGCTTACAAGTCATTAGCTATGTGACCTCCGTACCTGGGCTTACAAGTCATTAGCTATGTGACCTCCGTACCTGGGCTTACAAGTCATTAGCTATGTGACCTCTGTACCTGGGCTTACAAGTCATTAGCTATGTGACCTCTGTACCTGGGCTTACAAGTCATTAGCTATGTGACCTCCGTACCTGGGTTTACAAGTCATTAGCTATGTGACCTCTGTACCTGGGCTTACAATTCATTAGCTATGTGACCTCCGTACCTGGGCTTACAAGTCATTAGCTATGTGACCTCTGTACTTGGGCTTACAATTCATTAGCTATGTGACCTCCGTACCTGGGCTTACAAGTCATTAGTCATGTGACCTCTGTACCACCTCTGTACCTGGACAGAAGGACACGGCCACCAAATACTTCCAACAGTTACAGTAAGACGTCGTTATTATGACTGTTATAAAATTATGTTTTTTAATAGACCTACAAATATTGAACTACCAATGTCATCTGTCAGTAATGACAGAGAGTACATTAGTCGGTGAAGTTTCGTAATACGATCTATAGACATTTTCCATACGTTGATTGGCGGTAGAAATTAGCCTGGTTGACTTCCGTCATTACAGCAAATTAAATAGACGAAAGTCGTGATTCAGAATTAATCGAAAGTTTACATCAAATGATGGGAGTGGAATCTAGGCTACACATCATTTAGTAGCGCTGACTTGTTAAACATCACCAGAGGCAGACAGGAGATGTTGGTCCGCTCATGCGTAGATGTAAACATCTATATTACTCCGATCGAGATCGGTATTTACAAATTTCGAAGGCAATGATCATCGTTTTGTGGGGTTTGGTTTGTTTGTCAGCGAACCAGAATATGTATTCAATGCAAATATCACCTCTAATTAAACGTAGCCATTACATTACATTGAAGAAGGAATTCTTCGTCTCGGATATCTCTCACGATGAAAGTATAAGGTGGGTCTAGTATCCCTACTAATACAGACAACGATCTAACAGAGAACAGTAGGATTCGAATCTTTCTGACGCTCAAACGATTAGGTTAAAGAGAAGTTTTCTGTAGGCAAGCGGTATACTTCCGCTAGCATATGCGATATGATAGAGCCTTGTCAGTTAAACGGTTATACAATTCATGTGTCCAATTCCCCTCTACGATGATTTCAAATAAGATTTTTTACCACGCTTCGTGATGTTCTGAGCACTGAAATATGAGCTTGATAAAAAAATTCAGATGTCTACTCTGTGTGTTTCTCGTTTTGTCCTTCACTTGACAAATGCCTACATTGAACATGGCGTCGTTTCATTGTTAACTAAAAAGCGAGTAGGCAAGAAACAGCTTGCCTGGAGACTTCACATATTTTACCTCTATAACTATGTGGAGAAGACCTGCCCCTGCAATTTTTTAAATGATCTTGTCTATACCCTCGCTATGATAAAACTTCCAAATACTCTGTAAATGAATATCACTGGAATTGGCAAACGAAAAAATCAGATTCGACATTTCCTTTCCGGATGGGAAATGACAACATTGTGAGCTGCCAAAACCATGCTGAACTAGAGACTCGCTTCCCGTCAGTTTCCACCCGTAATGCGAATAACGGTTGATGTGTTCTTACATTGCTTATGTATAAAAAAAAAACCCTGTTCTATAAATATGTCTTTAAGACCTCTATATGAATCATTGTTGATTTACAACAACTAAAAATAAAAACACATATATCGTTTTATAACATTTGGAATGTGTAGGTAACTGTTCAACTGATATCTATTGATGTATAACAGCGTACACAGTGATGGCGGGAAGTCTTGTAATTGAACACCTCGGCCGATGTTTCTCATTATCTAAATCTGCAGAAATTAGCATATTATGTCATCATAACGTCGGCTTATTGGTAAAACCATCTTAGAATTCCGTTTGAACAGGAATATCAGGAATGAGCTGTAATACCGTCTTGGCACAATATTAAACAACTTGATCACGAGAGAATGCGAGCCGTGAGAGCCAGTCATACGTGAGAATCGCTATGGATTTCATCATTTTTACCACGTATTTAGATTTTAACATATAATATTCGGATAGGCAGAAAATGTTGGTTACAAAGCTGAATGAACGTAAATCGGTCTATTGGTATCCTTATCGGAGTTAGTACAGGTATCTATTACTCAAGAGAATGTCACATAAAACATAGAACAGAACTTCAGCAGAAAATATACACAGTATCTTGTCTGTCAAACGCTTCATAACACATATACACAGTATCTAGTCTGTCAAACACTTCACAACAAAATACACAGTATCTAGTCTGTCAAACGCTTCACAACAAAGATACTATGTATCTTGTCTGTCAAACACTTCACAACACATATACACAGTATCTAGTCTGTCAAACGCTTCATAACACATATACACAATATCTAGTCTGTCAAACGCTTCACAACACATATACACAGTATCTAGTCTGTCAAACGCTTCACAACAAATATACACAGTATCTAGTCTGTCAAACGCTTCACAACAAAAATACACAGTATCTAGTCTGTCAAACGCTTCACAACACATATACACCGTATCTGGTTTGTCAAACGCTTCACAACAAATATACACAGTATCTAGTTTGTCAAAACCCGCACAACAAATATACACAGTATCTAGTCTGTCAAACACTTCACAACAAATATACACAGTATCTGGTCTGTCAAACGCTTCATAACACATATACACAATATCTAGTCTGTCAAACGCTTCACAACACATATACACAGTATCTAGTCTGTCAGACGCTTCACGACAAATATACACAGTATCTAGTCTGTCAAACGCTTCACAACAAAAATACTATGTATCTAGTCTGTCAAACGCTTCACAACACATATACACCGTATCTGGTTTGTCAAACGCTTCACAACAAATATACACAGTATCTAGTCTGTCAAACGTTTCACAACAAATATACACAGTATCTGGTCTGTCAAACGTTTCATAACACATATACACAGTATCTGGTCTGTCAAACGATTCACAACAAATATACACAGTATCTAGTCTGTCAAACGCTTCACAACAAAAATACTATGTATCTTGTCTGTCAAACGCTTCACAACAAAAATACACAGTATCTGATCTGTCGAACACTTCACAACAAATATACACAGTATCTAGTCTGTCAAACGCTTCACAACAAAAATACTATGTATCTTGTCTGTCAAACGCTTCACAACAAAAATACTATGTATCTTGTCTGTCAAACGCTTCACAACAAATATACACAGTATCTTGTCTGTCAAACGCTTCACAACAAAAATACTATGTATCTTGTCTGTCAAACGCTTCACAACAAATATACACAGTATCTAGTCTGTCAAACGCTTCATAACACATATACACAGTATCTGGTCTGTCAAACGCTTCACAACAAAAATACTATGTATCTTGTCTGTCAAACACTTCACAACAAATATACACAGTATCTGATCTGTCAAACACTACACAAAAATATACACAGTATCTGGTCTGTCAAACGATTCACAACAAATATACACAGTATCTAGTCTGTCAAACGCTTCACAACAAAAATACTATGTATCTTGTCTGTCAAACGCTTCACAACAAAAATACACAGTATCTGATCTGTCGAACACTTCACAACAAATATACACAGTATCTAGTCTGTCAAACGCTTCACAACAAAAATACTATGTATCTTGTCTGTCAAACGCTTCACAACAAAAATACTATGTATCTTGTCTGTCAAACGCTTCACAACAAATATACACAGTATCTTGTCTGTCAAACGCTTCACAACAAAAATACTATGTATCTTGTCTGTCAAACGCTTCACAACAAATATACACAGTATCTAGTCTGTCAAACGCTTCATAACACATATACACAGTATCTGGTCTGTCAAACGCTTCACAACAAAAATACTATGTATCTTGTCTGTCAAACACTTCACAACAAATATACACAGTATCTGATCTGTCAAACACTACACAAAAATATACACAGTATCTGGTCTGTCAAACGCTTCATAACACATATACACAATATCTAGTCTGTCAAACGCTTCATAACACATATACACAGTATCTAGTCTGTCAAACACTTCACAACAAAATACACAGTGTCTGATCTGTCAAACACTACACAAAAAATATACACAGTATCTAGTCTGTCAAACGCTTCACAACACATATACACAGTATCTAGTCTGTCAAACGCTTCACAACAAATATACACAGTGTCTAGTCTGTCAAACGCTTCACAACACATATACACAGTATCTAGTCTGTAAACACGGCAAAATTTGTCAGTGTATCTATATGTGTAACAGACAAACAGTGTATGAAGACAGTCAAAACCCGCACAGCAAATATTTTCAAGAGAAGATATAAATGTAAGCTCAAGTTGTATGACACGATTCTCAGAGCAAGTTTGTGTTTTCAAGGTTCTATCAGTATATGTCAGGTTGTGATTCATGATATAAAGAGCAGCAAACACGAATGATGCAGATTCGAGAGACTTTGATTGATCAAACAGGGAAAGCATGTGTTAGATATCAATATTTATGACAAGTGATAAATGGATACAAATGCACAGTGTAAGTATTGCATAAAAATGCGTTACAGACTTGCAACGTCAGTCCCGAGTATGTCGAGCGATCTTCTTTATCTTCAACGTCAGGCCATTTCTCCATCAATACAATACTTGTTTCAAACGACCCTGCGATATAATCATACATGATCTGTTATATCTTGGGTTAGCCTGTCGGTGATTTTCCTCTTAGCGGGATCGATAATAAAGATACCGAATCATATATAGGTCTTACTTAAAAGGACAAAAGTCTTGCATCAAAAGTGGATTTGATAATACAAAATACAATATAAACCAAAGAAACGCATGCTAATCCGTGATTTCGGGAGGGGAGCAGGGGCGTTCAATTAGAAACATGAATTCATTCATCTCATGTATTTCTACAACAATTTTGACATAAAGAAATTGTCTTTGTATTTAGAGGTTCGCACATCATAACACAGAACCATACCTTAACGACATTGTAAATATTTTCTATTTTAGTTCTGTCGATATCCGCCATTACACTGGTGGTTTAACCTACTACTGTGAGATTCTGAACACCTCGAACTACCATTGCGTGGGGTTTTAATATAGCTGAAAATGACATGTCTCTCCTAAGATTACATAGCACTACTTTTAAGTAAGTGACAAGTATTCAGATTAAAGCAGCAACAATACTGCATACTTCACACCTCTCACAACGGAAAATTGTGGCTAATAATTAATTTGTTATCACAGTCCAGTGCACACCTAATATCCTTTCATAGGGCATCATGATTCCATGACCACGAGAGGGGCTGTGTGCAGTGGACCGCGATAACAACTTATAAGAAAAGGGGAGATAATCAATAAGTTGGAAATTATTCAACGTTCAGATGGATGAGTCGATTTTAATTATATCTATATATCTACATTCATAACAATGTCATTGCAGTTGTCAGCAGCATTTTCAATTTTTTGTGTCTTAAGAATTTAAATATCCTCCTCCTGAAAAGTATGTTCTCCAGCAGCTGCATTTGTGTCTTTATTTGATCACAAAATGACACATTCGAATAAACCATTCCTGGTACACACAAGGAGGATTTTTAAAGGAGTAAAAATAAAAATAATGGTATTAGTATCCTGCATCTTAAGGCAGAATTTTGCTTTGTATCCAACATTTTGTTTCTACTCCACCACTGATGTTGGAGTTATCCAATTACCAAGGCTTTATATTTTCAAATTTTCCTGATCCTCACGGAATAGTCTGTGTCGAAATATCAATAACATCAATCTCATAGTTTGATGATTTTAAACCCCAAATCCACAAATCACCTTTACTAGGAAAATAATCCCTGTGCCCATTATAAAGGCTAATGGCAGACTGATATCA